>NW_022601391.1:4775851-4828834 GCF_009176505.1 Sitodiplosis mosellana | reverse complement strand
ATTTTCAGTTTCAGTTTCAGTTTCAGTTGTATGTGACACTAAGCCTTGAGTGAGCGTCAACAGATAGTTAAATTGAATGAAGTCATGTATCTCTGGCCAAATATCATCAAAGTATATTATGGAAAAAATCAACTTTAGAACACCACGACATCGAACACGAAACACTGAATTTCTGTCACTGCCGACTAGGATATACAACTATTCAATGTTTGAACCGATCAATTTCATGTTAACCACGTACAATGAATTTTATAAATATTTCGTTCCTATCAAACCGCCTAATCAAACAAATGAATGTGATACTAGTACTATTACAATTTGTGATACCTATTTAATTGATTTTAATGTTAGTACAGATACTGTCAAACAGAGAATAACCGATTATTTCAGAAGAATTAGAACTTGGAGAAACTAAAGAAATAATGAATACATTATAAATATTGTAAATATGCAACCAAATATTTATATCAAATAAACCACCTCTGGCGAAGAAACGCTGTATGGTGCAGAATAATAATAATAAGATCTTGGGGAGTTCTATCATATGCAATAGAAAAACTATGAGTTTTAATTATTTTTTTGAAAAGATATGAGCAAAAATGTGCAAAAAAACGTAACGTTACTGACGATGACCGTGACCATATTATTTGTTGAAAAGAAAAGAAAAGAAATATGTTTCTAATGGTGTTCATCTAATTGATATTATGTCGAAAAGCCACCAGAACGATAATGTGAAAAACATTGATTCCATTATCAATGTGTTGAAATACGTGTTTTCTCAATGTTCAACATTGAAATTCTAGTATGACTTCGTAACCTTTTTCTTTCGTCTCTTGGTTTCAAATATTCGGAAAATTATTCATGTGAAACCATTTCGTTGAATTTTCCATTTAATTTCCATGAATCATCTATCAAATTGATTGAACAGAACAAAAAAACGAAACGTTAGATCAAAAGCAAACGGAAAACTAGTAAATGTTAGACTAAACTAGAAACGATGAGAACTTCAAGAAGAAACTTCAACGCAGACAGAGTACGGAGTGAATCCATTTGTGACCACTTTGTGATGTTTATTTGCCATCGTTTATTAATGCGAATTGTGTAACAAATAGAACATGATGAAAACTCGAGTCGGGAAATCCAATGTTCCTGAAAATCGCCTCAAACCAAATGCAATTCATTTTCTCAGAATGTTATTTGAGTTTCGCCTTACATGTTTTTTTCTTACAATCTTTTATTTATTCAATTTCAGCTCAACCGAGTTTCAGTGTAAAGCCGCAGGATCAAAAGATTGGATTGAATGGAATCGCTTCATTTGACTGTGCGGTAAGTACAAGTTTTGATCTTTTCATTCAAATTGAATGTAATTCAGCAGACACAACTGCTAATATGATTCAATATTAAAATAATTTTTACATGATATTAAGTAATAAATTTGTTTTGATGATTTTTTTAAGGCAACTGGAAGTCCACGACCATCAGTATTCTGGGCACGTGAGGGTGTGTCACAAATGCTCATGTTTCCCGACAATACTTACGGCCAATACCATGTAAACTCTCAAGGCACATTACAAATTCGTGGTGTCCAAAAAGAAGACGCCGGTTATTTCGTGTGTTCAGCTCTTTCAGTGGCTGGCTCAGCGACCATCCGTGCATTTCTACAAGTCACATCAGTCGACGATATTCCACCGCCAATCATTCAAATTGGGCCAGCAAATCAAACGTTGCCAGCGTCAAGTGTGGCGATGCTACCTTGTCGTGCTATCGGAACTCCAACGCCACGCATCCGTTGGTATAAAGACGGCATACCTCTGCAAAATTCTGATCAATCGAATCAACGTCTGATCATCGTACAAAGTGGATCTCTGAAAATTGACAGTAAATTTCAGTTTCCGTTCATTTCATTTCTCATTCGAATTGATTATTTTTCGTGTGCCCTTTTTTTACCCTTCGCTTTAATTCGTTCGCTTTCTTCCATTCACTTTAAGATTTACAAGCATCGGATACGGGCCATTATACGTGCACAGCATCTTCAGAAAGTGGGGAAACGTCTTGGTCAGCTTCACTAACGGTAGGTTTTCTTTTATGCACTTTTTCCCTTTTATCATCATTCTTTGGTTCTGCTTTTTTCATTTTTGGTCTCCCTACTTCCATTAAAAATGACAAGTTTTTTTCGGGCATCCGCTTCATAAATTGCTTTCAGTGAGTGTGTAAGGCGCGCATACATTTTTTTTCGTTTTCTGTTTCAAAAGCAATACGTTCAAGCGAACGCGCGTTTGTCGGAACCTTTGGTGTTCCATTGAAAGTTGTCGTTGTCGTATTTTCTTCATAAAAAGCAAGTAACTTTTTACTTTTCGTATTATGATTATCATGACAAACTTTTTCAATTTATTTTAATTTGATCCTGGCCAACTTTTTTGTTGGTGTACGTTTGCTGCTCACTGCCTCTCATCCAGTGTTTGTCGATATGAACATGTTCTGTACATTACAGAATTGTGCTGGATTTGCGTTTGTTTGTAATGTGTAGCCGCTATTTTTTTATCTTTCCCTCCTTGCTCTCTATTGGATTTGTTGTTTGACTCAAACTTTCTTTTTCGTCGGTTTTATCGATCATATACATGTACACAGCGTTTATTTGAAAGCCAGCCATATTTTCTATTTCACTTCCATGCTGAGCTTATTTATGTGTTTTCTAATATTTATGGATTTTACCTGTTTCTTTCACACGCACAAAATGGGATTGGGATTGGGATACGAAATGTCTTTGCTGGACACTTTCAGTTTTAGACATGACTTTTATGTTTCTGTATGGGATAAAGTAATTTCATTTGAATTCTGTAAGCGAGCGCTGACTGACTATTGCCTGCAATCGGGGCCGCAGTTGGCTTTGCAATATATCGCTTGTGTGATGCGGCAAACCAGATAAGAGAAAACTCAATAATATGATCGTAAAAAATGCGGGAGAGAGATGAGGAAGAGGAGGAAGAGAAAAAAGGGAAATTTATTGGGAAGCGTCGACTACCAATACACACTCTCCCGATTGCCCAGCGGAAAAGCTCAAATATAAAAGTGGCAAATTCGAAAAGTCGACTATGCTCTGGAATAATCGCATCGTAAAAAGTCACAACAGGTTTGCCTCAAGAAATCAACATAAGAACTCATTGGAATTCCTCATCTTGTTGTTCAGACGCCGTTACCACCGTTGCCTCCTTTTTCTTCATCTTCGTCGCCGCCGTCGTGGTTGCTGTTGCTATTTTGACTTGCAATTTGGTTTATGTCGTACAAAACCGTTTCGAATAGACTCTTCAAAAGGCACAATACTCCTGGGACCTATTTACTTGTTAAATTTATTCACCGCACTTTTTTCTTCTTTTTTTGCCACTACATCAACTTCCATTTGCCTGGCAGTGCATTGACTTCCTTTGTATCACACTTTGCTATTTACTTTCTGCTGTATTTTTTTCCGTCCGTACTTCTTTTCGTCTGTGTGCCGAAAACCATTTCGATTTTTTCTGCTTGCTACTGCTGCTACTTTGTCTTATCAGAAGTTCTGGTGTATGTGTCTTTTCGAGTCTTTTATTTTACGTTTTATTACGGACGTTTTGTGACAAAGGTGTGCGGCGCTCGGTGGATCTCTCGTTCGCCCTGTGGATAGTACTTCTTTTCGGCCGTAATAAATTTTTGCTTTATCTTTGTCGCCGTTGAAATTCCGGCCAGTATTATCATCATCTTGACCATAATTATCATCATGATCCAGTTAGGTTAGTGGACGCAACTTGAAAATCTCTCGTGTGCGTGTTTCACCGTTTCACCCAATTTTCATGATGGTCCATTGAGAATGGATAGCGAGGACAGACACGAGGAAATTGCATACTCGCAAAACTGATAACACACACACACATACACCAAACGAAATGGCAACAAAATCAAATTCGTTTGCTCACCGCCGTCAACATACAACATATCTAGAAGACTTGGAGCTGGGTGAAATTTTCCAGTGCCAGCAATGTAGCGATGCCATGACTTGTGTCCCATTTAAACTGATTTAATGCAAATTACATTCTGCGAACGAATTTATTTATAAACGACAGTCACCGAAACAAAAAAAAACCATAACGAAAATGAAAATGACAAGAAATGAGCTCAAAAATTACTCTTTCCAAAGCGAAAGAAAAAAATTCCACGTGAATGCAATCAATATTTAATTTTTCATTTTTTTGCGGCTGAGGCTGCTGTTTTGTATACTCGGACCAAAAAATGGAACATGCGTAGCGAATATAAAAGACGTAATGAGATTCGTAAAGGTACGCACACTGAAATTTATGGATCTCGTTCCACCACAATCACTAATATTGTTCGCGCTCTTGTTTGGGCTTCCTTGCGACATTCGTTTTCAACCAACAGAAGAGAAGAAAAAATATGTATAAATAATCGTTTTATTTTTCTTTCTATATTCACGTCGCTTTATTGAATGTATTGGATGTCACTAACCGACACATTATTAGAATTCAAATGCTCGTAGGTCACACGGTTACACGGATTTTACGAGAGAAGGAGCGAAAGCGAGACCGAATGGAGAAATGTGGCCGTGTATCGCGCACACAACCGACCGAAAATGAGAGACACACAACATCAAATCATCGCATTTAATATGCAGTGCATGTTCATTCTTTTTTATTAAATTTATATTTTGTGTCTTGTTCATAAAGCATTTTCGCATCGTCAACCATATTTTTTATTCACTCACTCTCTTTCTCTCGCACGCTCTCTTTCTTTCACTCCGTTCGCATTTTGTCGTCGGTTGGTTGCTTTGAATTTGTGCTGAAATAACTGAAGCGCGCTCGCATAACAATGCTTTTAAAGATGTCTGCACAAGAAATTGGTTCGATTATGTTCCATTTCGGATCGCAGCGTGAGTGTTCATCAACTTGCAACCGAAATTCCTTTTAGAAGGAGAAAACGTAGGAGGGGCAGAAAAAATGCTATCGAATTTTTCCATTCGCAAAGAATTTTTAATTTTGTTTCGGGGCATGGGAACTTTCATCCCAACGAAAAGTTTTTTCAGAGTCGATTATGAATGGAATCGTTGTGATTATACGAAATAATCAAATTGTATGTTCGTGCTATGAATAAGTTGATTGTGTGTAATGCGTTCGTTCGTTTGTGAAAATACCGATTTTACGATCGAAATCAAAACGTCGCATTTGCAAATGATTTGCATAAAAAGGGCATTTCACAATTTGGGTTCGGTTTATTTTTCGGCCATAATTAAGCTGTTTTCCAATTGTAAAAAGGCAAACAATAAAAATTTCAGAGGTTGGTTGCAGATAAATTTATTTATATAAATTTCAAATATCAAATAAATTTATCCGATATTTTTCATGCGTTGTGTTGTTCTGACGCACTTGCAGTACATAAACGAAACATCGGCTGTTGTATTGGCAGCCAGCTATTCATCGCAGGAATGAGATTTTTGGTTTGTTCATTTACCGATATTTGTAATTAAGTCTGCCACTGCGCACATAGTATATATAGTCCATAAGAAATGTGCAGAGACGAAAATGTTCGCCATTTAGTTTTACATTGCCAATACATTAGTTATGGAGATTTTTGTCTTGTTTATTTTTTGTCGTTTGTAAACGAATCTGCATATCTTTTTGAATTGTCTCTACACATTTCTTAGGGACATATACTACGTACAGTGGCAATGCAAAAAGATAGACAGATTTGTTTATAAACGACAAAAAATAAACAAAACAAAAATCTCTATAACTAATGTATTGGCAATGTAAAACTAAATGGCGAACATTTTCGTCTCTACACATTTCTTATGGACTATATATACTATGTAATGATACAGTGGCAGAATTGTTTAGAAATAACGGTATATGAACGAAACGAAAATCTCATTCCAGCGGATAAATTTATTTGATATTTAAAATTAATATAAATAAATTTATGTGCAATCAACCTCTGAATAATTTTTCCCATTGCTTGATGAGAAAACAAGCCAGCAATTGATTTGACCATACAATACGATGTATAGAAAAAAGAGCGTAGCAATATGGGGAAAGAAAGAAAAACGGTCAAACGGCTGTTCAACGGGAATGCAACAGATTCATTAGGGCTTATTTAATTGAATTGTTGTCCAGAGTATGCTTGACATTTCAACCGGTCGGTGATATTCGGTGGTAATTTTTCAATCTCTAATTATTATTTGTCAATTTTAATCAACATATTTTGCATAGCAAATGACAGCACTAATATTGAAAGCATATTGAATGCATCTGAACCAAACCGCTAAAATGATGAATTACAAACAAAAAATTGGTCATTTAATACACCAAAACATATCCGCCGATTCAATTAATTTTTCAATTAAAACTTGAAAAAATGTGCTGCGTTCGATTTTTTTTTATCTCTTTCTCTCGTTTTCATCGTATTCAAAACGAAATAATTGAAAATGTGTGGGAATTCAGGGGGAAAAATTTACAATATTATGTACTAATTAATCAGCTGTGGCAAATGCAATCTTTACAATTGATTGCTGTTTAAATGCAGACACATATTATTGGCAAAATAATTGTAAATTTGCACGTAAGTTAACACTCGAAATATATCGTCGTTGCATCGGTTACAACAACAACAGCACAATGAATGGTGCCTAATGTTATATACATAAAAAAGAGACCACCAAATCTATTTGATAGGAAAACAAATATTACGACAAAAAGTATGAACAGGATGCAAATTGCTTTGAAAATACATCCCATCGTTCGGAAATTGATGAAATCACACGATCGACACGAGCAAGCATAGAGACACGTTACAAATGTTACACAACACAACAAGCATCGTCGGTCCATCTATTCCGAATCGCGAACGATGTCGATGGGTGTCGACGACACGACAACGATAACGACAACGATGAACGCGCCATCGAAAAATATGTTACCCGAGTGTATTTTAAATTAATTAAATTGAACACAAAACGAATGAGATGATAAAATATTCGCTGTGTACTGAGTACGCGTTATTTGCTGCTTTTCAATTTGCCAGTCGCAATTCGATGTATACAATTTTTAGCGCACATGTAAAACAAATACGGATAAAACAACGTAAACATAATAGGATTTGAATGGTTTGGAGCGAAAATGTAATACAGAAAAGATGAGCGGAAAAATGTCAAATGAAAAGGGATAGCTATATAGTTCACTATAGTTTACTATACAGTTTACTATATAGCTATCCCTTTTCCGCTCATTCATCATCGACATTTTTCCGCTCAACTTTTCTGTATTACATTTTCGCTCCAAACCATTCATTTTACCTCCTGTGATGCACATTTTTTATTCCCTTAATTGCGTCGCTTGTTTAGTATTTTAATTTTGTAATGAAGCTTTTTTCTGCCGATTCGTGTTTACGTGCATGCGCGTCCCATATCGATAATTACGATTTAAAGGTATTTAATGTACATTTTTAAATGGTGCATTGAAAGTAATCTAGTTTATGCTGGCCAACATGCGGCCAACAAGTGAGAAATAGCGGATTTTACGCAATAGCATTTATCGGATTTGGGGAGCAACGTAGAACGAACAATAAAACAAACATAGAGGCGATCAATATCAACTTGTTTTCAGCAACATACTCATCAATTCAATGCGTTTCAATGGATTTTCTACAAACTACGTCGAATTTCCATCAGACACGCGTCTGGTGCGCCCTGAATGTAATATAATTCCATTGCAATAATATGCGTTCACGAAAGTTTACAAAAAAAATCAAGCATTTGGGTGTCCCAACGCTCATTTCCCAGGAAAAAAGTTATAAACCAAATGGATTTCGTCAAATTAGTCGCAGCTGAACGCCTCTTTGATTGGAATTCCTTGTCCAAAGGGTATTACACAAATGGAACAAGAAAAGGTTTAGATTTGAAAAATACAAATATCCTTGAAAAAAAGCTGATTCAATGGACCAACTAAAAATAGTTGCTATTTACGAAATATAAATCTGCCCACATAAAAATTCACCTAAAAATATATATGCGAGTAGTAAATCACAAGAAAAAAAATTTATTGCCGGCAAATAAATACATTGGCCATTGTGCATTTGGTCTATTTCCGAGCCAATTGTTCTATTTTATTGAAGTCGAGGCCATTGTAGTCGATTGAATTGGAAATGTGGGTACCTTTGTTTTCTTCATCTCTCCCTTCACATTTGGTTGAACACACACACACTGTAATCGTGAACAGTGTTCATATCAATAAATCGCCTCGCTTAGATTCTCGCCAATTCGATGAATTCAAGCGGATTTCATTTGTTCCTAATAATTTTATTATTCTCATACTTTTTTTTCTTGTTCGTATTGTGTGTGCGTGTATGTGGTTGGTTGTTCCGTTTATTTTGATTTATTCTTGCTGAGCGACTTTGTCTTTGTTCAATCGTGAAATAATCGAAATGTGTTTTTATGTTTTGTTTCAGGTGGAAAAAAGTGGCAGCGTGAATCTGCATCGTACACCGGATCCGAGTACATTCCCGTCAATTCCCGGAACACCACGCGTTGTGAATGTTACCGAGAGCAGTGTAACGCTCACCTGGACGAAAAGCCAAGACCGAGCTGGTGCTAGTCCACTTATTGGGTAAGTATATATATGCATTGTCTTGTTGCAGACATGTAATGAAAAAAGAAAACCAAACAAACCAAGCAGAAAAGTGCCAAAACAAAAGCGAATCCAGACTGTGTGAATTCACAAAGTACAAACATATTTCATGGGATTCTTTTTTCGTTCGCACATTCAAATGCATGGAAAACCATTCATTTGCCAAGGTGGAAAATGGTGCACGTTTATTGCCATTCCGGTCGGTCGGTCGGTCGGGGGCAAATCTCATTGAATAAGAAGGAAGCGTTCTCATTATAATTGGGTGACAAATAATTACAAACATTTGTTATGGACCGTCAGAATAATGGCTGCACTAGGGCTAAAAACAATTCTCAGTGTCTGCGTACAAATGACAACGATGTCTAGGACGAAGCTCCTAAACAATTCGAACGAAAATGCATGCACATTTTTTGGAAGAATTTTATTATTCAACAATAAATTATATCCATTGAAATGAGAAAAACGCAGCGAAATGAGAATCGCCATATTGCGCACAATGCCAAATTTATTGCAAGTGTATCATTTGGAAGAATTATACATATTTATACTTTGAGCACAAATCCAAATTTTATAACGCGCAACAACTGAACGAAAACGTAGTTTTGTCGAATAATCGAAACAAAGTTCTGAGCTTCCGAAATCTAACGCAAAACAAACACGTTGGCAAATAGCAATTCACAACCATATCTAGTTAAGATATCACCTTAAACATTTCTACATTTAGATAACACTCTGTGTGTAAGAGGATTACTTGCGATCCATGATTTTTGCTTGTCAATCTCCAAGTACAACAACGCAATACTAATTATCCTCATAGAATGGAAATTCTCTTGACTCCGTTCCGGGCCGTTTTTTCATTCATCATGAGATGCCTGGCATTTTATCGTAACATTCGCATATATAATTGTTACATCCTGCAAGATGACAAAATGGTTTCGGTTGTGTGTTGTTACTTAATTTTATACAAATAGAAGGAGCGCTCATTCACATGTTAGTGTGTGTGTGTGTGTGCGCGTGACACACAATTTATGACTTGCTTACGGAACGAATGACGACGGTTCACGGCATCTCTTAAACACGAATAATGTGTGCTCGTTGTGTTTTATAAAAGTATTTAGCAAATTTTAATTAAACGTCGGTGAATGTATGGGATTTTCGGGAGAGAATGAAAATGCAAAGCAAAGAGGAAAAGATGCGCCATAACGTTTCTATAACAATATCCACACTGAGCGTATGCCTTGCAAATTGAGACCATATTTCAGTCGATGTCCTTCTTATGTCGTGATCTAAATTACGGCACATAGAATGAGGCTTCATTTTGGACCAAACATAGGGAGCAACAGGGACAGAAGCCAAACTGCATTCGAGCCAGCGAGCAAGCGACTAAGCGATAGAGTGGGGAACATTCTGAATTTTGCACATAAATTGCATATCTGGGTATTACAAAACCAGCACACTGCCTTTATAATATGTAATAAAACTGCAATCTATGTACGTCCATGGCTAAAACAGAGTAAGATTAGTGCTTAAACACCCTCATTGTCGGTCTCACTACTTTAAATCGCAAAGTATTTGTCTCTTTGGATATACCCATTGCATTTCTACGTTCTAGTACGTTTTAACGAACAACTAAACACTGCGACGACTTCGAATTCGAGACACTTCGGTGCAATTGCATACAATGGAATTTTAATGTAAATTCTATGATGCATCGCACCACACCACACCACATCATCGCCAATGTGTACAAAACAATATGAAAGACAAACGAACCTAACTACTGCATATCAGAACATTGAATTCCTTCATTCACAATCGATTTGCAATTGAACTGGAAAGGAATATTCGGATTTATTGATAAAGCCGCTTTCGACTTGATTTATTGTCAATTTCAGTACAAACTTTGTTTTGTGTGCGGTCATTGAGACCACCAATTAGAAACATCGAAATTGCATTTAACGATACATTCGCATTCGATAATTCCCGAGTGCTCATATGTGATTAAAGTTGAATGTCATGAAGAAAAACAAAATATACAATGCATGCACACATTGAACGATTTAAAATACCGGATGTTTTTAGAGACACCTCGTGAAAGGCTTTTAACGAATAAAGTGCTCGAAAACCGACGGTATTCGGTGCACATCAGCAATATTACATGAGTCTTGAGCTTTTGGTAGAAACGCTCCAGATTCATTAAAGCAAATCGGCAATCATGGTACAAATGTGTGTTCGCAGTGCTTGAGCATATCAGTGAGTTTTAGATTATGCTAAAAATTAATCAAAAATTCATTGAAAAATGAATCTATCGCGACTCTGTCGTTCAGTCTCGTTACTGCAAACTGTTTATCTATATTCTATGGATGACATCAAATATCACGAAACAATTTTGCCAGGCACTCATAGATTCTAAAATCTACATACATTGTTGTCGTTCATTTTCATCAAAAATGCCATCGAAAACATTATCAATATTTCAAAATTCGGGGCGCAAACATCCAAACACACACGAGGCAGCAAAGTAATCTGAAGGGAACGGCAGCAGCAGCGTAAAGCGAACAAAATGAGTGAAAGAGCGTGTTTTAGTCGCGATTCAATGAAAATCCAATAAAATGTTGTTCTAAACGTTTGGTTCTCATTTTCATCGTTCGCGTTTCACTGCTCCTTTTAGGCGTGAATTCGTGAGTGTTGCACATTATTACTTTCTTTGGAATTATTCAGGCGAATTTTGTCTTTTGTATCGTAGTGAATATGCTGATTTGTGAGCGTGCATAATTCCAGTAGAGAAGTGACTGTCAACCAATTTGCGCAACGTTTTTTGCAGATATGCACACACACTCACACACAGTGAGTGAGCGCTCACGCATTCAAAACTTTTAATCTTATTAAATATGATTAAAAAAGAAGAAGACGCGCGTTGAAAATGTGCGTCTCTACGCTTTGCTCATCGACAAAATTGATATGTATGTGTTTGTATCTTAGCAGAACAGTGCAGAACAACCCGTATCTATGTCAAGCGATTCACTTTGTATGAAGGATATTGAAAGCCACACAAACAATGGTATAAGCTTCTTAAAATTTTCAATAGATTGCCGACGCACCATCTCTTTCTCTTGTCCTTGCCCTTGCCATACTCGTTAGGTTCTATATCGAATTTCAGCCAAATATTCTAAGTAAAATTCTAGTTCGATTGGTGAAAATTTTTATTGCTCGACGATGCGGTGTTTTCCCAACCAAATGTATATTCAGAGATAATTCGTATTTTATCTTCGTTGGTTCTCGATGCCAAGCATTTGAATATGTTTGTGTTTATGTGTATGTGCTTCTTAATCTGTCTACACAGCACCCAAACGTTGCTGGTTGTTCTCATTCCCCCCATTTTTACCCCATCTCCTAAGTTTTTGGTCTCATTTTCATTCGATTATGCTATGTTGTTTCGAAGTAATTCGCAACACATACGAACACGCTATATTCAGAGCTCGATGCCACCAACACAAAGAATACATAAAAAATTATTGTTTCTCTATATTTTATCTCACACACACTCACTGTTCGGAGCTCGAACTCTCTTGTGGCGACAACTTTGTATCATTTCTTACTGTCATGCAAACAAACAATGTGATCTACGCCACCATCCAGCGTTCTTTATAACAGCCCGTTCTCTCACAATTTTGTGAATACATTAAGAAAACAATAATACACACAATGTACGAGAGATACTTCCCATTCAGTCAGGCTTTGTGCAGGAAATAAGATTCAGTTTTAATAATATTTGGCTGTGATATGTGGTAAAAGAGGACAAGTGAAATATCTTCGTGTCTACATACACATATACATATGCGTGAATTTTAGAGTGTGTTTGAACATGGGAAAAAGTGCGGGATTGTGGGGGGAGGGGATGGATATGGAATAAAAACAATGTGACGAAGTATGTACCATGATACATGCGACAATATAATTTGCGAACATTTGATGTGTAGACGCGGGAGCGCGTCACTTATGCGCGTCTCGCGTTTGCACAATATTGTTATTAAACATTATATTCGGCATTTGGAAGAGTGGCAAAAGTATTGTGCTTTTCACTCCGAAAATCTCGTTCTCTTCAATTCTTTTTCTATTTTTGTTCATGCGATTTGAAACAATATATTCAAATGAGGCTGAGCACTTGTATATACAGTATATAGTATATACTATATACGCGACACACGCACCAATGGATGGCTGTTATTTTTATTTTACGAGCAAGAATATGACTGGAAAGCTAAAAAGCGCTTGAAGACACGCGGCTGTTGATGAGAACGGATGGATTCACGAGAGTCAACGCGTTGCACTGCATGTGGCACGACTTTCAACGAAAATCAAATGACAAATTTCCATTATGTATTTATAAAAATTATTTCCCTCGCACAAGCACACACACATTATAGAGCTGAAGTTTGAATGGTTTCAAAACCATCTCTAGCGCATTGTTTTCTTCTTCTCAGAGTTCAAGAAAAACAGAACAAAAAAAATCTCAACAACAAAAACTACGGCAACAAAACATACATCAAGCTTTATGTATCCAAGTTAAACTAGATGCTCAAAATTTATTTTTATGATAATAAATCCACTTATTTCATTTATTTTCATGTGTATGATCCATATAAAACATACAGCAATGGCTGAAAATGATTTTATAACGAAAAGTTGCTTCGTATGAACATACGAATTTAAATCCTGTCGCAAGAGCAAGAATAATAACCAACTTTTGCTCTTTCTCTTGCTCATGCTCTTCCTCTCAGATTCTAAGTTTTTCTCCCTCTCTATCTATGGCCCAACGATTCGACGGCCGACATTAAGCTCGAATTCCGGGTATCATAAAAATAAAATGAACAACCGTAATCATGATTTGTATGCTTTCCACTAGTACTGAAACGCAGAAACACAATTGAAAATTTCGGGCTGAATTTTTGGCTTGAAACGAATTTTACAATTGCCATTTTTTCTAATTGTCGACTCACAGTGGACCAAACTTGAATCTCGATAAATTTTCAGTTGTGATAACTGTAATCATTTGATCCGGCTGTGTTGAAGAACATTTCTGCTAAAATGGAAGGATGAAGCAATTATTCTTCGGTTTTTCATTTACGTTTTGCCTACAAGTCCCAATTGTTGTTCCGAGTTGAAACCCTACAACTGCTTGGCATTTATGGCATAAGGAAAATAACAACACGTAAAAAGACAAACGAAACAATTATTTCAATGAGAATTAAATAAAATTAAATATATTTTTGCAATGAAACGGACGAACGAGCTTACATGGCATTGTTTGCCCTTTCTCTGGCACTCTGAATCTGGTTTGTGTGCACTGTTTGGTATTTTCGTCACATTTTTTGCTGTTCATAACCCTTTCTTGTTTTTAGGTCTTTGTAAAATATTAAAATGAAATTTTCACCGTAATTTATTTTCTTCGGGCATTTGTTCTCATTTCGTCTTTCTTCTCTTTTTTCCATCTATAGATACACAGTCGAGTATTTCAGTTCGGATTTGCAGACTGGGTGGGTGGTTGCTATTCATCGTTTCCCCGGTCATACAATTACGGTAAGTATAATTTATTGTGCTTTCGTGAAAACTTTCGTACAAAAACCATCATAAACACTTCCAATTCACACACACACTCCTTTGAAGCGATAAAATGCCAAAACAGACGAACGAGCAGTAGAACTGTGGCTGTAATGTTAGGTTCAGTCGGTGTTCAGTACGCTGATTCAAATTATATCCACTGGCCAAAAACTTGTGAAGCTTGTTAATTTTGCATTAAATACTGTCGCAAAAATGAAATCATCCCTCACGTGCAGTGTAAAATGGAACGAAAATTGAAAATAATACACACATACCGTACCCAAAACAATACTTTTGATGTTTGATTTGACATTTTCAACAAACTACTGTTTTTTTTTTTGCAGATTGGTGAACTCAAGCCGGCTACATCGTACATATTCCTCGTTCGAGCGGAGAATTCTCATGGATTATCGATTCCATCAACCGTATCGTCGGTGGTGAAGACTTTGGGTGCAGAAAATGGTGTTATACCACAATCAGAACTATCAGCTGCTCGAAATGTGCTCAGTGGCAAGGTAAGCATTACATTTGAATCGAGTGCTAAACCAACGCATTTTCAACATACTTTGAATATTTTGATAAAACCAAGTCCACATTTCGTCTATATGTAAATAAAACCATAGTGTCCACCGCTGGTGTTGCATTCATGGACTGTCCAGCGCAATGTGAGAAAATACATTTTTTTATTTCATTCGAATAAGGCGAATGGAAAACTCAACAAGGTCAAAGTTTCGAGAGAATGTTGGCACGGCAAATACGCAGACTGGAACTTTTATTACTTTTTAAAATTGCATTCGTAAGCCCGAAATCGTAAAGAATTTTTTTCAGTGTGTTCTTCTGATGATTCTTCTCCTTCGTTGTTGTTTTTCCAAATGTGCTTTGATTGAACAACAGTCGTCAAGTGGAAATGAATGGTAAAAAGTTTTTTACAATGGCAATGCTGAAGCCGCGAATGTATTCGTTAATTACATGCAATTAGGATTTGCAATGGATTTTTCATGTTCGCCGCATGCCTCACAAATTTTTTTTCATTGTGTGAACATGAGCGTGTCATGTCCGGAAAGAATGGCGATCACTTTGTCTTTATCCCTCTTTCTCTCTCTTTCTCTCTCTCTCTCTCTCTCTCTCTCTCTCTCTGACGTTCTCTTGCTGCCTCTGTCTCTGCCTTTCTATGTGTGAATTTTCATTCACAAAAACACTAACGACAAAAATCGGATTCAGTTGCTATCACTACTTTAACCACATTGCATTGAATGGAGTGTGTAGTTGTCGCCTGCGTCGTTTCCTTTCAAGGAGAAGTCTCAAATTGAGACTCTCAACGTGCTTTTGTCGACAGCAAAAAACAACACCGTCCAGAAAACTATTTCCAACATTTTTACTCTACAAAGCCCTTAAAACACTAATGAAAACAAATGCACACAAAAAATACACATACACAGATATTCAAAATGTGGTTGTCGTCATCACTTTTTTTCATCTTCCTCTCTCTACCTCTAACCGAATATTTAAAGGCAGTCTTACACATTAATTCCTTTTTTTGCAATTAAAAAAATATATAAAGCAATTAAAATCTGTGTAAAGTTGTTGAAATTGAAACGTTCCTTTCTCTCTTTCGTTCCTACAAATGTTCTATTCCGTTCGGATGCCAAGGCATAAGGATTTAAATATCCAAGCACGTTTTCATAGAGCCTCACTACAACCTCTCCTAACATCTCATCCCAAGAAGATAACGATTAAATGTGCATTTTTCTCTCTCTCTCTCCCTCTCCTTGATGTTCGAATCTTGAATTCTTGCCATCCTCAAAACGTCTTGTAAACGGTTTATTTGAAGACGGAAAAAAAGAACACAGAAAAAAAACAACAAAACGAAAGAAATTGCTTAATGAGTGTGTGTATATTCGTACGCGCTTCCAGTAGTCTGTGTGGGGCGATACACACACACACACAGAAAGAGAGAGAGAGGGAGAGAGAGGGGGAGAGAAAGAGAGAGAAACATTAAAAAGAGAATTCATTCATTTCATTCAAAGCGAATAGCATGGAGGGTATTTAACGAGCAAGAATAACCAAGAGCTTTCATTCTCTTTGTTCCGAATCTTAGACATTTTCCGCTCCTTCAAGTATTTTCAAGAGTGTTGATTTTTTTTAGCTGTGTAAACGCGTCGACTCTTAAGCACCTCATACAAAGTTAAAAAGAATAGACAGAGATCTATATGTGTTGGTATGGGTGTCTATTTCCGCAATTCACCTGGTCCACATGGCAATTATCCAAGTGAAATGTGGTGGAAAAAAATACAAGCCCGAGAGATTGTAAATTGTGAATTAATTGTATTTATGTGCACATTTTGTGCGATATTTTGTAACACTTGATGTGCTAACGAAACGTTTTAATTGTTTGTCGTTCGAAGAATCATCATTTTGTATTCAAACGTGAGGAGGGAAAAGGAAGAGAAAACGCAACGGCTTTTCATATTTAAGCGGTTGAGTAACACGTAGACCTCACTCCACAGGGTACGCGCATAAAATGTGAGAGGCAATCGTGGGAAAAGTCTGTGGCTAGCGCATACAGAGAGTTATGAAAAACTCATAAATCTGCAGCTCACTTCCTGGCTATTTTTTTTAATTGTAATATTATTATCTGCATTCTGAAAATTAATAAAAAGTGATTACTCTTTTAGATACAAACTGGTTGAATGAACATCGAGTGATTGCGCTGACCAGCTCGAGCAAGCTCTCACATTTTAACTCAATCTACAAAAAGCAAGCGATTCGCAAAGATTTTCTCGTTAAATTTTTTATCAAAGTTTCGCATCCGGAGCAGACTATGTTCTAGAGAGCGAACATCGTAATGAAATCAAGTTGAGCCAAAGGTGCTCCTCTATGGTTATATTATGGTCGTTGGCCGTTTCTGGTCTCTCTAACATTTGCCAAAAATTCCATAATTTACTGTGCACAATGTGTGTATGGGTGTATATGGGTGTATGGGTGTGTGTGTGTGTGTACGTTGCTGCTGCATTCGATGCGATCCATGTAATCCATACATAGCATTGGCTAATGTAATGCTATCGTCTGCTCTCGGCTGTGACTATGCGACTGTACGACTGAATAGGGAGGAGAGCGAGGAAAAAGCTAATTTCAATTTGTTTCATGTTTTTCGGTTGCTTTTATTTGTGTGGTTTTCAATCTATTTATCGATCATGCACTTTTATCGCTCTGTGTAAATGCTGTTGAGCGGAAGAAGTAGCCGTATGCTTTTTGTTTAAACTATTGGGTTTGAAGCTGCAATACAGATAAAAGGTCTAAACAACTTTCGCAAAATCTGAGGAAATGAACATCGGTCCGAAAATTCAATGAGCTGATTGATTGAACAACAATCCATACCGTACCATGTATAGAAAGTGCATAGTGTACAGCAGTACATAGCGTCAGAGGTATTCAAAGTTAGGAAGAGTTGCGTTTTTACAACAACCCGCCTTCATTAAAAAGCTATTTTGCAACTGGATCAAAACTGTTGTTTGTTTCAAACAAGGTCGGACTGTGAGCCGGACCGTATTAGCCGAGGTTTGATTTTCAACACAAAACCGTATAACGCATCATTTTACAGAGGCTTTAGTTGTCCGTAACCAAAGGATGCAAGGAAAACCCAAATATTTATCAAAAGCTTAACTTTTCGCATTTAATATATATTGTTGCGTTGTCATGTTCTGACCACATATTTTACTCATTTTCTCCATTTACTCCTTGCACAAAGAGCGGGAGATCGCTCAACAAAAGTTATTCACCCTGTATGGAAGCCGCTTTTTGAGCTCAAGACAAAGCGATGCGCCATACATCAACTCCAACGATGGAAGATTACATCGTTGATTATGATATACACCATATTTGGCTAGGGGATTTGCCATTCAAAGAACATATTAACGGTCATTTACAGCTCGATATTTTATTCAGGTTTTGAATATGTGGTTTTCGATGTGGCAGTAATTTTGGCTTGGATAAAGGTGTCAATAGGACGGATTTTGTCCGTCCGTCCTTTTGTGATTCTTTTTTGGACGAACAATTCAATTTTGTCCTGTCCGTTTCGGATTCCATTCACTGTCCGTTCCAATGTGCACAGATTTTTTTCACGAAAAACGAGGACGTTTTCTCGATTAAGAAAAAAGGGGAAACGTTTTCAATTTTTGGAATTTCATGAATAATAGAGTGGGGTACTGAATTTGGATTATTATCATTCACTTTTTAGAAAGAACTTTCACAAGTTTTTCGAAGATCGAAATATGTTTCAACAACATTTTATCGACTGTTTTGATTATCGAATGGATATCGAATTACGGGCTGTTTAATTTGAATGAAAATGAATACTAATTCGCATTGAAATGTCAAGGTCCATAAATCAGCTGATATGGACGGAAAATGCATATTCCGGATGAAGCTATTTATTTTGGAAAAAAATAATTTCAATTTAGTCTCTAATTTTCTCTCCTATTTTCGTGTTTTTTAAATGAATTTTTGAAATTTATTCAACCGGTAAAAACGAGAACATTTTAATCTCCGAGGACGCGAGGACAGCTATCAAAATCGAGGACTGTCCTCCTGAAACGAGGACGTCTGTGCGCATTGGTGATGTTTCCAAAATTTTATTTTCGGATGTTTTTCGGACGACCAAAATGCTAAACGGACGAATAAAATTAAATTGTCCGTGTTTAAATCCCAAACGGACGGACGAACATAGAAATCCTAGAACAGGCGTGGAAGCTATATTTTTGCACACATTTCAATTCGATGCGAATAATATGGAGCACTAAATGTCCAGATTGTCATCGTTGTTCATATTTGTGGTCGCCACGTAGATTATGGCTGAAGATGGCCCCCTGTTCGATTTTGTTTGGTTACAGGTTGTAATTTATAACGTGTTCTTTGTTAGCTCGACACATTTCAATGGTGAGCACACATTTTCCAATCGAATGGTTACATGTTGCGTTGATTCAGCACACACACACACACACACACACACATTTCAAATGGGTAGTGTGTCAAGTGCAAAAATAAAATTTATGCTGATGCTACCAAAGTTTCTATTCTAATTGCTAGCGAACACATGCTGTGCATGTGCACCGACCACGCGTTCCTATAAAGAATTTAAATTAAATTCAGTCGAACGCCAAACCAATAAATTAACAACGCAAACGCACATTGAAAACACACTTAAACGGGCGGCGTCACAAAATATCACATGGATGATGTATGTCGGTAACATAAATTGCACCATACAACCATTTTTCGAAGTGATCCATTTTGAAATATACTTTTTAATTACATTTGATTTCCGGCCGATCGCAAAAACATCAAGGCACAATCAACTCACAAAAGCCCACTATATTTCTTGTTAATGGCAATGGCTAACATGCTCTACCGCTTTGATCAGATTGTTTTTGAGCCAAAATCAAAAACATATTACCTGAGACACATCTGTTGAAGGTGTGGTTTATATTTCACATTCAATAAAATTCTTCTGAAAAATTGGCACTTTTATATCAAATTTTGCAAATAATGAAGTGAATGCAAAATCAAATTATGTACTTTTCGCATCGTTGGTAAACAATAGAGATTCCAGGCGTACCTGCAGTTTTTTTTCTTCGTTCGCCCATTTATTGTGCTTTGCAGGGCAAACTCATTGAATATATTAAACACAAGAGGAATAATTACATGACATGCAAAAAAACTAGTGTTTTCACTGGGATAAAAATTGCTTAAGTCTGCAAAAGGCAGAACTGTAATAAGGAAAAAATTTGTCAGAAATAGAGAAAGAGATGGGGGGTAGAAAATTGGGGTAAACCAAACTAAATGAGATGCTACCGAGAATCAGAGAAAAAGAAATGTTTTAATGTTGTTTAGCACACAGAATATTCGATGAATTTTCATTTCGATCTGCATTCGTGTGGGAGGGAGACAAAAAATGAAGTTGTTGGAACGTACAAAATCAGAGTCAGAAACAACAACATTTTGCAAGCAAATGTGCGCAAAGGAAACTGAAGTGAAAAAAAAAGCTGTAACACAAAATTATGACTAGTTTGCAGATAATAATGAGCATTTTACACTCATTTACTTAGTGATTCGTCTGAAAAAATACAAGCCAACACAAGAGAGAAGAATATTCGCAAGGATTGAAGGCAAAAAAGGCTTGTTATATCATTCTCATTACGCATGCAATTCGTCCGCAATTTTCTCTCTGAACATATTTTCGCCTTGACTCTATCACTGTTCGTGTTGCTCTCGTAAATATTTAATGCACAAGAAATGAATTTGTTGATGCAGCTGCTCTTGCTATATTACATTGTGTATTTTAATAAGGGAGAGAAAAAAATTCGCTTTCCATCGATGTGTTTTTTTTCACTGTCTTATTCTGAAACTTGCCATTTACTGTTCCCCAGAAGGAAATTTCATGGAATTTTTTTCCCTCATCTTCCTCTTTCTTCTATTCGTTGCTGATCTTGGCTGCACTTTTTTTGTTGTTTCCATTCTTAGCAGTTCCTTTAGCACTTAAATCACATTTCATCTGTTGTTCTTCACCAAAGTTTCTTTCAAATGAAATATATTACACAGGCGGGCGCACAACAAAAATATATAAGTCAAAGCGAAAATGGTGAAACGGAAACAACGGAGCAATAATGCAATAATGCAGAGAGCATGACATTTTAAGAGAAGAAAAAAAAACGCGAGAGGAATGTAGAGTGGGAAAATGGCAGACACAATGTAAAACTTCCGTTTATTGGATGCAAAGTGCACCGAACTGAGTTATTCTAGCATGTTTTGTGTTAAAAACTTGATTCCTTTAATATTGTCTTCTTCGGTTGTTTTTGTTGTTGTTATCACCATTAGTTTTTGAATATGCCGCGACAAATGTGACAAAATCTAAACGAATGCACTCCGAAGAACTTGCACAAATCATAATTTTATGCAAAATATATTGCAAAAGCAATGTGAATGCATTGCAAATATGACATTGTAAAATGCGGATTTACTTACACATTTCCCTCTGTCTTGAATGTTGCAAAAGCCGTTGTGGAATGAAATTGGCAAATGTAGCAAATAGTTTTTCAATGGTTGAATATCCACACAGAAAAATCCAACTCAAATTGAATTCATAAATTCGGTTTATCTGCAGTAACCCAATGAATATTTATGAACGTTGGACTTTTCCTCGATTTTTTTTTACTCGATCCAATGCATATTTTATCGATGACTCGAGACAACAATCATAAAAGCTCGCTGTAAACATTTCAGAAATACGGAATAGACAAATCACTTAAATGGAAACCGAAACGTCAGAACGTGCTTGAAAGACACTACTATTCTAAATATCGCATCGATTTGCACAAACGTTAAACAGTTTTTCACCTAAATACGTTTTTTTAAACGCGAGGAAACGAAAAACTACTGTCATTCGCGAAAATGATGCATGCAAGATCGATGAAATTGTCACAATTTCTGAATCAAAACATTATTCTTTGCTTTCAGGTTGTCGAATTGAATGATGCATTGGCCATTAATTCAACGTCAGTGCGATTGGATTGGCATCTGCATATCAGCGGCAATGGGGAATACATTGAGGTATGTGACTATTTTGAAAGAATGTCTTCATTTCTAGAAAAAAAAGACTAACTAAAATTACAATGCAGAATTGAATATGTATCGCTTGAATATTTTATGCATGAATATCATTTTAAATTTATGGCCAAATATGGTTATTGATTTTCGAACTTTTTTTCTCCCATAGGGTTTATACATTCGATTCCGTGACTTGAGTGGTGGATCGCAAAAATACAATATAATGACGGTAATGAGTCCAACGACTCAAAATTACATTGTTGGTAATTTGAAGAAGTTCACCAAGTACGAATTCTTTGTGGCACCGTTTTATCGAACTGTCGAAGGTCAACCAAGCAACTCAAAGATTGTGCAAACATTTGAAGATGGTTAGTGTTAATAATCACATTAATATCAGAATCAAAAGTTCATTAAATAATTTGAAAAAGCAAATAAAAAAGAAAAATATACAACGAAAATTGATCGAATGTTGAATTTAAAATGAATCATTTATCTATACAGTTCCATCGGCACCACCAGATAATGTTCAAACGGGAATGCTCAACCTGACCGCGGGATGGGTATGTATCTTTGGGATTATTTCAACACGCCAACCGTTCCAAACAACATTTATGTGTCTTAAGTTTGCATCACCGATTGGCAAATTGTAAATATCCAAATGTATGTTTCAGGTACGATGGTCACCACCACCACCGCAGCATCACAATGGACATCTCCTCGGCTATAAGATTCAGGTTTGCTACATTCAATTGAATTTGAAATGCATATAAACACAAGGCATAAATTGTCATTGTGTGTTTTTGGTGCCTCAACGATTTCAATCCATTCCACAACACTTTTGTGCTCCGAAATGTTTTGTCCTTTTTATTGTTGTTTTGTCGCTTCGAATATTTCTGTCCATGCAAAATCGCATTGGTTTTCATTAATTTGATTCGTCACATTATTATTCGAATGTGTGTGCGTGTGACTATTTTCAGGTGAAAGCTGGTAATTCGAGCAAAGTTCTTGCACAAATGACACTGAACGCAACCACAATGTCGGTTATGTTAAATAATTTAACCACAGGAGCTACGTACGCTGTACGTGTTGTGGCGTACACACGTGTTGGAGCTGGACCATATTCTCAGCCGGTATGTTAAATGAAATAATCAATGGCCGGAGAGCGTGTGTGTAATGGAGAGATATTTTGCACACGTATCACCAATTTCCATGGAATATCCATATATTGCGACTATGTGTGCAATCGTTTGAGTGGATATTCGCGTTGCTTGTTAGTCTGCTTATTTCATTAAAAAATAACACCGTCGCCACCCACAGTAAATTTTGATAAATTGCATGGGGCGTGCAAGTGTTTTATGAACTTGTGGAAAGTTCATAAAATTTATTTGGATTTTTATTGAACATCATATGTGTTTTGTGTGCGCTGTGGTGTAGCATTCTCAAGGCAGATATGATCAGATGCAAGCCGCACAAATGATTCACACGTTGCGGAAACGTATTGTGATAAAATGAATGAATTTTTTTTTTCTGGAATGTTTTCCGACAGGTTGCATTGACTATGGATCCAAGTCATTTAGTAACACCGCCACGAGCACATCCAAGCGGTTCAGCTAATGGTCTCGACGATCATCATCAACAACGGAAGCAACCGCAGAATCTTATTCACGAACCATGGTTCATTGTTTTGATTTCAATTGTGGTGTTGCTGTTTTCGTTTATCGCAACCGTTGGAATGATATTCTTTAGGCGTCGTCATCAAAACACGAAAGAAATCGGTCATCTAAATGGTAAGTCAAAATGAAATAGTTCAAGTCTAAAAGTCATTGAAAAAAACGTTATTTAAATATTCAATAATTTCATCAGTTCCAGTTGTGAATGCAAATGATATAACCGCTTTGAACATCAATGGAAAGGAAAGTCTATGGATAGATCGCGGGTGGCGAGCAGCCGATACGGACAAAGACTCCGGTTTGAGTGAAGCAAAACTATTGGGCAACTCAAGCACACTATCACAGGGAAATTATACCGATGGCGGAACAGACTACGCCGAAGTTGATACACGGAACCTCAGTACATTTTACAATTGTCGCAAGGTGAGTTGTTTTCCTTGTCTTTGATTCATTTTGACGTGCTACCGATTCATCATTGACTAATCGGATTCCATTTGCTTTCAGTCTCCCGATAACCCCACACCATATGCTACGACAATGTTGCTTAACAATGGCAATGGATCTTCAGGTGAGAGCTGCACGAAACGTTCAGACGGTCATTCATCTGGTACATCAAGCCCGCATTCGGATCCAAATCAATCATTTAACACACAATCAAAAGCCAATCTTGGATATCCATCATTCCCACCGCCTGGTACAAATCATTCATTTTCATTTTGCTTCATTTCCACACATTTTGCAGACAAGCAGACCCACGCCCGTTCACCACTTTCTGAGTATGAAATTCCAAAATAACTGGAGTATTTGCTTTTGCATTTTTTTCATAGCAAATTGGACTGAATTCTTGCCACCACCACCGGAGCATCCACCACCGTTGCCGTTAGCTAATTGTGCTCAACCGATGGGAATGTGCTATGTGCCGACAAGTCCTGGGTCGATGCGAAGAGCAGCAGCTCAATGGGTTGGCTCGGGATTGGCAAATCATCCAAAGTGAGTGAAGATTTTATGAATATTGAAAATTGAAATATTCAATACAGTGCACCCCCGCAAAATTGAAACCCGAAAATTAGAAAACCTCAGAAATTAGAAATGAATTTCAGGTTTGAAAATTTGTATGGGAAATTTCTAATTTCCGGGGTTCATTTCTAATTCACGGGGTTTCCGAATCATTTTATTCAAGACAAAGGAAATTTACTTCATTTTCAATGAAAAAACGTAATGAAAGTCTTTTCCATTTCGTTGAATAACTATATAAGCAGATCAGCTTGAGATTTTCGACGTTTACCATGAAGTTAAAAATTAAGTCACGAAGTAATCTGTTCCATATTGTCTGCGTCAATCATCAATCTTCAATCATTAACAAATCGAAACCGATTTGTTCCATCAGAGATGCAAATTGCATATACAAAATTGTATATAGAATGCTTAAGTTTTCTGTTTACTATCTTATGATATAATAAGAACAGCCGGTCATCATTTATTTCGGTTTGTTCCGAGGAGTAGTTTATCCAGTAAAATAAACTAACAGACTTACTATATATTTATAATCACTAAAATAGCATGTATTTACATACAATACTTGATTGAACAGTGTTCAATATATCGTTTTCAATTAAGCAAATCATTCTTCCTATCAGCTTTTCATTTGATACACCGTTTTTGGATGAAATTGAAAAATCCTCAGAAATTAGAAAACCCCTCAAATTAGAAATGGTCTCTGGACATTTTATTTCTAATTGGCGGGGGTGCACTGTAATACTAAATCAATCGGGAATTTCGGCATATTATCCATTCAATTCTCGGATGAATTTCATAATTTTCAAGAAGAGAGGAGGAAAGAGGGATTGGATATAATTGAAAAATATCAGAAATGAATTTCACTTCGTGTGAACGAACATTCAAACTCAGAAATGTGCTATTATTTTATTCTATTTTTTTTCCGTCAAATTTCAGTCTAATGGCACAGAACAATGGCTCGTGCGGTCCGGCTTCCGTTGGTTATTCTCCATGGGGACCGTCACAGCATCAATACGTGGAAAATTTCTATAACAATCCCATTCAATATCCAACAAATGGATCGTCAACAAATGTGCATCGCTTCCCGAACCATCAGCCACCTTTGCCAAATGGAAACGGTACATCGTGCTATCCACAACATCAGCAAACAACAAAAAGTTGCCATTCTCACTATCCATCGAATCACGCACACTCAGTCGAGTACCAGCCATACCATTCGAACAATGGCATCAATCGGAAATGCGGCAATACGCGAATGTGCAGCAGTTATGATGCATTGACATCACCACAACAGCCACTGCTTCCGAATCCAGCAAATTGGGCCAATAACGGTGGTGGCGGCGGCAGCGTGCACAAATGCAACAAACCAAATTCCCAACAACAATTGTATCAATGCTCATCGGAATGCTCAGACCACTCATTGAAATCGCATTCGCAGCATTCGCACAGCAGCCAAGAGCGTAGCAGTAAGAATAGCAATTGCAAAGAATCATGCCACCAGCGATCATCGTCACAGACGAACAAACAGCATCCTACGCACACGGGCAAAACAACCAACCACTGTACAACGAATGGAAATGACATTTTAAACGGAAACGGTAACGACAATATTTACGAAAATGATGACGAGACCACGGAACACGATCGCATGATTACCAGCACCAGCGACTGTTGTAGCTCGGCTGGTGAAATCGATGGCGATTCATCGTGTTGCTCATGCAGTTTGTATGCTGAAGCCGGTGAACCACCTCAATCAGCGTCGAACAATCAGCTGGCGAAAGTTACTGCCCAAAATTAAGAAAAATGTTCAATTCTCAAACATTCACCACACATTTAAATATGTGTGGGAAATAAACTGGATAATAAAACTTGATTTGTGATACAGAACTAACAACAAAAAGCCCATTGTGCGTTGTGAAAAGGGCCCAACAGACGAGAAAGTTGGAATGAGATAGACTTTTGCTCTGGGTAGCAATTTAATTCATTGGAATGTGTAAATAAATATTGGAGCACAGTTACGCGGTCGGTTATGCTAGAGCTGCACTACCGCCGCTACCAATGCCAGCACGAGCCGTAGCAGCAACAACTCTTTGGTTTAGTTTGTTCATCATCGTCCAAATAATAATTACGCATATAATTATTACTTAAAATAAAATATGTAACATAAATATTCAAACATAAACTCAAATGGGGAGGTTAAACTCACTTTTTGCGCCCATTCGATTCACTCGAAACAAACCAAACCGAAACCGACGACGCTTTGATGGCAAAAACGCCAGAGCCATTTATCTAGCCGAAATAAGCTTGTACGAGAAGAGTATTGAAAACTTAATTAATTAAAAAGTTTTCAACTTCTCCACGGACCGTTAAGAAAACTTGAACTTTGCAAGTTTTAGCCGAAAAACATCCTACGGGAAGGGAGGAAATGAGAAATATTATGGCAAGAAAATGAAATAGAGGAATACTGGCGAAGACAACGAGCAGAAGACAAAAGTCGAAAACTGAATACCCATTAACCACGACAGATCTTCTTATTCTTGTTCTCCTTTTGTTTGCTTGCCTGTGAACGCAACGATGGTGAAAAGCGAGCGGTATAACGAGTGAAGAGTTTTGTTTGTGCGGCAAAAAGAAATTTGAATTCAGAATTCATCATAAATTGAGAATAGTGAAAATAGTTTATTATACGTTGCATGATTACTACGACTCTTTGCAAAATACACAGCGTCTTTCCACTCCTTGATTAAAAGTGATACAATATGTTACACATGCATAAGCGCAGCGCACACACAAACACAACTACAATGAAACTACTATATTTCGATACGCGCAATACAAACCGTTAGTAGTCATAGCGATACGGGAGAGATTGTCTCATATTATACACAAACACACAAACGTACCGTCAAACCAAAAGCACTGCCAATTATTACAGTAATTTAGCTTTTCAAATGCGGCAACGGCAGCAAGAACAAACAGCTCAAGAGTCATGTGTGTT
Source organism: Sitodiplosis mosellana (assembly GCF_009176505.1). Taxonomy (NCBI): domain Eukaryota; kingdom Metazoa; phylum Arthropoda; class Insecta; order Diptera; family Cecidomyiidae; genus Sitodiplosis; species Sitodiplosis mosellana. The sequence goes on along the minus strand of NW_022601391.1, from coordinate 4,801,289 downwards.
CGCCAAAACAACAACGATATTAAAAGTTTCGACATTGGCGTTGTGGCTCTTGGTCTATGTGCCGTCGCCATTTCACGTTACGTTTTGGTTCGGTTCGGTTCGGTTCGGTTCAGTTCAGTTCAGTTCAGTTCGAGTGAACTCAAGTCGTAGCAACCAATAGCCCGATGAGCTGAATGTTTCGTGTGTGAAAATTTGCATTTAAATGGTGCAATATTGAAAAGCATGTTTCTGGCCCAAACTCCAAAAAACTTTTGTGGTTAATTGTCAAACAATGCTATTTATCAAAAAGCCTAAACTTGTTCTACGTCGTTTAGCAACACACGTATGTACGCATAATATAGATATACGTATGTAACATAAATACATATATAAATTGCAAATAATTTCTCAATAAAGGCGGATCAAGTTGCTAAGATGCAAAAAGCAAACAATTTCGAAAATGCTTCGATGAGAAAGTTCGGAGGCTGTTTTGCCCAAATCGATGCAAAAAACTCCTTTTTCGACAAACACCCATTTTCGCATATAGGTGTATTTATTGAATGTATTCGCTAAGAAGCTTTTGGTTAAGCAAGTAAAACATTCACATATAGATATACATTTACACATACACTTTATATGTGATGCGATTAGAGTAGTAGTTTCATGTCAGGTATTGAATCTCCAATTATGTAGAAACTTGTAGCATTCTTTTCTCTCCCTTTCAACACACAGAATTAATAATTTCCACTGAAATTTGATGTGAATTTTGCATAAAATCAGCGGAACTAAAACTTTGCAAATAAATATAAAATAGAAGAAGAAGGAGAAGAAACCAAACACATTGCGCATTTTATAAACGACTGATATCATATGTGTAGAACTAATGCATCAAATCTATAATGTATTGCATAAGATACATACCCCAACAACTATTACCCCCTAAATTGGTTGGACACCTTTCGTAATTTTAGATTATATTGGGAAAAAAGTCATCAAATGAATAGTAGAAAATGCATTTCGAAAATAATGAAAATTGAGAATGGCTTCGAATTATATTATGAATGTGTTCGAATAGCAGAAAATGGATTTTCATCTCTGTTTTAGATACGCTCAGAAAATATAAAAACATATCAATAAGAAGAAAAAAGAAATACGTGTCCAAACGTGGACTAAAGTGAAGGAATAAAATCCATGAAGAATTGTTGTATATAAAATCATATCGCCGACATTTCCAAGCTATTTTTTTAGCCTTATCACAACTCAAAAGAATATAATTTGTTTTTGTTCAAACCAAATCATCGTAATGTAGGTTATTGAATCGTATCCAGAGAAACATTTCAGCGTAAATATAGTGAAAATACCGAAATGTCAGTAAATACATATTCGTCTCTGTGTGGAACCTGCGCACTGCGCACTGCGCAGTGAGCGTTCGTCGATGTGAGCGGGCGCTATACATTTAAGCTTGAACGCACATATACATTGTTTTACACTCAAGCCGAGTGTGCTCAACGAACGAATGTGCAATCGAACGATGTGAGCGAATGTGTGTGCGCACAGAGACGAATATTCATTTACTGAAATTTCACTATTTTCACTATATTCACGCTGAAATGATTGAAATGATTCTCTGATCGCTTCGAATCCAAAGTCCACCCGATCAAATAAGCTTACGTACCGAAGCATCCCTTCCTACCGACTTTATCACACATCACATACACCGGCTAAGTAAATCGAATCACACTCCCACACACATTGATGTATGAAATCCATAGTTTTTAGAATTTTTACCAAACGAAAATAAAAACCAAGACCAAGAACGAAGCTTTTTTCGTCACCCCCAAATCCCACAAACATTTTGGATATGAACATATGACTCGTCGCATTTGGGCGATCCCTATACGCACATTTACATGTTCACCACTATTCGATTTCGTTCCTTTGTTTTTCATTTGTAACAACTGTTTCCCAAGAGAGCAGATGGAATGTATACAATTCACGTAAAATGTTTGAAATAAAAAAAAAACTGACAAAAATAGTTGTGAATGAAAGGTGAGTAAGCAAATGACAAATACGGAAATTGGAAACGAAAAACAAGCAAAACAAATAATATTGGATGTGAATTTGAAATTCGGCTCAATTACTGAAGATGAGACACATTTGAAAAAGAAAAAAAACTAGCATCGACAGACAAACATAGTCAAACCTGCTAAATTATATAAAATTATTATTATTGTAGCTTAAGTTATTATAGGATAAATGAATCATTTGTACATAAAATGAGAGATAGACGTCTTGTTCGTAATTTATCGCATTAAACGAAATCATGTAGAATCGTATAGCAATATTGATGAATTTCCTAGTTCGTTTGCGTGATGACGCATCAATTCTGAAAAAAAAACGAAACTAGCTAAAAAGCAGAATAAGAAGAAACTATTGAAAGGTGTTTTTTGTTTCATTTCATAGCAATGATCAAATTAGTAGTTTGTAACAATTTGTTTGGTTTGTGAATCTATAATTTTTATGTACTCTGACCGCTTAGTGTGTATGAGCCATGTAAAACTAAAACAGAAAAGATAAAGAAGAAACAAGCGCAACACTAAAATCCTAATCTTTACTGCAAAAACACACAAGGTACCTGTGATATTATTTTAGTTCTCCTTTTGAAGCGGCGTTACACAAAACATACATACATACGCAACACACACACAAACTAATTTAACATTACAAATCATTATATTATATTGGTATAATAAATGTATCGTAGAATTTTTAATGCTGTAAAGGGGTAAATTTAATGAAAAAAAAGAAAAAACAACAAAACATTTATATTAACATAAAATAAAAATAAAAACAATGAAGAGAACGTTGATATGTGATAGGCCGTTAAAGCGTTATGTATAAACAAAGCAAAGTTTTCATTTTCATTTTTCTTTTTCGAGAACTCAATGTTCTGTTCTCTCTGTGGAATCTTTTTTTAAGTTTTTTTTTTCCATATGATTGGATTATTTAGACTTTCTTTTCAATTCTTTAGTAGTTGAAAAATAATTTATTTCAATGTAATAAGCAACAACAAAAAAATAAGTAAATTGACTAACAATTCGGTTTAGATGTAGATTGGCTACATCGATACTCTTCCAATTATGTATTCGCATGGAAAATTTAGCAGTTCGAACACTTGACACTCACACATACTACGACGTATCACGATGAGGAAAAGCTATATATTAGTGCGTTTTTACCAATGTCATTAGATTAAAGTGAAATGTAAAACAACTAAGTAGATAAAATCACATCATTTTCAATACCGCAATAAATTAGTCGAATTTTTACTCAGCAATCGCACAGCATATCCAATAATGTTGTTGGCAATCAACGAAACAAGTGAAGCAAAGCACAAGCTTGAGCAAAACCCCGATCAGTCCCATAAACAATTGCGTCAACAAACTGTATTGGACATTCTGCGCAAGCGAATTTCAAGAGATGAAAAAAACAACAAATATATAACTAACAAATTTAATCACATTATACGCCTATCCATCAGTCTCACACATTTCACTCACTCCATTAGTTAGACAAAACGTGAGAAAAATAAACAAGAAAAATGATTTTTTTTTCGTAAAATCAATTTGGAAATGACAACAAAAATTAAAAACATTAAATACTATTCAAATTTGAAGAAGAAGAAGAAGCATACGTAAAAAGTCACGCATGTGAAGAGTCACAGCAAAAGCCAGATTATTATCGAATTAAATAGAGAATCACATGATAGAATTGTGGAGGAAAATCATTGTATTATAAATCGATAGACAGAAGATAAACTAAAGTAAGAAAATAAAGAAAAAAAAGGTTTAAAGAAAAATTCAACAAATCTTGTTTTTACTCTATCCGTTTGATATTTCTTTAATTTAGAGGAAAGCCCATTATTTCCGGAGCACCATCTGTTGTGTGAATTGCGAGTTTTGCCGATGTTGACGGTAAATGACAAAAATGACTTTGTTTAGCTCGTGTTTATTTTTATGCGTGCGCCGGAAAATTGGTATTGAAACTTTATCTTGTCATGTTCGAGTGAGAGGTACACAATTCCGCACACAGCACACACTTGGTTGTTCGGGATCAAACTATGCAACGATATACAGTTGCGAGTAAACGCGCGTGCGACAGCGTTTCACATGCTTGAAATGCCATTAGACGCTGACGGTGATCGAAAATAGACATGAATTGTTGTTCCCTTGCTTCTTTTTTGGTTCCGATGAAATGCAAGCCGATCGAGACGAATGCCCGATCTCATCGACTCGATGAACGCGCCGTTGACTACCTCAGTCCCGCATGTATATGTGTGCGCGCGCCTTTGTGTTGAGTAAATGAAACGATCGAAAAAGATCCGTTCATCGAATAGCAAACCAGTCATAATTGAATAACAGCGCTATTTTCATCCGATTATAGGGAAAATTTGACCGAAATAAAGTCTCTGTCTATAAGTGATTTGCAGTTAAGAAGTGGAGATACATCTCAAATCCACCGGAATTATTTGTTAGTTGTCGTGTTGACTGCTTGGGTGTTTTTTCCTCTCTTTTCGTGTGTATGTGCTAAATTGTTATTTTAATCCACATAAAAAATGGAACATTTAATCAAATTCATTTCATTGGACGGACACACACAAAAGCAGATGATATGCATTTTCCTTCGATCGATCACCCGATTAATTTGATTTTGTGTCACAAAAAATATATATGTTTATTGAACTATATGTAGACGACAGAGTGTGTGCCAGTTAATGAACTATTAACAAGCGAAAAGAATTCATTGAAACACTTACAATTTGAAAGACAAATTCCCGAGTACAGTGTATAACATGTGTGCTCGCAATACTCAGTTCGAAAGACACGTTCCCCACAAAGGATTTAGTTTTTGTTCTCTAATTTCGGCTAGATAAACAGCGTTACATTGTATACCGAAGGAAACATTAAGTGGAATGCATCCGTGCATTTTGTGATGAGTATGGTAAAATGCAAACGAAAAAATTCTTATTTTTAGACCATTATTTTGGCTTCAGCTGAAAATCTGTGTGCATTCGGTTTGGCTGAATATCTTCCTCTCTCACTCTCACTCCCTGCCTCTGTCTGCGTTTCGATGTTGATCACTTTCCCCGAGAAAAATGAACTGAACATATTGTTGTTGCATCAATTCAACATAAAGCAAAGGCAGCTGCAAAGCATGAACACGCTTACCATTTCCCCAAAGACTCGCTTTTCGAATGAATACAGAGAATTTTTGTGTGTTTATGTGTCTTTATATATATATGCATAAATCTATTTCATATTTTGCTGCCCATTTATTCTCACATCACAATAAGATGTGTGTTACTCAATCGTTCATTTCACTCGATTTCGGTTTCAATTTCCATTTGCAGTTGACGATTTTTTTTCTCTCAAATTGGCTTTTTACATCTTATATTCAATTTTCATGACGATTTTCTGGTGTCTTTTTCAATTGAACTATTTTGGCTGAATGTCAATATGACGCGAAAATTCACTTTAATTTGTGAATTATTCAATGGCCTGTCAAATTGAGCCATATAATCCATTTGATGCTTATGATTCAGACCAATGAACTTGACAAAAACGAATAATCGTAATGAGTAACAGTATCACAGAAAAAATATCGCTGGATTGTCTTGATCTTTGATATCATAGAGCGGAAAAACATTACCCAATTAGATGAGTGAAATAAATCCATTGACAACCAAAGAAAAACATCTTTCATATGCTCCATTGCCATTTTTCTGCCTTGTAAATGTTCGGTCGCATACGTTACGCGATGTATGCCACCCGAGCCACTGTTAACATGAATAAAAAAACAAGATCACAGAGCTTCGCTTCGCTCGTAGTATATTCAATTTTTCTATTCAATTGGCACTACATGAAATGTTTGTCCTATGATATAAATTCCAGTGAACACATTCAGATACCATAATATATCTGTTCCCAAGCATTATCTCTTAATAAGCTGCAGCTATTTCGATTTTGTGACTATCTTACCACAAAAATTCGTTGAACTTTAAAATTTGTGACATTTTTTGTGATAAGATAGTCACAAAATCAAAATATTGAGACAAAAAAGCTAGAACAATAGCTCTACATTTCATGTAGTGCCAACAACAAAATATCGTAAAAAAGCGTTTTGCCGACACACTGAATAAATCATTTATGCGAAATGACGTCAAAATACACACTAGTAGCAGCAATAGTAGGCTAGACAGTTTCGATGCGTGTTGTTGTCGAGATCCAATCAAACCGAGATCTAGGTTATAGTGTTGGTGTTTAATTATTCGACACAAAAATATTTTCCGATGCATTCAAGCGGGCTTTGTTTTCTTCTTCTATTCGTTTACGACAATCTCCTCTCTTTTGCGATCGACACATTTTGTGTGTTTTCACACAACTTTTCGTAATCTCACCAAACCGTTTCCGATGATTGGCGGAAGAATCGTTAGGTTCGTACATTATTTTTTTTCATTTCTTCCATTTTCTTTTCGAATCAAATTTCATTTATGGCTTGCGCACCACACCATGACACATAGATGTCTGACGTTTTTTTGATGCAGCGCCAAAACGAGAAAAAAGTATTTTCAACACGTAAAAGTTGACGACAAATTCTCGAAAATGAACGAAAAATATGATGAAAATACAAAAGCAAAGAACGAAAAAAAACTATTAGTTAAAAGTTAACTACGGCTTAATACATAGGCACGGAAAAATCATACAAATATAAACTCACACGCATGCACATTAAGAAGAAAACTCGAAAAACAAACAAATAGAGATAATACAATTTTGCGTTCATTCTTTATTTTCTATTTTTTTGTCTTCGATGCATTTATTCCATATTTTGCAGCCAATTGTAAGATGGAGATATATTTGTTTGGTTTTGTTGTTGCATTAGTTCAAATCTTTGTTGATTCGTATGTGCTAATTGGCTAATATTGCCCGTTTGATGCGTCGTAAACACATTTGGTGTGTATCGATAAAAATTTTCCAATCAAAAACACTTTCTTACGTTCCAAAAAATATTTGATCGACGCAGAAATGTTTATGGCCCCTTGCGTTTGCTTTGCAGCATAAAATGAAACGCAAAACAATTCAATAAACAATACCGATCACCCCGAATATTGCGTAGACCAAGCACCACTCATGACGTGCTGCAAAAAGTGCTCTTAGTTTGACCGCAGCTTCAAACTTTGGAAGGAAACATTGTGAAAAATAATATCACAAAACAGCAACAAAAACAAAAAGCGATGAATCGCACTTTCGTTTCTCCTTATTCAATGACCGTCATTTCATGTGGAACTCGCTACATTTTTCGACCTAATCTACTTCCAGCTTCACATCAAAGCGGCGCGCAATGCTAAATGAATGGTTTATATCCGGAAAACACCGCAATTAAATAAAATGTATTGCATCGATATGAATAAATCTGGGAATGCTGCGTAAAAATTTGGCGAAAGCAAACTTTTGAATCGATTTCACAAAATTATCGATACAATTTACTAGAAAGAAAATACTTTACAACATTGATTAACTGTGTGTTAAAAAATTTAGAAAAAAATATGAATTCGTCTAGTTTGAGAAAACAACATGGGAACATCCATAGGATACGTGAATTTGAATTGGAAAAGGTTAGTAAGGCGTACTTACGTGTGAATAGTTTTGTTTTTCAGATTCGAACAAATTCCGATGTGTCATTCTTTAGCGTGTCGAAACGCCCGACACATATTTCACATACTTCCACTGTTTTCTCGTTTTGATTTCGGATTGCTTTCAGGTGAATTTATCCGATGAATTCGACATTTTACAAATTGTTGGAGAGGGCTGGTTTGGCAAGATTTTATTAGTAGAGCATCGGGCGACTGACACAGAAATGGTTTTGAAAGCGCTTCCAAAACCATACGTATCGTTACGGGATTTTTACCGAGAATTTCATTATGGTCTTCATTTGGGTGCGCATAAAAATATCGTCACCACTTACGATGTGGCTTTTGAAACGGCCGGATTTTATGTCTTCACCCAGGAATATGCACCGTTGGGTGATCTCACATCGAATGTATCGGATAGTGGTAGTATTGACTCTCCTTTTTTGTCTCCCATTGAGAGTTAATTTAAAATCTATTTCAATTTCTAGGTATTGGTGAAACCCCCACCAAAAAAGTGGCAAAACAAATCGCCTCCGCTCTCGACTATATCCATTCGAAGTATGCTATTCATATTGCCTACAATACTATCTTACATTGAATTTTAACGTCGCAATTTCTTTTTCAAATAGAGACTTAGTGCATCGAGATGTAAAATTGGATAATGTTCTAGTTTGCCGATCGGATTTTTCTCGTGTTAAGTTATGCGATTTCGGCGAAACACGTAAGGCATACAGCTATGTACAACGACGAAACGAATGGCTTCCGTACTCGCCTCCCGAAGTATTAACAATCTCAACAGATCAAACATATCAGTAAGAGTGCATGAAATAGTCCACCTCACACACATATATGCCCGAATTCAAATTCAAATTTTTCTTTACAGGACGGTTCCATCGCATGATTTGTGGCAATTTGGAATTGTGTTGTTCGTTTGTTTGACAGGATGTCTGCCATGGCAAAAAGCAGCATCCGAAGATCCACGCTATATGCGGTATTTAGTATGGCAAAGTTCAAGCATGGTGATTCCCATTAAACGTACGCCTAAGCTTTTCAAATTGCTCACAAACAAAGCGTGTAAGCTGTTTCGCAAATATCTCGAACCGATACCAGAACGACGACCAAAAAATCTCTCTGACCTTCATAAATTCTTGGGCGAACGATGGCTAGCAAAAAATGCAGAGAAAGATATGATTGGTAATAATAATTGATAAATTGGCCATTTCGAAAACACATCTAATTCCTTCTTTTTTTCTAAATAATTTAGCAAACGAACCGGATGAGCTGTGTGCATCGATGTATTCGTTTCATAGCAGTCCCGAGGAAAAGAACAAATTATTGTATGCACTGACACAGCATGGTATTGAAACAACGGTGGATCGAGTCGCCAAAAAGAAACGTATTCGCGATTGGATTCAAGAGTCGGTAATTCAGGAGGATGATGAAGAAGATGAAGAAGGAGACGAAGAAGAAATACGGCACACTCAGAGAGCGCCGGTGGCTGGTCATGTGTCATCAGTGCGAGCTCAAGAAAAAGCGGCGCGGACGCAAATCGTGTCGACCGTAAAAGACGCATCCAATAAACACATTAATCCGCGCACAGGAAAAGTTCAAATTGGTTCAAGTGAAATGGGCCATCAATCACACAATGATAACAATGGAAATCCACATGAACGTATCGGTTACACAAACCAAATGGAAAATTTAACCTCCAACGTAGAATTGCGTCGAGAAAATAATGGCTATGATTATCAAGCGACACGTAGGTCGACAAAATTAGTAGATGTTGGTTCGCAAACATCGAGCGAATCGCAAAAACAACTAGAAATGGCAAATTCTATTCGCACATATACACCCGAACGGCCAATTTCAATCGGCGATGTGTACACAACAAAGAATTCGCAATCGGTGCCCACCATCTCACATACGCCCGGGCCATATTCGAATAGCAGAAGCCAAAACACTCAAACAAACCTAAGTCGAATGGATACAACATCCCGCGGTTTCATGTCAGCATTCAATTCGCTTGCAACGGTGGCTGTACCGGCTGTGAAAATCCAACAAACACAACAATCAAGCGTTCAGCATCTTCAGCCTTTTTCTAGCAGGAATCGTGAGCGATCCCAACCGCGACAAAGCTATCAACAACGTCACAACACAACCGTACTCACAAAACAGCCCATTTCGCGTTCCGTGCATAATTTCAATAGCTTAGTTAATGATAGTGGATACGGGTCGCTTGACAAATTACGCTCGCCAACCTCAAATGATGCCAAAAACCTGATGACATCGCCAACACTCTCCAAACGATCGATCGTTCAGTCAAAATTGGTGACACCATCGAATGGTGGCACCGTTTCAAGCAATGAATTTATTCATATAAATGGTTTATCGCACTCGCAAAATGAAAGCGGCAGACCATTTGATTCGGATTCGGGTGGTGATGGCGAATGCAGTCCACGCGGTTCGAACGGTTTTGTTAACTATGTTGGCGCCAAAACACCTCTGACTGAAACAAATAATCTACGAATGAGCATGAAGGACACCGCCTATGACCAAGCCACGAATTACGATCCAGTTCGAAGCAGCCGAAAGAAAAGGTGACTTGAATCAAACTCATTTAACTAAACTTGGGTACTGATTTTTCGCGAACCATTTCGCTGGTTTCCTTCCTCTCGAAAGAGAGCCCAAACCATTTGTATTCAATTCGATTTTAGTTTACCATTGGAATTTTTTTTATTGAATTTTCGTAATTGGAAAAAGATTAGCCCCTTTTTTAGATGAAAAAAATGAAAAGAGAAAGAAATAAAGAAAGACCAGATTTCCTCCATAATTAAATATTGAAAAATAAAGAAATACAGTGAGGTGTTTTGAATTTATTTTTTTCCTGATATTTATTTCATAATTTCATTGTTTAAGTTCATCGAAATCGCTTAGAAAATAAATCCTCTTAACAGTTGAATTCCTGCACATGGAAAAAAAGTCTTATTGTTATTAGTTGTATCACCAATAATTAGTTAAGAAAATAAATGCGAAAAATCTCCATCTGCAGAACAGTTCCACGTAGGTTCACTTTTTGTATGCATTTTCATGGTAACCGAATATTTTTTTCACCTCACTACATCCCAATTTTAGATGTGAATACTGATTACATTTGTTTTTGGTTAGATTGGATGAATAACAATGATATTATTCAGCTTAGTTCAATTCGCTATATTCAGAAGCAAATTCTGTATGTGAACGCAATCAGAAAAAATAGTACTTGTACACTTTCGTTAAATAACTGGCTCCTTGAAACAACTATTGTCCATATATTAAAGTTATGGAATTTGGCCCTTAAATCGATAACAATACTCTGAAATTCTTTGTTTCGATGCTGAAAAATCGGCGTCTGCACCATTATACGCTATTCCTTCACTCAATGAATCTTCTATATTTTCATATGATAAATAATAATAATGATAAGACATTTATTTTCTCATTCCTCTGTGCTAATCTTACTATATACAGTCATCATCATCATCATCACATCGATAAACATTAAATGTTTAGTTGGATTGTCTTATCGTCGAACGCAATTCTATTATTATTTCAATTTCTCTTTTGTGCTACAATTTTTCATTCTCTTGATCGCACGTATCAACAATTGACACATTTTCAATAAGTATAACACCTATATATAGGTTTTCTTACTGAGCAAAAAAAAACAAGACTCGGGTTGTCTCTCAACTGAAACGGTACCAGCTGCTCAGAAAAATTGACATTGAGTCTAATTTTCAGTTTTAATCTTACTCGACTTAGCGGTGTCGGCAGTTTGCGTTGCCGCTTGAACATCATTGGGATTGCTTAAAAGATCACGACCCACATTTGCGTTCATTTTTTCAACTTTTTCTGGCAATTCATCAACACTTTGTTTCAGTGAATCAACAACAACTGAATCCTTTCTTTCGGATATAACGTTGCTCTGTGTCTCCTTCAGTTCAGGCTCGGGGATTACACGCTTTTGGCTTGGTGCTGAGCTCGAATGTCTATCGACTAAGATTTTCGCCACTGGAACAGCTGGCAAAGGCAAGTTTTCCACGTTTTTATCAACTGAAGGCTTGACTTGGTCATGCCCAAGTCGTACCGTTTGTTCAGTCACTACGATGGGTATTTGTACTTCATTTTCCGTTTGCGAAACGCCCTTTTTCTGTGCGACTGAGCGATTTTGCATCTGCGCTATGTTATTCACTGTCTCTGAAATTTGGTTGATTTTAGCTAAAACTAATTTTTGATTTAATTCATTTTGTTGGGTCAGTTGACTTTTGACCTCATCTAAAATTTCTTTGGTTCTCTTGGCATCCTTTTGCCGGTCCTCTTTTGCATCGATCTCCATCTCTAAGTTTTCTTTCTGTATGGCTTCGTTATTGATTACCGAATCGGTTGACTTTTTATCGGTGCTCGGTTCGGCCAATTGATTTGCAACCATGTTTGATTTTGGTGGCTGTATATTTTGAATAACATTTGGCTCAACATTGCTAGCACTCTTGATTATTATTGGCACAATAGGTTCCTTCAGCAGGGATTTTCTTACTGGAATTTCATCCTTTTCTTCTTTATTCAAAATAATTTCCCGAATCGGACCATTTTGCACCGGTGATTTTGTTGTTTTAACCGTTTTACGCTTTGCACCTTTCGTTTGATGACTCGGTTCATAGACCACGGCATCTTGTTTTTTCGGTCCCATTTCAATTTTATTTTCAGGACTCTCCATTTTCGATGGTGTTATGAAAATATTTTCAGTTGGGAGCGAAACATGAATATCGGGAAGGCGATCGATAGGCATATTGACATCAGCACCAGATTGCTGTTCATCGATGGCACCGAGATTGGCATATGTACCGAGGATCATTATCAGAAATCCAAATACCAACAAGAACTATTTTGTTTTCAAATAAATTTTCAAATTAGTCATTAGCCGCAATAAACCACTTATCACAAACCAAATCGATCGGAAAATTACCTGTGCTGCAAGTCGTTCGGTGGAGTTCTTCTTGTTGATTTTGATGAAACACGATGCGGGAAACATGATGCAGATGGCAACGCCAATCGTCGATCCCACCAATCCGATGATCAACTCTATTGATGGTATAAGAATACCAATAATCAGAGCAACCAGCACCATTGAAATGGTAATGTATTTGAAGCGATGCTCTGGAATATAGTGCGCTATTTCCGAATGTGACTGTAGAAGAGGTTGAAGAAACGATATATATTCGTCATCGTCCAAATGTTTACAACGTTCATCTGTTTCCTCAGATGCACTTACTCTATGATACAGCAACGAATATAAACTGGCGCGACACGGAAAAACTACCAACGGAAACGATACCGCGACCGAAAGAACGAAACCCATTTCGATGATATCACTTGCCAGTGATGGTGTTAAGCTAAGTAAAATGTTGCCCGAGAAATGTTGACCGTAAAAAGCGACATAACCGAAGAAGCCGACACAAATGTAGACCACCGTACAAATGCCCGTACCATATTTTATGATGTGGTTCATTTTTTCGATCGTTTGATTGGGTAGTGATTCATAAATTTCGAATGTTTGCAATTGACACGATAGCGCCATACTGAAGATTGGTAAGCACTGCGTTACACCTGAGGGGCGCCACCAATATACATTGTCATACCAATACGTTGACACCATTTTGCTTTCCGATTCAAAGAAAATCTGAAAATTTTTGGAATTTAGAAGGAGAGAATGATTATTGAGGCGCATAAAATTAAACAAAACTTGAATGGGATTTGAACAAACCTTTAGTACCAGGCAAAAGTAAAAGATAATCGACGATATACACATTAGCGATAAACTCTCGATGTTCCGAAGTAAACAGAGTGGAATTATGCAGAATATCGTCACAAGTACCATAATAAATGTTCTGAAAGAATTCGAAAATTTATTAATCTACCTTTGATATGGGATATTTTTTAACAAACACGGAATGCTTATTTTTCGCATCAACAAAATCAATTGATATTCAATTTTGGATTGCGAGTGAATTTGTTCATGTATGTATAAAGCGATCAAATCAAGTATGTCAATACCTCAACGAATCAGTGTGATTGATATTGAATAGTTTTGCTACAATTTGCGGTCCTAAGTCACCAACCACAACGAAATAGGTAATGCATGTTCCCATTAAGTATCCAATTACGCACAATTCAACCATCAATTTACCCGATGAACCGAAAATATATGAAGCTAAGAAGAGAACAAAGAAGAAGAAATTGTTATCATCACAATAGATAACAATGATCAACAGATGATGTCATATCATGACGTCATCTCGACATTTCTGATTTGACAAACAACAATTGCACTTGAACATACCTAAGAATTCAAAATTTTTTCGTCGTGCTTTGATGGAAGATTTTAATAGGTAATGACATGAGAATCTCGTAATGGTGTTACTTAGAATAAGCAGTAGGATTGATAACAAAATTCCGCACTGAAATTGAAAAATGCAATTGGTTATAAATTTCGAACAAAACGAAAATGATATCAATCAAACTACCTTTTGAAAGCAGAATGGCATGGCCAAAATTCCCACACCAATAATGCTATTCGCCAATGTCATAATATATCCTGTGTTTGAGCTCATTTTGATCTTTTTTGTCCTTCTTCGGTTGACTCGTTTTGGAAAAATATATTCGAATTTAGAGCAAAGAAAGTGACGAAAATGGATGAGGCGATGGCAAGCTGTTGTTAAATTGAGTGTTACCGCTTGTCATGAGCCGAAAAATCACAATTCGTTCCAATGAAAATAAAATGATGATGTGGGTAAATTGGCCCAAGGCACTTTGCACAACTTCTCCTGGCATTCATGTGTTTTCAGCTGTTTCACATGCACCGTTTCAATTGCTCAGTGCGATTGGGTTCGATAGCCATCATTGGCCGACCTGAGAAAATTTACTGCAGCGACCAAACGTACGTTGGAAATTTTCCGAAGGGATAAATAATATTCTGAAAACTGCCACCAAACAATGCGCGGTATCCCTTTATCACACTATAAATTCTCTTCAATTTCGAAGATTTAGATTACAAATTGTGTTGTGTAAACAAAAATTGTAAAAATAAACACTTTGGAGAAGAAAAAAGTTTCCAACTCAGTGCGAGATATGTGTACACGTTTTAGTTTCCACTGCCAGCCATTCAAATGCGTGGCATAATTGGTCGAAATGTTTTCGCAAATTTCGCAATTACTTTTTATATATATCGTTTTGAGTTATTTTTCTTGGAACAATCTAAATAAAAGCTCGTTTTGGTTTTACGTAATCTCTGCTCTTAATGCATTCTTCGCAATGTTTTATTGCACAAACAAGAAACAAAAACAGCAATAAATCCCACGATTCATTTCAACGTAGTGGATACAAAACATGATTCACTGCTATTGTAAATAAGCGAACTGTCAAACGCTGTACGGTGTGACGTTAACGCCGAAGAGGAAATGTCAAACGTACAAAAAAGAGACAACTAGATAAAATATCAACGTCTGTTGGGAACGTCTTCTTTTCTTGTCTTTGGTGTTCGTTTGTGAAGGAGTTTCCTGAAACATCTTCATTATTTTATTGCTCGCATTAAAATCGAATAGAATAATAAGAGTTTATAGAAAAAACTAGAAGATTTTAATTCATCCAAGAGTCAGGCATACAAAAATTGATATAGGCGTTCTCCAGCTCAAAAACCATTCAAATGTGAACAGTATGAAGCCCAAAATGCGGTCGCCTTCACATTTTTTCTAAACATCAGAGCACCAGATGACATGAATACACGATGCAAACTAGAAACGAGTGACAAACATCGGTTGAAAGAGAGCAATAACAAAACTCATAATGCATGTGTATGTTGTTCTTAAGGAAACTGTCAAAAAGGTCACCTTCACAACCGTTGCAAATAGAAGTTTTTCTCTCTTACACACACACACAAACTAGTAGCTGCGTCGGTGTTCTGTGTGTATGTGCAAAGCAGTGGGTTATATCACGGGTGTGCGAGCCACATTTTAGACGGGATGTGTATTTGCAAAAGAGTTTGAGCATAGATCAAAACAGATTCAAATTGTTATTGTTCGACGTTCAGTGTTGGATCAATGAGATACAACGTCGATTTGCAGTGTAAATAAGTTGCAGTGTTGCAAATTCTCTCAAACATCAAATGCGAGTTTGAATTGAACAAGAAGTCGATTTAACGGAATCATCATCGCAGCTCAAAAAATTAAAGCAGTGTTTTGTTTTCTAATCAGCTGACCGGGTTTTATTTACGAGACACACACTTTGTTCTGTCACAAGAAGAGAGAGCAATTTAGAGACGAATTTCAATTTCAATAGTTGATAAAAGAATTGAATTGGTTCTTTTTGGACGGATTTCTTGCAACAATTTCAAGATTAGTAGCATCAAACATTGGTAGTTGTCGGTGACGGTAAGTTGTCAAATGAACAACGTGATTAACTGTTATGCATCTCCGTTGTTATTAAATTTTAACACATGTACACGTGCAACACGAATCATCATCAACTCAGAATTCATTTACAAATTTAGTACGCATAGCGATCGGTGAAATTTAATCTCGAACGCATTCATCACTATCAATTTGTCCCATATTCTCATTATTTCTATTGCTTTAAATTCAAAAAAATTATCATCTGTGTTTGTTTGTTCCAAAAAAATCAATTATTCGATAAGTATTCAAAATAAAAGCGAGTCAAAAAAAGGATTGCTATGATTGCTGTGGTGAATTATTTGCTCAAAAAGTTGCGTATGATTTTCACACGAATTGCAATATGTCGAAGAATATCGATATCCAGAAAACGGGTAAATTGTTGTTATGTCGCCATGAAACTTCAACGTGAATTGAAAAGAGAAATATATAATCTTGAATATGTAGAAATTGAGTTTTGGCGTAAAACGTATGTTTTCGTTTGTTTACTCATTTTTATCTCAAGCTCGTGTGACCATTGAATTCAATGTCAATGACACACATTGAATACGGAATAACTAGCACAATATTTATATTTTTTGTGAATTGAGCCATTATAGCAATGTATTAAGTATAGAATATATTATACTTTTCCTCTCAAGCTGTCATATGTGTGTTTTCTTTTTCTATCCGCATTTTATTGCTCCATGTTAATTATAAGTATTGCTCACATATTTGCCGTCAATTGAACTACATACTTTTTTGTGTGTGTGCGCGCCATTTCAAGTTCATTGAAAGGTTATCAGACGGCATTGCGGAAACTTCACACTGTGTGTTGTCTCTAAATGTTGTTTTGTTTTTGCTTGCTTCAATCGACAGCGACAGCAATAGCAACAACAAGACAATTTCATTTTGTGTGATGCATTTGAGCTGCCGTCAACGTGATCGCACACATTAAATTGAATGCGCGCAACACGCGAGAAAATAATGCAAGAACAAAACTGGCGAAGGCTGTTTATATACTGATGCCGATTACGATAAGCTTGATTAAGCCGTACAAATACGTATGTCGATGCCGGTGAATTGTCTGTTGGGCACATTGTTTACGGTGGAGCTAAAGTGTACCTTTGATCGATTAGCACTCCGTGGAGTTATTTGCATAGAGTCAGATTTTTTGCCATAACTATCAACCATTTCACTATTTCTCGTCACATCAATAGCGAGTGCATAGCGCGGAATTGAGTTATTCATTAACAATAACAACAACAACAAAAATCACCGAAAACTTCCGTATTCGAAATATAACCCGTGCGATAATATAAATCGGGTGCGACTAAATTCGTGAAAACCGGGTGTTGAAATTACGATTTACGACGCTAAAAGACGAAACGAGTGTGAACTATATAAAAAATCGTAGTGCCTTCGCTTCGGTTGGCGTTATTGTTGTTGTTGCTTCTGCTGCTGTTAATAATCTCTGATCATACTAATCAGCAATATTTGTCGTGCTGCTGACGCTCGGTACTCTTGACCTATTTGAATAAATAATAAATCAATATTGCAATTGAGAATAATCTGACGCCAGCCACGCACTGATATAGTGTACTTGAGTGGCTTTGCGTTAATCATTTGCCGAAATTTCTTTTTCTGATACCAAACAAAAAAATTATTCTAAAAATAAAAAAATAAACGATTTTGTGTCTTTGCTCCCGGTTACAACTTTTTCTCGGATATTACACGCAAACACACACAAATACCACAGCCGAAGAGCACAACAGCAAATCATGATAATTCGACACATATGTCGCTCATTGAAAGATATTTTTCCGGATTTGATAATCGATTCGTGTCTGTTGCGTAGTATAGACGTTCTCAATTCGGCCATGCTCATATTTGAAACTGTTTGCTTCGGATTTGTTCTAGTTTCATCCTATAAACTATTTCAACTGTTTAATGTGTTCTTCTTTTCGGATTCTATTCCACCAACAAAAAAGAGAGCAGCGATTCAAGTGATGACGAAATCCAGCAATGATGTGCTTAGCATCGCTTTGCAACATGGTGTCAATGCGGAGGGTCAATTGTATCGATTGAAACGTGGAACCAAATTGCGACTGGTGCCAGGAGCCAGCCTACTCGGACGAAATGTTGCCCTGTACTGCAACTATCCGGTTACAGGTAGCGATGGTGATGGTGTGTATATATGTTTTTTATTACCTCGTTTCTAACCACTTTGATTTAAAAATATGAAATTGTTCCAACAATCAAAGGATAATGATTTGATTCTAAGTGAATGTTGCAAGGTATTGTTACTTTAACCACTTTCTGTGATTTCTGTGATGTGAAACAATGTGAATAACTCGGAAATTGTGAACGAAATAACTGAAGCGCCATTGAATGTAATTTCATTTGTGGATTTCTTGCAGAAAAAGCCGAATTTATTCGCCATCAATATCTACATTTGAATTGGTACAGCCGTGATGGCAAGAAGCTAAGCGACGGTTTGCATCCATTCACACAAATTACGGATTTGGATACGCATTGCGAACTTCAAGTCAATCGTGCAGGCACGTTTCATTTTTACTTCACTTATGATAACAGGTAATAGTAACTAACACACCCAATCGCAGCAAGAGGAAAAATTAATCGAATCATTTTCATTAATTAATTTAAACTGATTCGTATATTAATTTTTTGTTACAGCAATGACCGTCATAATAAACGTCAAGGTTCGCTGTACGTTCAAGTCGAACCGAAGATAATTGTTGGCGCACAGAAAACTAGCAAAGAAATCCCATTGGATTCAATCCGCTGTCAAACTGTTTTGGCAAAATGCCTCGGACCGCTATCAACATGGGAAAGCAAATTGATTGTAGCCAAAAATACTGGATACAATATGGTTCACTTTACGCCAATCCAGGTATGTGATTGAAAAATAGAAATAAAAATACTTGATAAGAAAAATTTAAAAAAAGACCTGTTGTTTCATACAAAACAGGAACTTGGAGAATCAAGATCGGCATACTCACTCAGCCACCAATTGAAACCGAATCCAGATTTCAATGACTTACAAGTCCATGGGAAAATCGTTAAAAATGTAACATTTGAAAACATTGAAAAATTCGTGAAGAAAATGCGCACCGAATGGGGTGTCTCGTCGATATGTGATATCGTATTGAATCACACTGCCAACGAATCAGAATGGCTGCAAGAGCACCCGGATGCTACATACTCATGTTTCACTATGCCACATTTGCGTCCGGCGTTTTTGTTGGATGTTGTTTTTGACTTGGTGGCGCGCGATGTAAAGAATGGCAATTTGGAAACTATCGGTGTGCCAACACTCGTCGAAAACGAAGATCACATTCAAGCGCTGCGTCATCATATACACACAACTTACTTGCCAAAGGCCAACCTAGCCCAATTCTATCAGTGCAATATTGAGAAATATGTGTCGTTATTCAGTGAAAGGGTACTAAACCTCTTATTCCTTTTGCATATATTTCGAGTAAATAATTTCTAATTTTATTTTAGATTCGCACCGGACGACCACCAAGTGCCTCGAGTCCAGTGCAACAAGAAGATTTGGTGTTGATTCAAGACTCCGAATACAAGCGTCTCGGCACGGAAATTGATTTTGATTTGGCTTTGTCCAAGTACAATGTTTTCCGAACGGACGCATTCGACGAGGACACCCGTCGGCGCAAGTGTATCGAAGCGTTCAGAACAAGATTAGAGTATTTAAATGAGGAAGTTCGTCGGGAGATTGAAGAGTACTTGAACTACGCTGTAGAAAATGCATTGGCTGGTGTGCGATATGAGCGTGTTCAAGGTGATGGACCACGTGTGCGTGTCAACGATAACACTCACCCATTGTTCAGTCGGTATTTCACGCCGGACAAAAAAGATTTGTCATTCGATGAATACGAAAAATTAATTTACACCGACAAAGGAAAACAGTTTATGGCCCACAATGGCTGGGTCATGAGTGCCGATTCACTCAATGACTTTGCATTACCTCAACCAAATCGCGGTAATGTTTATATCAAACGTGAGCTCATTGCATGGGGCGACAGCGTCAAACTGAGATTCGGTGAGCGACCAGAAGATAGCCCGTACTTGTGGAATCATATGAAAAAGTACGTTGAAACAACCGCTCGCATTTTCGATGGAGTGCGTTTGGATAATTGCCATTCGACACCTTTGCACGTCGCCGAATACATGCTCGACTGTGCGCGTAGAATCAATCCGGAACTGTATGTTGTGGCTGAACTTTTCACGAATTCAGATCACACCGACAACATATTCGTCAACCGATTGGGCATCACGTCGTTGATTCGAGGTTCGTGTAAGAAAACACTTCTAGAACGAATGGATTTGAACGTTGTTATCTTTTTTTATTTCAGAGGCAATGTCTGCTTGGGATTCACATGAAGAAGGGCGTTTAGTGTATCGATATGGTGGAGCTCCAGTTGGTGCATTCTACAATAATCTCAAACGACCACTTGCACCAGGCATTGCCCACGCTCTGTTTTTGGATTTGACTCATGATAATCCGTCACCCATTGAAAAACGGTCAGTTCGAAAGCAAAAAAAAATTACCATCTCTTTGTTATTCTTTTATTACTCTTCAATACGCTTTTCTTGAATAGACGCTCAGAATTATTCTTTCTTTGGATTTCAGATCTGTTTTTGATTTACTTCCATCTGCTGCGTTGGTATCAATGGCATGCTGCGCGACTGGCAGTAATCGTGGCTATGATGAGCTTGTTCCACACCACGTATGTGCTATTACTCGGTTCAATTGATTTTCATCTGTTTGCATTGCTCAAAATTTGTTTAACTTTCATAGATTCACGTTGTCAACGAACAAAGACAATATCAAGAATGGGGAAATGGTGTTGATGAAAAAAGTGGAATCATTGCTGCTAAACGTGCTCTAAATCTTTTGCACGGTGAATTGGCCGAGACGGGATTCAGTCAAGTGTTTGTCGATCAAATGCACACAGATATTGTGGCTGTGACTAGACACAATCCAACAACACATCAAAGTGTCATTTTAGTTGCTCACACCGCATTCAGAAAACCAAATCCAAACGCAGGACCAACCGGCGTTCGACCATTGCAATTCGAAGGCTCGTTGGATGAAATCATCCTAGAAGCTGAGCTCACGCACAAGTAAGCGATAGATATCATAGAAAAAGTTTTGAAAAAAATTATTCATATCGAAAAATAATCAATTTTATTCTCAACATTTTCAAAATCGCAGTGGGTCCGGCAAAACATATGATCAATTCACGAATTTCGTCAAGAATGATATATTTATCAATGGTCTCGACGAATACGAGTTGAACGTTAACGAGCATATTCCATTAACTGAATCGAATATATTCGATCACAGGTCGTATCGAGACGGCAATCGCACCCAGTTGAATTTTGTGAACTTGAGACCCGGAAGTGTCGTCGCCGTTAGGTAAGTGTTGATGCACTTCCCTTATCGCAAACAATAATTGCGCATTTATAATGAATTTATATGTTGTTGCTTCCAATCAATAGAGTTTCGCTCTACGAAAAGACCAAACCTCATTTTGCCGAATTGGAAGAATTGATAAAATCCCTCCGAACTGAAAGTGGTGCCAAATATGAGGAATTGAAAACGATTATTTCAAAATTGAATTTGAATGATTTGAACAATGCAATTTATCGATGTGATCAAGAAGAACGTGATATGGGCATTGGGACAGGCAGCTATAACGTTCCAAATTACGGATCGTTGGTCTATTGTGGAACACAAGGTTTTGTGTCAGTTTTGACAGAAATCGCACCGAACCACGACCTCGGCCATCCAATTTGCGAAAATTTACGGCAAGGTGATTGGATGATTGACTACATTCATCAACGCATCGCCAAAAATCCAAACACTGCCGACTTGTCAAAATGGTTCGCCAACAATAGTGTCGCTCTGAAACAAATCCCAAGATACTTGATACCTAGCTACTTTGATGTCATTGTAACCGGCATGCATCAATTGCTAGCGGACAGAGCCATCGAATTAATGTCACCGTGAGTATATTTCTTTGGAGTTACATAACCTCAAATTGTATAACAGCTGTCAATATATATTGCAGATTCATTCGCAACGGAAGCAGTTTCGTGAAGGATTTAGCCCTTGGTTCCGTGCAATGTGTAGCCATTTCGAATTCGGCTGATTTGCCTAAATTCAGTCCAAAAGTATCAAATCCGAAACCATTGTCTCCATGCCCAACGCTCTCGGCTGGCTTACCACATTTTTCGACTGGTTACATGCGTTGTTGGGGTCGCGATACATTCATCGCATTACGTGGTTTGCTCTTGTTAACTAGTCGCTACGATGAGGCTCGCTACATTATTCTGGGATTTGCTGCTTGTCTGCGACACGGTCTCATTCCAAATCTTCTGGACAACGGAACGAAACCACGTTTCAATTGTCGTGATGCCATTTGGTGGTGGTTGTACAGCATCAGAGATTACGTTTATGAAGCACCAAAAGGTCATGCAATTCTAAATGAACCAGTATCCCGTCTGTTCCCAACCGACGATTCGGATCCAAAGGCACCTGGCGAATGTGTAAGTAATTTTTATTATAAGTTTTTTCAAAGTCATATATGATATGAGTCACATATTCCGTTCTTAAATATTGGAAAAAAACTGATTCCAATTAAAATTCGTGCTTTGAATTTTTTGTATTTTTCTTTATCAGGATCAACCCCTTCACCAAGTCATTCAAGAAGCGCTTAACATACACTTTCAAGGTTTGGTATTCCGCGAGCGAAATGCTGGCCAAGAAATTGATGCGCATATGAAAGATCAAGGGTTTAACAATCAAATCGGTACCAATCCGAGCACTGGTTTCGTTTTCGGTGGAAACGAAGCAAACTGTGGCACATGGATGGACAAAATGGGATCATCAGACAAATCTGGAAATCGAGGCGTGCCGACGACACCACGTGATGGTTCAGCTGTTGAAATTATTGGCTTGCAATATGCTGGATTGAGATTTTTACAAAAATTATCCGAATCTCAGTTAATACCGTACGATTCAGTTGAACGTAATGGCAAAGGTGGAGAAAAAACGGTTTGGTCACTCAAAAAGTGGGCTGATTTGGTTCAAGCTAACTTTGAAAAAGAATTCTATACCACACCTGAAATGGGCGATTTGGTAAACAAAGTTGGAATTTACAAAGATTCATTTGGCGCAACACAGGCTTGGGCTGATTTTCAATTGAGATGCAATTTTCCAATTGCCATGGTTGCGGTAAGTATACTATTACATTTGGATGATGAAAAAATACAAATATTGAAAAGAATAATAATTTTTTCGTATCTCCATATCGTTCTACTTAGTCGCCGGATTTGTTTGACCCGAAACACGCTTGGCATGCATTGGAAGTTGCCAAAAAATACTTGCTCGGTCCTTTGGGTATGAAAACTTTAGATCCAGACGATTGGAACTATCGCGGTAATTATGACAACAGCAACGATTCGGATGATCCAAAGGTTGCTCATGGCGCCAATTATCATCAAGGACCGGTGAGTTCAAATATAGATTATTTGGAAATGAGATTGTAATTTGTTTCAACATATTTTTTTTTAAATTCTCATTAATTAGGAATGGGTATGGCCAATTGGTTTCTATTTACGTGCTCGACTCATTTTTGCCGAGAAAAACAATTGCCTAAAGGAAACAGTCGCTGAAACATATTCAATTTTAACGGCACATTTACGTGAAATTGAAACGTCACATTGGCGAGGCTTACCAGAATTAACAAATGAAAATGGTTCCTATTGCTCAGATTCATGTCGAACACAAGCGTGGAGCATGGCTAACGTTTTAGAGGTGCTTGATGATCTGAATAAAATTCAAATTGCTAGCAAGGGCAGCAAATAAAAAAAATAATCAAATAGTCAATTTAGAGAGCAATACCAAACAGAAAAAATCATTTATTGTTAAAATCATTATTGATATGTATTTATATGTAAATAAGTGTTTGTTAAAAATATAGATTTGCATTGGGAACAACTAAAAAAAAGTCGAAGGAAAGGAACAAAGACACTTAATGTCGATTGTGTCAGTTTTTGTCTTATTTGTAAAAAATGTCGTTGAAATCACACATTAATCTGAACAAAAATTGAATCGAATCTACATACCGAATTTTTTGAGACAGCTAAATAAATACTCACTATTTTTGAGAATATTCTAACGAAAAAATTATTTTATTGAAATAATTCCATTTGATGCTAATGTTTCTATTGAATATTTTTCTAAAGAATTTTATTCGACTACAATTTTTTCCGACTTGATTATTTCTGTTATTAGTAAATGGAGAAGTATTGAAGGTATATGTCACTGCCCCCCCCCCTCGGTTGGAAAAATGAAAAACCAATTCCAGATTTGGACTCGGGGGAGTTTGTACTCACCGTATGCAAATTTCCAGAGTTTGTACTCTCACTGGGCCCGAGTACAAACTCGGCAAAGTTGAAAATTTTGAAAAAACGGCCATTTTGTATGGCGACTTTATCTCAGAGGCCGAATGTTGATGTTCTGTGGTCATTTTCATATGATTTTGGGTTAGTAATGACTGTGTGCAAAGTTTCAGAGTTTGTACTTTCACCCAGTCCGAGTACAAACTCGTCAAAGTTGACATTTTGTCAAATTTTGCCAATTTGTATGGCGACTTCATCTCAGAGGCCGAATGTTATTGTTCTCGGGACATTTTCATATGATTTGGAGTTTGTACTGGCCGTGTGCAAAGCCGCAGAGTTTGTACTCTCACCAGGCCCGAGTACAAACTTCTGAAAGTTTAAAATTTTCTCAAATTTCGGAAATAAAGGAACAACGAAAAAATTTAATGTCAGAGGCTAGATTCTGATGTTCTGAGGTCATTTTCATGTTATTTGGAGTTTGTACAAGCCGTGTGCAAAGCCGTAGAGTTTGTACTCTCACCCAGTCCGAGTACAAACTCGTCAAAGTTGACATTTTGTCAAATTTTGTCAATTTGTATGGCGACTTCATCTCAGAGACCGAATGTTGATGTTCTCGGGACATTTTCATATGATTTGGAGTTTGTACTGGCCGTGTGCAAAGTTCCAGAGTTTGTACTCGCACCAGGCCCGAGGACAAACTCGTCAAAGTTTAAAATTAGTCAAAAGCGGTACTATTGTATTTTGTATGGGAAGTACTCAAAATAACCACTTTTCAGGAGTTTGGTCAAGGCAAACTGCTATTATTTTTTCACACACACACACACACACACACACACACACACACACACACACACAC
>NW_022601391.1:4769983-4775841 GCF_009176505.1 Sitodiplosis mosellana | reverse complement strand
CACACACACACACACACACACACACACACACACACACACACACACACCCAATACATTTTTTTGTTTTTGATTTTTATTTATCATTCATCGTTTGCCATGAATTTTATTTATCAATCGGGTTCCAAATACCATCAGAGTCGTAGACTATCATTCGAATTAAAATAAAAACTCATATTATAAATCATTGTTTTGCATGAATGAATGAATGAATGGAGAATAACTTGACATTGGAATGCAAAACAATCACTTCACTCCAAATGTTTTGTAAATCGTAGTAATCGCTTGTTTTTTTTCCCAATCACAATGTTTGCAAAAGTATGGTAATTTTTTTGAATGTAAATGAAGTGGAATGCATGCAATAAAAAGCAGCGTGTATGTATTTGTGAGGAAAAAAAGCATACGCATGACAATAACAATTGCGGTATAAAAAAAGTGTGTTCTCATGCGATGATCGCGAGTCGTCAAGTCTCTCTATCGCTGTGTTTGGGTTTTATCAACGGTTACCATCACACACACTCCAGATAGATAGACAAAAGCGATAAAAAAAACAACAACAAACGATGGCAAAGAAGATGTCCCTTTCAATGATGAATATTTTCAATTTTCTATTCAATTTTATAATTGTATAAAATAAAAACAATGGTCATGTTCAAGAATTGATTTTGATTTTATTCAGTCGTTTGTTTTCTCCAACTATATGAAATGCTAAATATGTCGTTAATTTTTTTTAATTGCTTTTATTTTTTGGTACACGGGTTGAATAAGATCCAGTAGAAACTGCGCAATAGCCCTATAAAAGAATGCATAAATTATTGCTTTGTATTGACTACATCAGACTACATTGTTTTTAATTCAATTAAATCATCACAGTTGTTCTACAATAATTTACGGAATGAAAGGGAAAAAATGAGATTTGAAAAAATCGCTCAAAAATGAATGTTTTAACTCATCAAAAAAATGATTGAAAAATATTAACCGAAAAATAAGGATGTTAAAGAGCAAACACATTGATTGATACATTTTATACCGATCAAAACGAGATAAAATTGTTTGTGGAGTCACAGTTCTTATGTTAGCACCGAATCGTCTTTCGAACTCCTTCAAAACAGCATCATTTCTGTAAAAAAACAATGAAATATATTAGTAAAACTTAATTGTGAGAGAGAAATTGATAATATTTCCCAAGCGTGCGAGATACGCACTTCACACGTAGCCACACTTACTCAGATGAAACAAATGTAACGATTTTTGCATTATTTTGACCGACAACACAGTTTAAACGATCCACATAATCATCGCAATGTTCGACCCGTTCAAAGTTGAATATTGTTTTGACCACTTGAATGTTTTTTAGTTTGGGGGCAATGGAATCAGTTGTTATCAACACAGACTGCGAAAAAGACAAAATAATTATTCTGGAAGATTTGAAAATGAATAATCAGTGAATATTACCTTTTCATTAGGAAATTCTTTTTCATCAGTTGAAACGCCTTCAATGCCAAGAACAGATAAGTTATCTTTCAATTTGTGACCCTTTTCCATTGACTCAACGAAAATGAGTGATTTGATCTGAAGTATATTCAAAAATTCTGTCAACGTCTCGATCTTTTGCATCTCATCCAATACAACATAGTAATGCTGCAAACCATTGATATTCAGTTTTGTAATGGCATCATCAAACACTTCAATTGGCTAATTTGTGGAAAAGAAAGTTTTTGTGAATTGAAAAAATTGGAGTGAGAGAAGAACGTTTTGTGAACACATTACTTTTTCCACCCACTTCTCGAACCAATGACGCGCGACTCTGCATGTTTCATTCGAAAACATCATGACTTTTTTTTTCTTCTGTTTTTCCATAATGTAACTGATCGAAACCAAATGATCTGTTATAAAAAAGTCATTAATTATCATTGTTATTGTTTTGTTTATCGGTAAATTTGTTGTTTGATTTAACCAACCCAAGTTGTTAACCATAATCTCGCTGTCAAAAACAATTATGTTAATTGTATCATTCAACATGTGTTCTTTGTCAAAAATGAGTGCAGAAATACGAGCTGGGGTACCAATGATAATATGCGGTGTAGGTTCCTGAAGCATCTCTTCGTCATTTCCAATTGATGGTTTGCCGAGTAAACCGATTCTCAAGGATGCAAAGTTGAAATTTTCAAGTTCATTGTAGATCTTTTCACCCAGTTCGTTAGTGCAAATGACCAATATATAAGTATAACTTTGCATTTGTTGAAATTGTTGCATACTTGATAGAATGACCATACGAGATGGGCCCAGTTCTGTAAACAATCAATAAGATAACATTTGTTGAAAGAATAAAAACAAAAATAGCTAACTAATAACAATAGCAATTCATTTTTGGTCACCATACCTGATTTCGTTTGGAGTAAAATGTCATTTCCTTTGAGAAATTTATGAATGCACTTTATATCAGCTACATAGAACGAATAAATCGGATACGATGAAAATAGATTTCGGAAAAACATTCTTTCCATTTTTTTTCTTACCATTTGATGGTTTGGAATCAGAGAAAGCATTACAAATCTCTGGATCTATCCGGATACCATGAAAATCAGCCATCGTTGTTGCGTTTTCTTGTCTTTCATTCACTTTTCGCCACCACAAAAGAAAAGAATGATAAATCGTTTAATATTATTGTACGTCCAATAAAATACATGCAATCAATATTTTGATCAAGAAGAAAATTTGCTTATTTTTTCTATTATTCAGACAGAACTTACTCATTGAATGCAATTCCATAATTTTTTTTTATATGCAAAAATACTGACAGTTCATGTCATACACTGTTGCATGATAAACGATGTGAAGTTAGCCACAAGCAAAGAGAATACACTGCATTTTGTTTATCCCGTGGAAACATTCAATGCTTTCAAATTGACTATCTGGCGAAAATATTCTGAAGAATGTGAAATACCAAGTGAATACTTGGACTTGGTTAACGTAGCGATAGGCCAAACAAAATTATTGACGACAAGCAAATTTAAACAGTTTAATAATCTCATCGACCAATGTGAGGGCAAAGAAAGTGAAAAGGTTGTCAAAGCAGAAGACTTAGAGGTAAAAATTTTGTTTAACAATATCAAGAATAAATATTAAGAGTAATACATATGTATATGTCATAGGGGTTTTGGTCTATGGTCTACTTGCAAGTAGAAAATTGCAATCAACGTTTCAACCGACTGGAAATCTTGAAAAATAACAAGTGGGTTGATCCAGATTTGTGTGTAATCAAAGAAAAGAAAATACGTAAAACGAACAGCATGATTTCGAAGAATACAATTTCGAAAAAACGTGTCAATAGTGCTGTTGGTGTTATGCTGAAAGAAGCACGCAAAATTTTGAGAAACGAAACAAAGGAAAATGATGTTGGTCGACGAACTCCCATGACTCAACATGGAGGTACATGGATAGTGAGTACAAATATTCTTATAAAGTATATTCTATAAATAATATATTTTTTCATGCATTTATTCAAAAGGTAGAAGATTGTTTAACTAACTACAAGATACAGGATGGAAATACACCGACCCGAGGCATTCTCAAAACCCCGGGCTCCGTGCGAAGAGTTCCATGTCCGTCTTTGACATGGAAGACGAGTCCGCAAGTTAAGCTATTTATTGAATAACAGGCCGTGCGTGCTTCAAAAAACAAATAATAATGAATAGAGATGCGTTGTTGTTTCGTTTTGGATTAATTTAAGGATTTTCAATAAAATAATCATTTGTCAAAGTAATTTCTGTTTTTTATATTTTCAGCCAACGCAAGAAATTTCAATCAAAAAAGGAAACGACTCACTATGAATATAATTCCCCAATGATCTAGTCTTGGCCGTTTATATATGCAGTCGAAAAGACTGCATATAGCGACACCCGCTATATACAGTGGAATTTTTTCATACAACTGCATTTAACCGTAACCGCTATGCAGTTGAGTTTTAAGTTTTCGTCTTTTGTCTGCATATAGCTGCTGGTGCTACATGCAGCCGAAATTTTAACCTTTTATTTATTATATTAATATTTTTCGACTGCATATAGCTTCTGCTGTTAAATGCAGTCGAAATTTTTTAGCTCCGGAAAAGTTCAGCGTGCGCGCCTTCACTTCCTCAGAGCTAAAAATGCAATGAAAAATTAAACATAAACGTTAAATTGTTCTGCGACCGAAATGTGATTGCATTCCACATATAAATAAATCCAATTCAATATGTTGTTTATTTTTCGACTGCATATAGCAGCAGTGAATATATACAGTCAAACATGAAAAAAAAACTAATCTGCGTATAGCGGTTATGGTTAAATGCAGTTTTTTGAAAAAAGTCCGACTGCATATAGCGGCTACTGCTATATGCAGACGAATTTATTTCATATGGAAACTTTTCGACTGCAATTAGCAGTGTCCTCTAGTCTTCATGTAATCCTACCTATTATTTATTACCAGAGGGGCGAAACCGAACTGTCATCATCAATTACAACGCGGCTGTCAGAATAAAGTACAAATTAAATACACGCCAGACAGTCTTAAGTGCACCTTCGTAGAACGACTCGTTGAATTTGAACTATTGAAAAAGACAACGTATTTTCGTGAACGTATATTATTCATGGAGTGAATAAAAATGATAAAATCAAGTGGAAAATGAATATTTGTGTAAAATTATGTTGTTTCTTTATTTCCTATTTAAATGCAATGAATGATTTGGATGACACATCCACATTATCAAATTTAGAAAAATGTTTCCAACATGAACATATTTATCTAAGTTTTCTTTAGATTTGCTGATGTTCAAATGAATTTTGAAATCAATTAATTCAATTTTCTCATTTTTTACGTTCGCTTCCTACAAAATGAGCTTGAAAATGTGTTTCAGGAGCCATGGGAATAAAGTGGCTCCTTAAACACACAATGGCTTTGTTCCACCGAGTGCACAAATTTGTTCTACACATTGAACATGTCAGTAGATACTTAACCTCACTTTGTCAATCAAAAACAAGAAAAATGTTAGCAAAGAATTTCTGAGCAAAAAAAAAGAAAGTTCATATTCTTTTTCGGTATTTTTTCAAACGTTTCTAAAATGTTATTAAAAATGGGTTTTCATATTAATACACTAGGTATATTTTTATAAATAATTGAAATATTTTTTAACCAGAATGCTTGAAATATGTACTCATGTACTTATGCATACTTTTAGCGCGTTCCGCAACGAATGACAACCGACTACGCGGTCCCCGTTGTAGTTTGACAGTTCGGTTTCATGGCTCTGTTTATTACTATACCTACTAATGGAAACTATTTAAATTATGTCAATGTTTGTTCTACATGGAATTATTTGAATTGTTCATATCTTTCTGTCTCGACGTGAATTGTAAATCCAAAACTACCAACAGGGACTTGTTTGAATTAGACGTAAAACTTCTCTTCAATTTATCATTTCTTTGATAGATTGGTATTTTGGCGCATTTTCGAATTCCTGAAGAGACTAATAGTGTCTGGAAAAACTTTGTAGTACTATTCAAGAGCTTTGCAGGCCAAGTAATACAAGGTCGCGTCGCTCCGCTCCGCTCTTATTTTGTCTCATATATATTATTTTCAGTTTGTTGTTGTGCAACAAACTAAGGTGTAAAAGGCACTACATAAAATGTAGAGCTTCAATCAACTTTTACTTTTTAAAGGCTAATGCGGATTTTGGGATAAAATTTAAAGGGCCAGCATATCCGCTAGGTATCATTTCAGTCGGTTGATGTTGAACGAAAAATCAAGTTCTAAGTGCTACCAGCGCCATAAACAAAACCGTTATGAATCTGATTTTTTTTCGATACAAAATAATCTAAAAATAT
>NW_022601391.1:4735702-4769883 GCF_009176505.1 Sitodiplosis mosellana | reverse complement strand
CCCCCCCCCGGTCGGAAAAATGAAAAACCAATTCCAGATTCGGACTTGGGGGAGTTTGTACTCACCGTATACAAATTTCCAGAGTTTGTACTCTCACTGGGCCCGAGTACAAACTCGGCAAAGTTGAAAATTTTGAAAAAACGGCCATTTTGTATGGCGACTTCATCTCAGAGGCCGAATGTTGATGTTCTCGGGACATTTTCATATGATTTGGAGTTTGTATTGACCGTGTGCAAAGCCGCAGAGTTTGTACTCTCACCAGGCTCGAGTACAAACTTCTCAAAGTTTAAAATTTTCTCAAATTTCGGAAATAAAAATCGAAAAAATTTAATGTCAGAGGCTAGATTCTGATGTTCTGAGGTCATTTTCATGTTATTCGGAGTTTGTACTAGCCGTGTGCAAAGCCGCAGAGTTTATACTCTCACCCAGTCCGAGTACAAACTCGTCAAAGTTGACATTTTGTCAAATTTTACCAATTTGTATGGCGACTTCATCTCAGAGGCCGAATGTTGATGTTCTCGGGACATTTTCATATGATTTGGAGTTTGTACTGGCCGTGTGCAAAGTTCCAGAGTTTGTACTCGCACCAGGCCCGAGGACAAACTCGTCAAAGTTTAAAATTTGTCAAAAGCGGTACTATTGTATTCTGTATGGGAAGTACTCAAAATAACCACTTTTCAGGAGTTTGGTCAAGGCATACCATCGGGACCCGTTCTTTTCCTGGTGTTCACAGCTTGTAGCTCTTCAAGCACAAAATTGATGTCGAGCTGGAAATCCTCAGATTGCTGTGACTCATCGGTAGACGATCGCTGAGCGTCTTGAGTCGTTGAGTCATCATAGTTGCTACTGAAGAAATTAGCAAACAGGTTGTTCCGTTTGGTTTGTCGTGCGCACATCACCAAGTTTCATGACTTTTGGTTTGTTGTCCGTGCTTTTCTTTGAATTGACATATTGCTAAAATCATACATTGTAATATTCGATGAGTGCCACTGAAAAAATATTTAAACTTATTTAGTGCGTGAGACGCATGGTCACTCATTTAGTGAGTGAGACGCATGCGGATGAGATGAAGCAAAGCGAAAGGGATACGCGCAATTAGAACATAGAGTCAATGGGTACTACGTGTTTGTGTTTGTGTTTGTGTCCGTATTCTATCGACGGAGTGACGAAATGTATGCGCGCTATATCGTTCGTTCGTATGGAGTGTTGCCCGCTTCCCATCCGCGTGCGTCTCACTAAATGAGTCACCATTCGTCTCACGCACTAAATAAGTAGGAATATTTTTTCAGTGGCACTTACCGAATATTACAATGTATGGCTAAAATCTCGATGCATCATGCTTGATCGAAGATTTCATTTCGTCCACGTATGTGGACGTTGTACAATAATTTATTTTTCTCATAAAAACACAGGAAATATGCCTATTTGTGTACAAAATGGTTTTATCTGTATGATATATCGAGTGAAAGCTAAATTGATTCCTCGTCAAAAATTATGTGGAAATAGAATCACATCAGTCCATCATAAGTGAGTTTTCATCAGCCATTTGGTTGTTTTATGAAGAATTGTCGCTTTTAAACAAAATTTATGGGGAATCAGGTATTCAGTTTTTTCAATGACTATAATTTTTTTTGAAAAATAATAGCAGTTTGCCTTGACCAAACTCCTGAAAAGTGGTTATTTTGAGTACTTCCCATACAGAATACAATAGTACCGCTTTTGACAAATTTTAAACTTTGACGAGTTTGTACTCGGACTGGGTGAGAGTACAAACTCTGCGGCTTTGCACACGGCCAGTACAAACTCCAAATCATATGAAAATGTCCCGAGAACAATAACATTCGGCCTCTGACATTAAATTTTTTCGTTGTTTTTTTATTTCCGAAATTTGACAAAATTTTAAACTTTGAGGAGTTTGTACTCGGGCCTGGTGAGAGTACAAACTTTGCGGCTTTGCACACGGTCATTACTAACCCAAAATCATATGAAAATGACCTCAGAACATCAACATTCGGCCTCTGAGATAAAGTCGCCATACAAAATGGCCGTTTTTTCAAAATTTTCAACTTTGCCGAGTTTGTACTCGGGCCCAGTGAGAGTACAAACTCTAGAAATTTGCATACGGTGAGTACAAACTCCCCAGAGTCCGAATCTGGAATTGGTTTTTCATTTTTCCGACCGGGGGGGGGGGCAGTGACATTTACCTAAGTATTGAATACCAGTATGAAATGATTAATCCAAAAAACATATAAATTGAAAATCATTTATTAAATTATCATACCACAATAAGCAGCTGATACTTGGTACTGTCAAACAAACCACATCCTTTTGACAAATCGTACGTTATTAATACACAGAAATTAATGTAACATTGATAATGTTGTGTGTAATGTGCATCACAAGCAAATTAATGAAGTTTCAATTTCGAGCCACGTCATTTCAGAATGATTGTAGTTTGAAATACAATATGAAGCTTCCATCGCTAGAACCAAAATAAATCATCAAATTTCAACGAAATAATACGTAAAAAAAATTATTTTAACAATATTACAAAATAAAAATAGACCGAATATATTTTTTAAATTAATAAAACTGTAAATATATTTAATTTTAATTTTTCACTTGCTTCGATGACAAATGTCTTCGTGATGATTTCAAACGTTAAGTAAATTCTTGTTACAAAATTATGAAAAAATGGATAATAATGAAATTTCATCAGAAACTCTTGAAAACAATGAACATGAACGAGATAGCAGTGATGCTGGCACTTCAAATTATTGCAACAAAGAAGCAGCGCCGAATATTTTCAAATTAAATGTCGATTGTTTTCACACAATATTCAACTATTTGCTGCTAAAAGATTTGCGTTCGTTTGCTGAAACATGCAAAACGATGCAATAAGTGGTCGGCAAATATTTCAAAGCGCGTGAATTACAATTTACCAACGCAGGTGTAGTGGCTTCCAAAATGAAGCGCACGGTCTCTAGTTTCTTTTGGCATATAACTTATATATCTTATATGGCTCAAATTTAGCATTAAGGAGGTTAATATTGAAGAAAAAGGGTGAAAAAATCGCACAATCTCAGCACAACTGACCTGTCCAAAATTGAATCGAGACTTCGAATGGTACTCCGATTGATGTTGCCGATTAAGAAGTTCAATCACATACTGGTAGTTGATTTTGTTATATATCAACACTTGAGCATCCGAGCTATATTTGAATTGATGGTAAAGTTTAAAACAAATTTTAGTATGATCATTCTTTGGCTAAATTTCTAGGAGAAATTCGAAATTGCTATCATTTTTGTCCGAAAATAAGGTCCAATGCCTCCTTTTGGGCAGTTGTGCTGAGATTGTGCGATTTTTTCACACTTTTTCTTCAATATTAACCTCTCTAGTGCCAAATTTGAGCCATATAAGATATATATAAGTTATATGCCAAAAGAAACTAGAGACCAGACGCTACATTTTGAGAGCACACTACTCCTGCGTTGGTGCCTAAGAAGCAGTTGAAAATGGTTGCATACTTGCAGGAGCACGTTTTTTCAAACTGCCGACCTCGATTTGGGGCAGAAGAGAGGATTTCATGAAGTTAAAATGTTGTACACGTGAATAGGATTTTTTACGAGCTTTCCGAATATCATAGTGGTTTGGGGCTAAAAGCGGGTTTCTGCCCTGTTTTTACCCCTAAGTAGTGATTTTTTGTGATTTTTCCACTTTTTGAGCCTACTCTGCTCTTCCGAAGGGGGGGTGGCCCCAACCAATGCTATTATTTGATTTGTTGGAGTCTGTTGAGCATTTTATCAGAACACATCACCATCGTCAGACCACATATTCGGTGTGAAAAAAATCTATATAGTCGAAAAACCATGAAAAAATTACAACACACATAATTTTCTCCTGAATCAGGGACTGGGTAGCACACGTGATTTCTGTTCGTTAAATTGAAGAATTCGAGGTGGGCTAACGTTTAAGCCTCTTTTTAAAAAACGGCCACTTGACCCCCGTAAAAATGGGATTTTCCACCTTTTATACTTTGAACCCATATTTCAGGGCCTGAATGGGCCCGGATGGGGTGGTCGTAAAGATTTTTTTGTAGCTCCATCGATTATCTATTTATCCATGCATATAGTTTTGAAAGTTTGTACCACACTTTTCATAGTGAAAAATGCAAGGGGCGAATCACTACTGAATTGACAGAAAGTACTGAAAACAACTGAATTTTTTCTTGATACTGAAAAGTACTGAAAACCGGTTTTCAGTAGTAATTCGCCCCTTGGAAAAATGTGA
This sequence comes from Sitodiplosis mosellana, assembly GCF_009176505.1. NCBI lineage: Eukaryota > Metazoa > Arthropoda > Insecta > Diptera > Cecidomyiidae > Sitodiplosis > Sitodiplosis mosellana. The sequence continues at coordinate 4,765,593 of NW_022601391.1, read as the reverse complement.
AAAAAGTGCTTTAGTCAATTTTTCGCAAAATACGAGTCACCCTAATTTTTAATCAGGTGGAGAAGGTCACCCCAATTTTTTGGCTTTGCGAGTTTTTGGCCATAACAAGTTTATATACCAAGTTTGAGCAAAATCGGAGAGGTGAAATCCTATTCTTGTTCGGTTTCGTGTGGAATTCTCGTAGATAGAATTAATAATTTGTTTGACCTCATCATGAATTTTTGGTCTGACCCTATCTGAAATTTTTGGTGTCAGAATCTATGACGGCGTCAAATAGATTCGCTTGTTTTGTTACGCAATCATAAAATTCATGTATGAGAACGAAACATTTGTGCATTTTCTTTATCCATGTCTTCTTCTTCGCATCGAATAGCAGTTCACTTAGAGTTTCAACAGCGAGAATATTTCTTTCGATACGTTTTTTACAAGAAATGATCAAGGTTGTCAAACCAAATCATATGACCAGCCCGATTGTAAAGCAGGAATCTTCGACGGTCTAATTAAGCTCTAAAAACTTGGCGCCGATTTTCATGCATTCTTTTAATGTTATCGTACGTCCAACTCCGTATTCAAATAGAAAATTTGTAAAACTCCTTTAAACGCTCCACTTGATAAATCAGCGATGAAAATGTCTTCATTTTCTTTCGGATCGTCGTAAAACATTGCCATAAAAACTTTGCTACCCGAAGCCAAAATCATTTTGCCGGAGCGCATTCAAATCCTTCCTTGAAAATGAAATTCACATCAGCTGCTTCATCACGTCAGTATAGTGAATCCGTGATTGCTTCGTATAGTTTGACTTTGGAAGTGCTTTGCTGGTGCATTTTCATTTTTACTATTTTTCCAGAACATAAAAATAAAACAAATATATACAAACCCAATATGGAAAACTAGTTGTAGGACAAATTCATGTGAACAGTCTCGAATACTTACATTTTCCCAAACAATTGAATTGCACATTATAATACACTTATCTAGTCAACAAAATACGCGGTGTTGACAGTTTGCAAAATCAAAAGAAAGCTGCTATTAGTGTTACGTTACGTGAATATTACCAATGGTGCTACAATTCAATCGGAACTAAAATTCAAAGAAGTAAAGCAAAACAATAGGCAAAATCCATATCGATTGTGCCATTTTCCCAAAATCGTCCGCAAATCAAACCTTGTGTTTCATTTTATCATGATTACGCTGCAGCGTAATAAAGAAGTACTCATTGCTTGCAAAATATAGGAAAAAAAGATCTTTTTAATGAAATGCTTGATAAATGGACAATGATAGTACAGTAGATTATCTAAATGCTATAAAATACTTTTTCAATAGATCGAGTTACTTCTGTAAATTAACTGAAAACGGTTTTCAAAAATCAATTGCTTCTATTCACAATATGATACAAATAACATTTATCATTTCATGAAATTTTTCTATTTTTGAGCACTTTTTTTTTCAACTGTTTACTTAAGACACATGATGTCTGGCTTTTTCAATCAGTTTGTTATAAAATTGTTTAAATCATGAAAATGGAAAAATCGGTATTGCTTAAAGCAATAATATATGTCATTTCTCGGATTTATTTCCGTACATTTTTTTTTTGTGGATTTTCATCGTTTCGGTCAGCGTTGGAAGATCGTCGTTTCTTGTTTGATGCCTTAGCTATTGCTATGATTACTTTTTCCAGTTCAACCGATTCAAAGAGATTGCTGCGTTTTGTCAAACATTGCGCAAACTCATCCAAAGTCATTTGATCAAATGCTATAAGGTTGAAAACATCACCCAACTGATGTCGCAAATTTTTCGACAATTCTTTGTTGATGTTTTTCTTTTCACATGCGTGACTCGACCAATTCATAGCTGCGCTGAAAATTTTGATGCGATTGTAATTTTTCTCGCGAGCAATTTCCAAGATTTCCTTTAGAATTTCCGTTGGGCAGCATCGAAAGTTGTCTGTTTCAAGCACTGCTTGGAGGTTATTGGCGATATATTCACGACACACCTGAAGGAAATTCGTCATCTGCTGGCTGAACGTATTGGCCACAGCGAATGCACTACAAACATTGTCGATCTTCAAATGGCGTTGCATAAAGCGAGCGTAAGTTTCAAAACATTCGATAACTTGAAACTTTTGAGCTAATTGTAGCACCTCAATTGCATTGTCATACGACAAACACACGGTGTCCAAATAAAAGAATTGCATGAAGAGTTTGAATGCAGCTGCAGACGAATCAGTAATGGGTATTTCTGTCTCTTGCTTCGGTTGATCGCCATAGAAGACTGTGTTGAATACTGGGCTGCCACAGGCCAAAATACATTTGTGTGCTGAAATGCGTTCTTGCTGCCCATTTTCGTGAATCACAAAGAAAATATCAGCCTTATCACTGTTTAAACACAGACTTTTCATAATTTGTGCACGAAATGAAATTCCATTTTCCGTTGACATCGTTTTGGCTATTTCTTGGTGAAAATTTTACTTCACGTTACACGTAGAAAATATATGTATTTTAGACTCTATATTTTAACCGTTTTTCTATTTCGAATTGAATTTACACGGTGTTCTCGACTTCAGATCTGAACTATAACTAAAATCAAAACTAAAAAGTTCTTTTCTCCTCGGCGACAATTTATCGAAAGAATAATGACGAAGGCCAAAATTGTTCATGGCATGGGTAGACATAAACATTTGAAAGAACCGCAACGCTTAGCAAAGCAATTCGTAGCATTTTATATAAACAAAACATATCAATTGAAATTGAAATGAGAATTGCATTTTCTTCCTGCCGTGATGTAAACACAAATGACCACATAATCGTTAAAATGATATTGGTTCGCGTTGTTTTCAACGCGTGTCCTGAGATAAATAGACACCATTGTATTATTCGGTTATTTGATGATTTCGATTTTTGAAGAGCATTTTAGTTTGTTTATCGCTTGGACATAAACACTAGAGAATATGAAAAATAATTGGTTGAAAAAATTCATTCCATCCCATCATTTTAATAGTAAATGTTGCAACAATTTATCTTAATCGCTTTCGTTGAGCAAATAATTACTTAGACATGCAAGTAACACATTTCGATTTCTGTTGACGCCGAAATAATTTTGCATCTTTATCTGAGTAATTATTTGCTCAACGAAAGTGATTACAATGAATTACTGAATTATGTGCCATCGAAATAACATGAAATACATTGTCAGTGTTTATGTCTGTGTAAATATGAAAATCATTGAACAATCGAAATGAACACATTTGATTTACTAATTAATCAATTTCTGCATAAAAAAGAAATCTATCATTTTGATTTCAATATTTAAACCAATATTTATCGCTCATCGTTCTTTTATTTGAATGCAATGAAAAGTTCATTTTCTGCATTCGCTTATACAATCTAGTACTTCCGTCTATTGCAGTTTGCATTGCCTTTCCAATGACAAAATGAAAGTATATTTTAAAAAATCCATTTGAGATGAATGAAAATTTAAGAGAGAGAAAAACATCCACTGAAATCAAAAACTCAATGCTCAAAAGCAAGGAAACATTCGATACATCTGCAAATCGATTCAACAGTTCGTTGTGCTACTACGTCTCTGTTTCTTTGAAAGCATTTATATGAGTTTCGCCGAACTGTCATCGTGTGTGTGTGTGCGTCAACAACACACATGAAGCCGATAAACGAACGTTAAACGTCAAATTTTGAATGCGATTTGAATTTACTCGTTGGTTTGTTATTTTGAGCGCAATTCGCCAATGCAGTACGACCTCACGCAGTAGGGCATTGCATGCAGACGGGCTATTGTTTATGCGTTGTTCGTACTTTTTGTGTTCGCATCGGCCGAGGATCAAATACACTTATTTCAATATCGTTGTGTCTGTTTTTCTGTGTGACCGTGCAATTCGTTCTTGTTTCAATTAATTTAGTGAATTAGTTTTGTTCTGTTTGTTTCGTCTGACCAAAAATGCAATTTTAAGTTTTATTTTAACTATTTTTTTTTTTGATGTGGTCAACAATGAATGGTAAGCAGCCGTTGCTATCTCAATGCGTCGATAAATGTTTGAGATTTGTTAATGAAGTGTTAGTTGATGACGGTTGATTGAATGGATGAGTGTATTAAAAGCGGACAAAATAATTGTTGCACGCGTTATCATTTTGGGAAAAATGTTTGTGGTTAATTAATTTGTGGCGCATGTTCGAATTGCGGCCACATTTTTTCGGCGAACAAAACATAAAAAGTGAGCAAAGTTTTTGCTTGCGTGCCTTGGAATACGATCGTTTTATTTTTGGTTAGTGTAGATGCGCTATAGAACGAGCGTTGTTGCCTGTGTGTGTAGTACTTTCCATTTAATTGTGGCTCGACTCCTCTATATACTCCGTTGTGCACTGTGCCACCACGGCAATGACGACAACAACAATAAACAGGCCACAAAATCCTGTCATTTAAATGTGTGGTGCTGTGAAGGCAAAATACGCGAGAAATACGCGACTTAACTGGAAATCATAAAAAATGGGTTGTCTGCATACTTGTGCATATGCATCGAACGTGCATGCGCGATTGCCTTATATATAAAATGTTCCTTTTTGATACGCGCATGCACATTGTTGTATATAAAATGCCGAGTTATTCGCGACGGCACACGAATCTGTGGCCGTGCGGACCAAAGTGAAAGAATGAGAAACAGAACGAAAAGAGAAAACGCGGATGATGGAAGAAAAAAAAACCAGCACGAGCCACACATGCTTCACAATGAAGCATGAGGTAGATTTGGCATTCGATATATTCGCCGCTCACGTACACACTCTCACTCAATGTATTTCGTCTGGTCGGGCACGGTCACAAACTACACATCATTCCATTTTATTTGGTCTTCGTCCACTCGTTTCGACCGGTCACATAATGAACAATATAAACAAACTTGATTAGTGTTTTTATGCGATTTTTGTCAAGCCGAAACATTGAGCGAAAGACGAATGAGCGAACACAGTTAGGCGCAAAAGAAGAAAAAAAACCCAAGCACATCGAAATAAAAATCAAGAGGCCAAAAGAAAAACGAAAAAGGCTTTAAACAACAAATCGGTAAACTTGATTTTGCACGTTCTTCTTTTTAAATATTCTCGCTCGGCCATTATGTTATGTGGCACTTTTTCGTGAATAATCGTCATCATTAACTGATGCCATTGATATCCTCGCACTCGCGCGCGCACGCACAGCCATCACAAGAGTTCAATGATTTAGCGCGATACATCCACAGTATTTTGTTTTGCATGTGTTCGCCACTTTCTTGTTTTAAGTTTATGCAAAATCCAATTGAAAAAAAAATTGAGGAGAAGAGAGAATATGATGGATATGAAGAAAGAAAACACGTTGAAACAAGTGAATAGCGAAAAAATGTTAACGTTTTTTTCCCTTCATTTCACATTAATTGGTCTATGAATAGAAACCAGAAGCTCTAATGCCCAGAACATGACGACGTGCTCATTGTCATTTCAGAAGCAAAGTGGTGACGATATTACGCTTGAACAGCAACATTAACTGAAACATTTTATTTGTTTGCGCGCACCAACACGATTTTCAATACAATTCTTCTAACCAAGTTGTAACCGTGAAAGTCGTTATTATACAATTAATTTCAATTGCAAATCGGTTTAGAACCAGTGATTTGTGTTGCAATTGAGAAGATCAAATGTGATACAATCAACATATAGAGAGATATATGGACCAGTATTTGATGAAACGTTATGTAAAAAAATACTTTACCATCAAAACATATCCAAACATTGCATACGATCGATCTGAGTTAGTTGTAATACAAAAACGGTAGCAATCAAACGTTTCCCTTCTCATAAGTGCGTATAATATTTCATATTTTTATTAGTTTGATTGAAAGTCATAACTGTGTGATGAAAAAATAGATTTGTCAGAATATTGGGACCAGAGTGTTAGTCAAATGAATGTGAGATCAGCCGCACAACAGAAGAGAATTAGTTAAAATTGAGTTTCATTGATTCCAATTTCGATGGCCTGTGATTGTGCTGCGTACGATATGGTGTGTATGTGTGCTTGTGTACTTTTTTCGTCTGTTTGATCCAGTATGACGCGTAATATCCGCATTCGTATTTTCAGTATACGGGCTATTTAATTGACCTCAATACAAAGGCATTTTGGTGTAGTTTTACGTCAACGGTTATTTTTCGGATGAGGCAACAAGATTTAACTATGTCTGGAAATTAACACCGTTTTTTTGCGCCAACAACAAAAACCGAATGAAAAAAACGTCGAGCTCCAGAAATCCGTGTTGGTAAAATAAAACTGTGAATTTAAATGAAATGCTATTCTCAGCACAATTTTCCATGTATTTAAATGCAAATTCCGTGCATTTATGCATCGGACTCAATGTACAATTTAAATGCGGTCTCCGTTTTCGAAATAAACCCATAAAATAGCTTCGTTTTGATGTCTATTGTTTAATGGTTTTCTGTATCGTTTTTATCGTATGCGTACGAATGGAAATGGAAATTTATGCATATTTATTTCCCATTTCGAAACAAATTTTTTCTTCTGCGCTGTGTGTCCGATGGATATTTGTAATCGATTCGATTTCCGATTGCCATCACAAATACGCATGATTCAAAACAAAAAACAATTTCACGGACTTCGACATAAATAAAGTATTTTGTTTATGGAATATTTTTCGCTGTCTCTCTTCATTTTTTTCTTTTCAAAAACCAATGAGCATTTTTTATTCATCGGGGACGACACACATGTTTTTTCTACATTTTGCGACGCAGTTTATATCAACTATGGTCATTTTCATGTAACAACGCGTACAAATTAGAACACAACACTGTCTTGCAAAAAAGAGAGCGAAAATGACGGGATACCGTTGCTGAAATGCGACGATATGGTGCGATTAAACGAATGTGATAGCGTTTCAATACGGAATTTGAAACGAAAATTTCATGGAATGTAAAAAAACTGTGTATGCACATCATACAGTGAGTCGAAGTCATTCGGTTAGTCAGCACTTCTACAGTGTGTTCCTCTCAAGTGCATATTCGTTTCGAAAGTAAAGTACAACAATCGAAGATAAATCCTTTGCTTTATGTATTATCTCATGCCACGTTCCATTTCGAAACGTTGCTGGCTTTGCTTTCAAAACGAACACTGTTCAAATTTGTGTATTTGCTTAAATAGGATTGAATTTATTCATTGACTACTAGACGGCCAGCCAGAACGAATAAAATGTGAAAAAAGCGAATATTGACGAAAACAAAACTGTCAACGCAGTACAAACTATATCAATACTATGCAATAAGTAGAGATAAATCATATTTTGTATCAGCGTCTAACTATTGTTACTGCTATCGCTTTCGACGATACGTGCAAGTGTCGCATGATTCGATCCAAAAATTGAATTGAATAAAAAACTAATCTTGTGTAATCCGTATGTGTGTCGAATAAATAAATCTTCTGAGACTCGGGTTCGTTCTTCATTCATCAGTTTTCCGTTTTTATGCTTGAGATAAATGAATGGAAATAAAAAGGGGGAGGAAAAGACTGATACAGAATAAAAATTGCATGTGATAATATTTCATTATTTGGTTCATTTGTATTCGAAATGTAAACAGTGTGGTCCGCATTCAAGTTATTTTCAGCTACCTGCTCAACAGATTTTCGTTCTGGCATTTGTCTCTCATTCATCGACAGATTAGATAAACAAATCTGAGTGACAGAAAAATATAAAATACGACAAGCAATTTGAAAGAGGAAGAGAAAAATGAAAAAAAAATTGTTTCGAATCACATCGATCGAAAATGGTGTTTCAGTTGTGGTGGAAATCTGAAAGCAGTGACCGATCCGTATTTGGTTGTTACAACGTTCAAGTATGCATATCCAATTTGTTGTTCGTTCAGAAAGTCTGAAAAGGAAAGAAAAACATGTGCATATAGTGCAGAAGAACAGAAGAAAAACGAGAACGGACGATGAAAATAAAATTGGAAAAAGGGCATTTTTTTCACGTATTCAAACACTTGTTACTCTTTTTTGCTTCAAAAAGAACGTGATGCATGTTGGTGATGATCACAAAGTGTTGCAACAAAAAAATATGCTTTATTACTTGTTGTTTGAAAAAAAAGGAAACAAAGAACAGAATAGCAACAGAGTTTAATTTTGAAAGCAGAAAAAACGCCTATTTCGATAATGAACTCAAAGTACTCAGAAAATGTATTCGTTGAAATGAACGAAAATTCGAAAATATGCCAAAAATGGCTGAACTGATTGTCAATCCGTTGTGTGAACACATGGTCGTTCCAAAACTAAACAGACATTTATTTGTTTTGTATTCCAAATACGGCTATCGTCTCTATTTTGGTCGTCTATTTTTCCCCTCTATTGATTACATTGTCGACTAAATATGTGGTCGTGAGAGCTTGTTTGAGTATTAAAGCAGTTTGTTGACACTTGTTCGCCACACTTGTTCCGTGATAAAATCTCTTGAGCCAATATTGAGCTTCGTCGAGTCCCCACTGATTAATTCATTAGCAGCGATTGTTGTTAAAACGTTGTCGTTCCGTCTGGTTTATAATTTTCCGTTTTCCCGCTAGAAGTAAAATATGGTTGTCGAACCAAGCGAGAGAAGAATGGTCGGCTGTGGTGACGATCAAGTGAAAAATCCAAATCCAGCCATACTTGCGATTTTGGATCCATTGCATCGATCTCTGTTAAACAACAATCTGCAATATGACCAAGGTAAATACGACGCACGAGATAGTGAGCGAGAGACAGAAAGATACAGAGGCGCGAGCGCGTGCATCCAGTCTTAAATGGCTCGTGTGGATTTTTTTTTGAATAAGTGGGCATTATTTGCGTAGTCACATGTCTCGCAATGGCATTTATTCAATTATTTTATTGAAATGAATACGAATCGACATATATATCCCAATGCTACAAATGAGCGTTGCGAAATTAAGTGTATTTCTTCTCATTTTCTTAAAATCATCTCGTGTTTCTGATTGCATCTCGCATTTTAAATTTTCTCAATTGAAATGGTTAGGAATCTTTATTCGAATACATTTATCCGAAATAGAAACCGATTGTCTGGATTTCAGTTCCTCGTAAAAAGAGATCGTATCTTTTAATGGAAGTCATAATATTTAAGTGGGCAGGCATCGAAAACACTTGACTTGCTTCCTTTACAATATCACATTATCTTCGATGTGTGTGTATATGTTTATAAACAAAAATTAATTTTTGTCTGTATCTATTCTGAATTTTCCAGCCAGCGCAAGAGGCAATAACGGTGACGACGAAAAAGCGTCTGTGGAAAACGATTCGGATGAGTATCATACGGCCATATCAACAGTCATCACTACTGACAGCGATGTAGTAGCAACGTCGAACAAATTACTCGTCGACGCCAATAAGAGTGACAGCAAAGCTAAAGGGTATCGACAGTTGAATCAAATGCATGTTGAACAACAACACCAACAACAACGAAGGAAAGCAACGACTGATTTTGTGCATAAAACAAACGATACTTTTGACAGCGGCAATCGTTTGACGGAGAAAAACAGACAATTAAGAAAAAGTTTTGATAATTCAAAACAGACCTCACAACAGCACGAACATTTGAATGTGTTAGATACAAAAAACAGATGCGACACGATCTGTAAAGCGAACGGTTCAAATAGCACACAACAGCAACAGCAACATCATCGTCGCCTAGGCAATGCGACGGCATGGAGCAAATCACATGAACAAATAACGCACAAATTTAGTCGACGCAGCACGCGCAATAGTTTGGAAAACAAAGCACCATTGTCCAGTTGTTGTAATCAGAAAGCAAACGAGGACCATCAACACAACATTAATTCAAAACGAGGCTTATGCAAACGTTTCGCAATAACGGACTATAGTGATTCGAGCGATGTAAATAGTGAAACGAATTTGGTCATTGAAAACATGCGCAATCGTGAATGCGAAATGTACAGAAAGATATCATTCAATAACGGTTATTTTGACATGACGGACAGCAGCAGCAGCGGCAGCTACATGCACTGCAGAAGCAATGCGAACAGTATTGAAACAACATCAACGTCGCATCACGGCAAAAACAAAAAGTGTCTGTGTAAAACGAACGATTGGTCGAAAAAATCACCGAAATTTCCGGCAAAAAGAAAATGCAGATCATTTCCACTCACTGAAAATAGACAAATTGAGCCGAATCGACAAATCGAACGAAATGCTAATTGTGAAAATGTGATACAGAATGAAACAAAATCCAGATTAAATTGTGCATGTACCAATAATGCTGTTCAGACTCGCACTAGTGAAACCGAAACAAATACATACCAAACCAATTCGCGCAAAATTACCATAACAATCAGAACAAAAACGGTTCCCGATCAAAAAACTACTAAACAACAGCAACAACCTCCACAAGTCATCGACAATTATTTGACAAATACGTGCGAATCAAGTGAAGAGAGCGACACAACGGTCAGTGATTATGCGACATTGTGTAGTGAAAGTGATGCAAATGCCAAACAAACGCTCGATGGTGACAATCAAAATGATTTTGATGTTGAATCGATCAACGAATCCGAAACTAATAGTAGCAGCAGTAGTAGTGATGACGATGACAATAGTTTTTTTTCAATAAAGAGTGACATTGAATACCAATCGGAAACGAGTCAATATTTTAATTGCACCAGTTTTACGGACACTGAAAATATGCATTTTTCAACGGAAAAAATTCAGGTGCCGAGTGAAGAAGACGATCATTTGTCCGAAGAAAATGTCGATATTGAAACGAGTAAGCGTAACCAAAGTGAGTTAAATGATATTCAAACTACTAACGCAGTTAAACACACACATTCCAATAAGAGTCGTAAAGAGAGTAAAATGGTCGCAGTGAAAAAATCGTTGGTGCCGATGATATGCATTGAACAGGAGTTGTGCGAAAATCGCATCGTTACGTCGAAAATCGAAGTAGACAAAGAAAAAATCAAAGAATTCAAGCGCCGCCAGAAGAAACGAACTCAGCCGAAAATTATCATAGATAGTACATTCTCGGAGGAAATTTTCAACGAAACATTAAATCGATCGGCACAAATTTGCTGTGATAAAAATGTCATCGATAATATTGTATCGTCGCTTGAGGCTGAAAAATGTGAACCAAACTACTACAACCAGCCAACGAAAAGTCAGAAAAATGCCCAGAATATTCGAAATAAATTTATCAGTGATGATTTTGTGTTTGATAAACTCCAGCAAGCCAGTCCAAAGTATACGGGCAAATCAATCCGACGTCTGTTAGCACATCGCATTGAGCAACAGTCAATTACAAGTGTGAGACGAACACTTTTGCAGAATGTGGCTTATGCAATTACCGAGAAGGAGAAAATGCACAAACGTGAAATGAAAAAAATGACTGAACTGGCACCGATCAAACCACCACGTAGTTTTACCGCATCTTCCTCATCGTCGCCACTTTCGAAGCAAAGTTTTGAGTCATCCGCCACCATTCCGATATCCGAATTAAATCGGCCAGATCCAACAGTGATGGGTTTTGTTATGCCATGCAATAATAATGCACAAAAGTATGATGCGCCACATGTCAGCGAAGAGACATCGGTTCAGTTTGGATGGGTTCGCCCTGGAAGCATCGGGGATAATAACGAACCACCCACATCTCACTACATTACAGCCGATCAATTTAGCAGTTCGACACAGGACACTCAAGCTAATTCAATGCAAAATATGGGTTTTTGTATGCCAAAAGAAGACATCGACACCGTCGATAGTTCGAATCGATCAACCAAAGATTTTGAACGGTTTTCAGCGGTTTTAACAGAAAGCCGACAGAACAATCTAAGCACACCAATCAAGGATTTTTGCAGCTCGGGCAATAACGCCAAATTTCGGGGCACTGAGGCACCACCAGTCACAGATGTTCGTGTCAGCAATCAAACATCGAAACCAGCGGACACATTCTGCAAGAATTGTCATTGTAAAGTGAAGAAAGAAAAGCCCCAACATATGTTTTTGGGCAAAACTGGAAAACGTATCGGAAAGGCAGCTTTGAAGCGAACAAAAACTTTCATTGGAACGTCAAAGAGACTTCTCACAAAACCATCAATAAAAGAGAGTCCAGCCAAAAAAGAGAAGAAAACCGACGAAACGAATGAGGAAATATTCTCAACGCCACTCAAAGATGGTGATCATACGGTTTGCAATAATCGTGACACAATTTCACAGGAAAAGTGTCAGAAACGTGTGCATAAGTCGTTGAATTTAACGCCCAAAGAATTGAATCAGAATATCGTTGAATTGAATCCAAGTCCAAAGCGCACAGCCGCAGTTTCGAATTCGAGACTGTTGACAGATGCGGCAAAGCCAACTGATGATTCTGAACAGTATGCTACGCCTGATGAGGTATTTGATTTTGATCGGGTTGTTAATCTGCCACCTGAACAAGAGAAAATTGCCAAACGATCTCCATCGAAGATGATTTTAAAGCTGGCAAAATCGTCAAAGAAACTGTTTCAAATGAAAGGCCGAGACAAGGAGAAGCAACGACGATCGAGTACAGACGAATCCACTCACTATTACAAAGCAAACGATTACGATGAAATTGACAATAAAGTATTGATAATGGGTGAAATGCTATCTGAGATGAGGAAACGTATTGAAAACGGTCAGGGTAGCAGCAGTAACATCGATGAGGACACACATGAACGACCACCATCCGCCAAAAAGTGCCTGTTCAGCCGAGATCGAACCATTTCGACAAGCAGCGGAGATCTTTTGGAACAAGATTCATTAGTCGAACAAATTGCCACAATCGATTTACACGACGAGCCTGAACCGTTGTACGCTGAAATTGAAACAACACGATCCACAAAGGTGCAAGAAACAATGTATCATAGTTGCCGAGAGGATGAGGTAAATGCAATCAAAAGTTGTCCATCGGAAGCAGTTCAGCTGAAGGAAGTGTACATAAACGATCGTGCCAATTCAAAGCCCAACAAATATATTATGGTAAATAATAACCCTAAAATTTTATATGCCACTGTCAATCGTGGTTCGATGCAGACGAGGAGTTTGGAGACGATTGAATCAAGGACGGAACAAAGTGAAGATCAAGTTGATGGTGAAACGGATGACAAAAAAAGTTTTCTATTGAGCTCGAGCTATGAGTCGCTTGACATGAGTCTTATAAATGACTTTGCAACAGTTGTTCAATCCGAATTGGATGAATGCCAATTCAAAATGAATGAAATGTTTACAACGGCAACAACGAACGATCCGGATCAAACTAGCTACGATGAAGTCGACGCACTCAAACATGATCGCAAATCAAATTCTGGCTCCGAATCAATTGCGACTAGCGATATGAATAGCGGCTGCTCGTCATTCTATCGGAAAAGCCAGCAAATTGTTTCCAATCGACCGAGGAAAACTTTGAGTGACTTTGTGGATACATTGTCTTTTGATACGGTCGGAACTGGCAGCTATTGTGAAAGTTTAAGCCGAGGCAATGACTTGAATAGCGAAATTAAGGATACAATCACGAGCTTGGAGTACATGCCAAGTGAAATGGGCGATTCAACCGATTTATCAAATGATTTTGCCACAAATATTGCATTCCGCAGCTGTCTAACGGATAACAATTCGTCGAAAGGCTCAGCCAAGGTATTTTCTACACTTTTGATCACATTGCATTCAACTTCTAAACAATTTATTTTCCTTTTTTCCAGTTCGTATCATTCAATCGGCCTAATTGCAACTCATTAGGTTCTTCGCCCAGCTCATCACGAACGTTTAGCAAGATTGAGTCGCCATCGAAAACATTGCGGAAAATGTCACCAAGCTTAAAAGCCATTAAAACCAAATTCCGTAATTCGTTTCGATTAGATCGAAAATCAGCTAGCAAAAACGACAGCTACGCAACCGACGGAATCGGATCGGATGAAATGAGCGAGGTGAAATCATGTGCATCAACGTCGTCAAGTGGATCAAGCGCCGATTTGCAACGAAAGAAATTATTCGAATCGATCTGTAGCCGCTTTGAAACCATGCCAAATGAAAGTATGGCAAATGGAGCCAAAATGAACAGTTTGATCGAACGGATTCGTCAGCAGCAGGAGATGCGAAAATCCATTCTAAATGCGCTGGAAGTGTGTCGAACCAATAGTGAATTTCATAATTCACGTGAGTTGGTAGAAGCCGAACAATTGATGCTGATGTCAAGTCTCAAAGAGTGTTCAGCCTTGGAAAAACTGATTGAAATGTGGCAGAGTGATGGCGAAACGGTTGAGAGGGTGAACGATTTGGGCGAAGGTGTTTTAACTATCAAATACATGGAATTCGAATTGAAGGTTGACACAATATTCGATACGCATTTCAATTATTTCTACTTGTGTGTTTGCTCTTATCGCGACCAAGTGGAATTTACCGACTCAAGGGAACGCACCGACAACCGAATCGTATTCAATAACTTGAAAATGCAATTCCATAATTTAACGGCAGATTTTGAGATCCGTGTCGAAATCTACGCACTGCGTCTTAGGAAAAATGTGCCAACTGAAAAGGTACTATTAAAAAAAAAAACAAGAAAAAAACTGTCTTATTCCGGATCTAAACAATGTCAATTATAACTTCGTTTTCAGAGTTCCGAGCCATTCATACCAAAATGTGATTCCTCACGTTTTCGTTTGCAAGGAAAAACGTTGCTCACGTCAACGAATCTGTCGCGCAAGCACGTTTCGTCGTCGTATCATTCGCCACGAAAATTACAGCGCAATTCAAATGGAAAGTACGTGTACACTTCATATGGTCTTATATCACCAGCCATCGTTTTGTGTGGTCAGGGCAACACTTTGTGTGATTCGCTCAAAATTGGATACCAAGAGCAACTCTACTTCCTCGATTCCAAGGCCAATGGTTTTCTCAACATCGCCGATTCAAAGCAAAAGTGGGATCGTTTGTGGTGTCGCATCGATGGATTCTCCATGAATTTCTGGAATTATCCACAAGACGTGAATGATACGGTAAGTTATGGGCAACATTCGATATTGATTGTGATCAAATTTAATTATTCTTTCCGTTTTTTTTGTTTTTGATTCATTTCATTTCGTTATTCCCATTTCTACTCAAATTTCATTAAACACGATTTCTTATCTTTTTCTTTAGCAATCACCAATTTTAACCTTGAATCTTGACCAATGCAACTATCGAACAAAGTCATTGCTTGTTGATCGAGAAATTTGTCCGCGACCACGAACTTTCAAAATCGACGTTGTGCATGCCGTTGACCCAGAAAAACGTGACCGCAACCGATGTATTCAATCGTATTTCATTTCGGCCGAGAATCAATTGGATTTAGAGCTCTGGTTAAGCGAAATCCAGAAAATTTTCGAAATGATCAAAAGCTGGAATATTTAAATTAAAGAAAAAAAAACAAACTACTACTATAAGGCTCCAAGAACACATATGATTTGAATTGAATTCCAATAAAAAACGAACATTCTTCCGACTTTCATCATTTGAAATTAACATAAATGTTAATGGCAACGAGTGAGAATATCAATTAAAACACCTTCAATCGTGTATGTAATGCGTTCATTTTATTCTGTTTTATTTTTCCCCAATGTTTTCCTTTGTTTTAATTTTTTCAATAAAATTTCGTAGAAGTTAAAAATCTATGTGTGCGATAATTGTAGAAATAGAATGCAAAAATATTGCTATCTATAGATAGCGATATATATATATATGTCATTAATATGAACAGGTATGTACGATATAACAAATCAGCTGAACCAATAATTATTATAAATATGTAATATTCCGGTTTCTCATTTCAATGTGGAATTTTATTTCTTCTCACTTTGGAAAGCGATAAACAATTTTCAAGTTTAAATTATAAACAGTTTTGCACATATGTCTGCGAGTATTTCATTTGATATTGAATTATATTCAAAATGTGCTGATTCAACATCAACATGAAAAATGTCAATATTTCCGCTTTTTTATCATTTACTATAACACAGAAATGATTTCAAACATGAAATACTTTTGTTTTGATATCAATTCCCAGAGAATTCCTTTTCGTTGTTTACTCAAGCACATGCTCATATTTACTACTTGCCGTTCCCATATCAAATTCAGTCCATATTACAATCGATTTCAATCTGATACATCGGAAATATATTATAAACCAATTGATTTCAATGATCCATTTATTTTGCGTATCAATTGACATATTCATGCCAAGTGTTTGATTTTAAGCATACTTTCGATAATCGTTGATTCTTTTAGCATTGCAAATGCGTAATACTGAAATCAATGTACATTGTAGCCTACTTTGCTTGTTTTTGCATTTGCCATTTGAATGCAAAGTGAAAGAAAGTGTGATAGTCAAGTATCCAACGATAAATCTGTTTGCATATTGAGATTGTCAGTTCAAGGTGAAAATTAACGTCGGTTCAAAATGTCCGAGAATCTTCAGCAGGTATTTAGTGATTTTGTGCGGCAAACCAAAGATGAATTGGCCAGCATCGATCAGAAGTATCCATCAGATGGTTTCAAAGAAGAATGCTTAAAGTATATAGAAAAGTTAGACATATACAAAAAATTTACGGAAAGTCTCATCGAAAAAGGGTCCAAATACCTCGATGTCATTGCGCATTTAAATGAGGAGCTATCAAAACCCGATCTCGATGTCACGAGCACCGCATCGAGCGTAACAGTTGCAGATGAAAATTTTTCGGAAGATTTTGATTTTCTGCGAAAATGCGTCGACAAAAGAGTGAACTTGGAAGAGGAAGCAATGAGCTCGTTGGTACACTTGGAGGCTTTTGTGGAAACATTAGTTGCTGACAAACAGAAATTGCTTGTTGAAAATAATGATTTGAGAGCCCAAAAAAATAACTTGGAATCTGGCGAGAATATTGCATCAAGTGCCATCGCAACGCTTACAAAAGAAAACGAAGAACTCAAAGAAATCATTCAGCACAATGAAGAAGCCATGAATTTCATACCAAACGAATCCTCGAGTCCCACCGTAAATATGGTGATGGATGATAATGTTCGCAATGAGCTCAGTGATTGTATGGAGAAACTCCAATCGCTGCAACGTCAGTTGAATGACAAAGACAAAGTTATTACCCATTTGACGAATCAATTATCAACTGCACCAAAATCGAGAGACGATCCATCAAAGACATCCGATTCCAGCTCATCAGAATCAAAGGATTCATCCGCATCGCAAACTGATAAACCAGTTCGACCCAAAAAACATCAACGCAGCCGGTCAGATGTGAGCAAATCGACATCAAGTAGCGATTCCCGCACTTTGACCGATAATGAAAAAAGTGACAACGAAAAATTACGGCTCTTCAGAGATGCATACAAAGAGATGGCACTCATTTTGAAAGAGAAATATCAACAATTGCGCGAACAACGAGCCAAAATTGCGGAATTGATGAAGCGACTTGAAGAAACCGCAAGAAAAGAAGACGAATTACTTGAGCTGAAGGATTTGAATGCAGATTTGCGAAATAAAAACAACAAACTAACTGAAGAGTTGTCGAAGCTGCGAGCAGATCCCAAGGTTGTGGACGAATTAAAACAACAATCGGAAAACCTAAGTAGTGAAATTGAGAAGATGAAAGGACGTGAAGTATTGCTTGCCCGAAAATTATCGATGCAGGACGAACACATCATTACCTTCCGTGGTGAACGTGAAAATCTCATCAAAATTAATAACGAAATGTTGAATAGCATTGCCGCATGCAAGAAAGAGTTGGCCAAATACAATGTCGAATAACTAAACAAAAGGCTATTTCTGGCAAATCAGTAAAGATCATTGCATATTCAAATTTTAAAACTTGTTTGTTGAAGCAATTGTGAACTTTCTTGTTTGAATGAAAATTTAATAAAAACACAATAGATCGGCCCAATTTCGTATGAAATCTTTTTTTTACCAGTGGAGTTTTTTCTATGCAAAAAGGTACAGCGTCAAAACTGTCAATCAAACTATTTAATAAAGAAATGCGGATAGCATTCTAATTAAGCGAACAAAAGTGTTTGTTTGACGTAATCATTTGATGCCGATGCATGTGACGTACATTCTCAATTCTCATTCTCAACTAATTTCTGTATCATCATCATCTTATGGAGGCGTTTCAACTGACGTGTTCGATTGTTGGTAAAGCCGCTGAAGGTGTGAAAGCATTTCTACTACAACCTTTGTAGATCAATACTACTCCGCATGCATATCCTATTTTCGATTTTTGTTAAATTAAATAGCATTCGTTTTGGATTCGGTGTGATCAAATATGGAATCACGGTCTTTGACCTTTCATCTGATTTCATAAATTGTGTTCCATTTTTACTGTGGATTAAAACTGCCACTGAACCGTACATTCGGGAGAAAGTGTCATTTTTATGCTACAAAATCATGGTACTGCTGATCTGATGATGGTAAATGCCAATAAAATTGTATACCCTTTTCATCGTGTTAAACACGAAGAAGCGCTTGAAAAAATGTTAGGAGCAACCGCAAGCATATTCTATATCATGATCTAAATGCATGCAAAGTTACATTGAAATACATTGGCATTTTAAACGAGAATGAAATGAAGCGACGAAAGTCTTTGTCTTCTTTCTTAACTCAAACAAATACGTTCTAGCAATGTCTCGTTGGTTAAATAAATATCATATTCATCGTTCACGCGAAATTTAATCCACTGGCTAAAAAAATATAATTTCTCAATGTATAATAAAGTTCGCTCTATGGGTTTTTAACGGCAAAATGGCGTTAGTACGAGACTGACGCCAGAATCGGAGATGTACGACGACGGTTCGAAAGAATATTATGGAACATGGCTGAAAACATAATGATGAAATGCTAATTATTAATTACATAGTTTTGTGTTACTGTGAGTTGCGTTGTTATACGCGACAACCAGCGTATGTGTTCATGCAGTGTGTGTGCAATATACCGTCCAATAGCAAAACTAGATACCGACGCGCGTGACGTTTGAGACTATATTAAGGGCATATATATGATTTTGTGTCGTCAAGATTCTTTTGGACGTAAGAGGAAATGTGATCGAAAAAATCGGGGCGAAAATTTGACGAAATCAAATTTGCATATACGCAAATAAAATTATACACACTATATCAAACTAATCGTCCAACTAATATCGACGCAGGTAGATTACATATGAAAAATGTATTGTATTATTCATATTTTCACTTAAAAATTGAGACAAATGTGTGCCATTTGTTTTTTCCACAAACCTCATTAACTTTTCAGCCAAATCAAATCCAGAAAAGAATCTTCTTATATGAACGCCCGCAATAATAATGCCAACCACACAGCGTTTGTGAGCTCATTTTTATCACAACCAAAACGGAAAAAATGAAGGGTAAAAAATCATAATTGACCATTTAGCAAATGATGATTTAAATGTAGTTTACATTGGGCCACCCGCGAGGTGTGCGCTCATAAATTAGATAATGATTTTTTTCTATTTGCGTATATGAATCCATAAGGATTCATCATTGTGCTAGCGAAACACGGGTGCTGATGCATCTATGTAGACACATATATCCAAGTTGATGGCATCATTTTTTTTTATTCGCCTTGAGTTAAGTTAAGGCGATGCAGAGCTTTGCTTGGCTACCAAGAAAATGAAGACATTCATTGTACAATGCTGTTCAAGAAAATGCAAACCGAAAAACCACGCAGAAGGGCATAGAAGGAACACAATATGCCGAGCATTGAGAGAGAACATGCATACATACACATGTCGTACCCCACGCATCGGTCGTCAGTCCGCCTCTCGCACTCGTACTCACTCAGTGTGGTACAAACACACAAAGTTGCCGTGTAAGTGCCATAAAGGGGGCCAACATGCTCTTCGTATTCATATGCTCAAGACATATGAAGTCTTTATGTACGCGCTTAACGCGCGCTCATCTTATGGAATTACCCATGTGCGATGTGCGACAAAGTGCGTAGAGGAGAATGATTTTCATCAGGATAAATAACACTGTTTAATATCATGTCTTGGATCTCTGCTCAGCTTTGCTCTGTTCTGCTCTGTATGGAGCATACACACGGTGAGCACGGATATAATACGAAGACAACTGGTCAGATTCACCGAATCTCTCTCTCACTCACTCACTCACTCACTCATCCACTTATCGCATCTTGCGTATAAATACCGGAGCATCCTTTTTATATTCGGTCAGAAGCAACATTCAATTCAATCTTAAAAGTTCGTTTTTTAACACACAATCAAAACCGAAAAACAAATTTAAAAAACATCAAACGCACACGTATAACGAACGAAAAGTGATCGATATTTTTTAAATACAATTGTGTTACGCCAAGTATCGCCCTGTTCATTTTCATGGGAATCAATATTTGAACAGTGTTGTGTATTCGCTTTTTTCAGTTCTCTTTGTTGCATTTTGGTTAACCGTTTCTCTGGATAAACAACGGCTTCTTGGTTTATTCAATCGAAAAAAAGAGAAGAACATAACAGTTGACACACAGAGAAGGTGATTGTTTTGTGCAACTTTTTTATTTTATTTAAATTTCGAAAAGCAGATATTTTTTCGGTGAATCAATTTTATATTTTCCAGGTGAGTAAAATCAAATCTGTTTTGAATGTCTTTAATTTCATTTGTTCAAGATTAGATATCTATTTACAAAACGTCAAAATCAAAGTTATTTTTCGATTTTTTCCATTGCTTCAATCATCGCTGAATGTAAATATTTAAATAAATAAATAAAAATTCGCTATTGTAGCCCAACGACTTGAAGTGATAACTCCATTAAATATCCTATAATTAAATTGCTACAGAGAATTTAACGCAAATTGCTTTTTGATTGAGTGGAATCGTCACATAAGTTTGAAGCGACAACTTTTGTCCTCATAGATCTTTTTTTTCCTTCTCGAAAGTGTATAAGATAGTGGAATATTTGCTTTTTCAAATGTCGCCCACTGATTAAAATACAATTGCCGGCTATAAATTACTGGATTCAAAAAGTTTTTAAATGTAATTAACTTCGTTCAAATTCTTATCGCACGCAAATATTGTATAATAAATCTTTTGAGCGAACACTGTGTGACTTTGTTTCGAGGGACATTTGAAAATGTTGAAAGTATAGTGTCAAAATTAAATTATTAAATTTTAACTCTCTAATGCATACAACCGCCTCTAGACGGGCAACATTTGAACGCCTGTAGAACGTTAACCGTACATCGGATCACATTGCTTCAAAAGAAATTTTTATTTGTCAAAAACAAAAAATTTGACAAAACAAATTATTCGAAATCGAAATTAGACACATTTTTGACACTTTTAAACAATGGATTTGACTGTTCTCTGATTTATGTCAATCGCCTTTCCTGACTAAACCATGAGGAATCCAGAATTATGAATATTTTTTTGAATATCTATGGCCAAAAATCAACCAAGTACCACTACTCCTAGCCCTGGGAAAAATTAATGCATTAGAGGGTTAAAACAGTTAACTAACAGAGTGAAAGAGAGAGAGAGAGAGAAAGAGAGAGAGGCAAGATAGTTCTCAACGCTGGATTCCATTCCAAAATTATGTTTTTGAATGCCATTTGATCGCATCATTGGTACATGCCCAAGTATACTACATTGTACATTCGAATCCGTCGCAAAACTATTCTGGGTTGAAATTCTTTGAATTGTATGCATGAATACATACGCATACAGCCAGGGCGACACTTTTACGATTTGAACTTTGCTTTCGAATATAAATATGTTCCATGACCGTCGAATTGGATGGCGCACGGTGGCGGTCAAGCGAATAATAACAACAATTGTTTGTATAAATAAATAAATTTCGCTACAATCGAAAATGTGGTGTAATTTTTCATGCGGCTCACGACTCACATAACAAACATAGCCGAAAATCGCAATTTGAAAGTGTGAATGCGATACATGGAATATTGGACTCTTTGAAAAAGACATTGGCCCATCCATAAATTGAAAATAATGATCGTTAATGTGTGAAATGTAATTGGTTATGGTTTCGAGTCAAAGGAGAACAGTGAGCCCAGATGGTGGTACATTGCAACAGCACCGATAGAATGCCACTATTTCTGTCCCATTGATGTGTAATCCATGACGTGGCTACGGCTTGGCCATCGAGCGATAATCCAGAAAGATACGAAATATTCAGCACATGCATCTCTATTACTTGCTTATTTATTAATCAAATATGTTATACCTAATGATAAAATGTTATTAACGCGACGCTTGAATACGAACAGTCTCCTGAATATGTATTGTGTGTGTTGTGGTGTAGGTGAGCTTCGTCTCGAATTCGCTCCAGCCAAACAGCCGTAAACACATTCATTTGGCAGTTTTCATCGCTCCTGTTTACTTGATAAAAACTTCAACTCAAATGTTTGCTTATTCATATGGACAAAATTGTGCGAGTATATTAGTATTATGTGTTCCGGAATTCAAATTTTTTCATTTCAATCGGAGTCTTGGTCTTGATTAATGGGGAATAGGATTTTTGGGATGCCCCATAAAATTATTCATTACTACCAAAACTAAGCACACAAACGAACCATGTTCACCCTCTCTCATGTTGCTCAAAACTCTTTTTATATTGTGCTATTATTTTTTTGAAGGTGTTAAATAGACATAATAGAAGACTGAACTTGCACTTTTTCGCCCCCTTACAATTTTCATGATGAAGAAGAATAGCGTCCGCTTGTTCGAAATGCCACACAACAATTCGGCCTATATTCATTTCCCCGTTTATTCGTTTAAATTATGGTAATTACAGGATGTACCTTTTTGTACGGAAGCATGTCAGCCACAGTTCACAGTGTTAATGACGAAACGATTTTCCGCTAATGCTTCTAAGAAAGCGAACAAGGTCACCGGAATCCTCGTGCCAAAGTTTGCCAAAAACAGCAACATTAACATCAGATTATATTTTTAATTCGATTTTTTTTTTCAATTTGGATTCTATTTTAATTCCTGTAGGTGTGAAAAATCGTATTTTCACCTGTTTATTTCTGAATCATGCTGTCAAATCTTCATAAATGCATTGATATGGATAATAGAGACGTTTAATAGCCAGAAGCGATAATTTCCACGTTATTATCAATTTGTTGCCACAACCCGAGATTATCATTAATCGTCGTAATTCCATATTTTACGACAATTACCACGTTGTCCCCATCATTTCATTCATGCTCAAAAGAGACTGGAGAAAGGAAGCAATGTTCTTATTCAAAAATTCAGTCTTCGCCACATGCACACACGATTCTTGCTTTATCTTCGAATTCATCCATTGACATGTGGCTTGGAAATGAGTTAAACGCTCATATTAATTGAATTATCTTCGCCAAACAATACAGACAATTCCTCGATTATAATAAATATGTAAATATGTTTAGGATAACTTTGATTCCAAATTGATGAATTCCTTTTGAATATGGAAGCCGTTTTGTTTACATTCGGAATGTGTGAACGTTAAAGATGGGTAAATATTTTGGGTTGCTTCGCTGCTCACAATAACAGCACACTCACATCCATTTCGACTGAGAGAATTGCTAGAAGCGCTGTTTTCGGAAAATCATTCAAAGTGATGTGTTAAGTGTGGGAAAGCATCGAGTTTTGAATAATTAAATCAAGACTGGTTCATGTGTGCATTCCATTTTGAAATCATAGACTTTGGAATTTGGCACGTGCTCGACGCGGTTCGCTACGATAATCCATCCCCGTAACAATATTTAAAAAAAACCCTTCAAGTTTGTCGCGGTCGGGCATGACGCAAAAACCCACCTAAACCGTGAATTTTGATTTATGTTCAAAATTTTCATCAGATAAAAAATGATCTCAAAAAGTTCATTGCATGCTCATTGAATTCGATATAATTGTGTGACTTTAATCCCTTTGATTTGAAAATGCAAGCAGCGGGGCGACGTCTTAGGAACGGATTTTATTCCAATCAAAGTGGCTGACGTGCAACGCACGAAGTCACAAGCAATGCGTGGGAAAAAAATAAATGTTTTAACAAAGCATTTACCGTTGTACGTTGCGCGCGGGTCTCTCATTATTTCCACGTTCGTATTTAGAAAACACAATCGAATTTCACTTGTTATTTCATTTAAATTCAACACACAGCACAATACACACATATATGAAATATGTCCGAAACACAAACAATTGTTCGTGGTTATATTTGAAAATTGAAAGAATAAAACTGCACAGAACAATATGAAAAGAGAGTTCTAAAAGAAAATTGAGCCAAAGGGATCGAAATGAAAAGTTATCTCACTCACTCACTCGCCTTTATTCTGGAATTTCGTGTGACTGTGAAATTCAACTTCAGTTCACGACATGCAATCATCCGATGCAAACACAAACATACATTATTGTTTCCGTTAAACTGTTTAATCAAAAACTGCGTGTATATGCTCCTGTTTTTAGCAAGACACATGAACACAAGAAATAAAAATGAAAAAAAAAACAAAACAAAAAGAAATGATAAAAATTGTAGTCTTTGTATATAAATATTGCAAGCGAAACATCATAACAGGTAAATCATGAAGAACAGCATGGTTCCGTTTCGAAGAATTCTCCCAGGGAGAAAGTGGCTACCATTTGAAGTTGAATCAAGTTCATTCCAAGCATATTTTTACTTCATGCACAAACATCGTGATGAATGAATTGACCGACCCACAAGTATGTTGCTTCCAATACAACAGCAAGGCTGTGTATGACTTTCATTCACATATTATGACAGCATTTGAAAGTTTTTTATGCTTGCTCATTAGTTTGTGGCTAGAGCGCTGCATTGTTTTGGATTTATGAGCTTTGACCCGCGTCAAAAACTATTTTCAATTTTTTAACCGGAATAGAGAAAGTTAGAGAGAGAGAAGCGAAAATTCTTTCCAAAGAAAATGACATTCATACAATAGTGGCTTGAAGGACGCTGCTGGATAATGTAATGAAAATCACAAAATCTCACCCGTTGTCATTCGTATTCCTTTGGATAGTATATATGTATAAATGTGTGTCAAAATCAAGATTTATCTATGAACATGTAGGCGCTGAAATCGTCTGAATTTGTTTTAATTAATTCGATTAGAATGAATAATCCAAAACTTTTGAACCAAACGAGCGGTTCCTCGGCATAATTACAAGTGGGAGAAACTGAGATGACCATTCTTCTGAATCCACTATGAAGTAACAACTGATTCATTTTCTACTAAAATCGTCACATTGGAGAACCAATCTACAATTTCGATATGAAATTGCATTCCCAATGTAAATCCACATGTTGCATAATTGAATATTTGATCTTTAATTTTTATTATTTTTACTTTCACTGAATTTATCAAAACCAAAATTTCATGCAGAAAGATTTGGACAGCTTCATTGGAAAAATGGTTTAAATGGATACAAAATCAGTTCATAGTCCATCGCACGCTAAAAAAGAATTCTATTTTTTCATAGATTACGGTTTCATTTGCTTATCCAAGAGAGTCGCTTAGGCATTGGAGACGACGACGAAGACAACCAACGACGATTTCAGAAGAAAGCAAACAGCATTACAAATGATCCATTGTCCATTTTGTTGGTTTATTATGATGCGTTATTAGTTTTAAGGTTGGCGAAGAGAGAGAGAGAGAGAGAGCGATAAGAAAAATCGCCAGCAAATGTAAAAGAACCACTTCCATTCAACTTGTTGCGCGTTTGCGAACATTTTTTCCACTGCTGCTCCATTCATTACATCGCACGCATATCGTCACACCAAAGAAAGGCATATGTAGTTTGAAGCAATAAGTTGTGACTTTGACATCACAGAGACTCACAATAAAAAAAAGAGATGGATGCATTATTCACGGCTGAGAAAGTCTTCAGCCTTATCGCTTTTTGAATCGATTCAAGTGTATGCCTTTGTGTACATTTTCCTCAGTATTGTGTATGAATCCTGTCGATTTTGTGACCTTTTTTTTCTTCTGGAACATACACATTATATAGTCCCATTCCGCTGCTTTCTAAGCCAAATTGCATGTTATGAAGAATTATTATGAAAATATGGAAAATACAATTAGTACATTTCTTTCAAAATTGTCTTCTGAGGAAAATACAATGTTTCAGGATGTGTTTAACATTTACGTCGTTCACCTGCAGGGAAATAATACGTACGTCATTTAAGCAGCTTTTCACTATTGCTAATCAGTTGAGACTTTCTTTTTGTCGTTGCAATTAGATGACAAGTCAATGTTTAAGAATCTGGAAAGCGAAAGTTAAAAACTTGAATCGAACGTTCTATGCTGCGTAATTTGGTCACTGGGTGGGCACAGTCTTGTTTACTTGTTCAAGTAGCACGTTCTCTCTTTTTCGACTTCTGTTCTTTTTTTCTTGTTTTTTTCTCTCGATCCCAAATGTCATTTTCGATTCGAAGCGATGGGTAAATCTAGCCTGTACCATGCATAGATGAGTAACACACGTGCTTAGTAAAATAATAATTGGACCGTAAGCGCCTAAAGGAAAGCATACTGTACCATGAAACAGTCTAATGTCAAGTAATTACAATTTCTTTGTCAATTCGTCGCTACTTGTTTTGTGGTATTTAAAGTTTGCCGTTTCCGTTCATGTTGAAACAATTGAAACAATTTTGAAAGTGTCCTTTGAACTTCGCGCACAATGTTTCATAGTATCAATTAAATTCGAAGTTAAACACCAAATGTAGAAATAGCCATTCTTGTGTTTAGAAATTTTGGCCATGCGCTCGACGGCTTGTTGTACAAATACATTGCCAATGCTTTAGGCCAAAATGACTGATGATGGTACACTGCTGGAAAATTGCTGAAAGTCGAAGATTACAGGATGTTTACTTTGTGAACTTTGAAGGATATTACCGACCAATTAAAAAGCACCCAATTTTCGTTTGCTCTCCAACCCACCGACCGTTCTCTCTGCGTGCGCCATCCATCATCATCAATTGTGTCACAATGGATATGTATGTATGGTGTGCGTATGTGCATTTCTTTTTTTTGGCTTGCGGGATACTAAAACAAACTGTTCACAAACATTTTCGATGCTGGAGGATTTGTAGGCTTATTAAATTGATTGGCAACGTGTTTCTCGAATCTAAATTTAGAAATTTATTTAGTGTGTTTATTTTTCTCTTTTATTTTTTTTTTATCGTTTGCGTGCATTGAAATTCGTTGTTAATGTTTTTCTACTATTGATTTTCACTCCCATCCGTAGATTGAATTTGAGAAACTCCAACGAACGTAAAAATGGGCTATAAGAATATCACTTTAGCTGAGCTGATGCTGTTGAGTGTGGTATTGGGTGGAGCGTTTGCAGTGATTGAAACGCAAGAACAGTTGCCCGCAAATGAGAATCAGTTGAGCAATTTGGGTTCATTGTCATCATCAGTATCATCATCGTTGTCATCGAAATTGAGCGAATCAGCGGTACCTGGTAAAAGTTCCCGCTACATCATTCGATTTGCTCGTACGCCGAGTTCGATGATTCGATTCTCGCGATCTCCATCATCTCAGATACGTTTCGGCCGATCGCAGCCATTCGTTCGTTTTGGCCGTAGCGGTAGTGATCAGGGTGATGATAATCGGGCCAACAGTCGTTACCCCGAAAATTTCATTCGATTCGCTCGAAGTGGTGTGGAGGATTACTATTCGCCCGACGAGAGCATTCAGGTTGAACCACGTAGTGGCGGAGACAGTGGCTTCATTCGATTTGGTCGAAGCCAAAACTTTGCACCATCACCGTCCAAAGCGGAGGCCCTCAGAGCGATAAACTGGCGAAATTTTTTGCGACTTGGACGAAACACAAATGCAAACATTCGATTTGCCGGCAAACGGGACGGAAGCAGCACCGCTAATCGTCATAATGCAATTCCAATCGAGATTCTGTTGGAAAAACTTGCACATGACCAAAAGCCGGTGCACAGTTCGAACACAGACACCCAGGGTGATCGAAATCTGGTGAATGAAGACGAACAACCGATCGACGCAATCGATGCGAATGCCGATCAATTCCAAGCGGCATACAGCAATGGCAACGAAATTGAACAAAACTGATGTAAATTCACTTTTTAAACGAATATGTGAGGAAATTAGTGCATATGATTTTTAATTTCAATTACTTTCCTTCGATTTGGAATTGCGTTGCAAACAATGCATCCAATTTGCCCAATGTTATTTATGTTGTTTCCATCAATTCATCATCAGCGTTGAACAAATTCCAGACTTTCGAAAGAATTACTATTATTAATTTTTTTTTTTGTCTTGTGAAGGAAATAATGTATTTTGTCTAAAAATGAATACGACCAAAGTTGAAGCTTAATTTAAGGATACAAAGAAAAGAAGAAGAAGAAGAAAAAAATGAAGAAAAAAACTATGAAACCCCGATAAAAACACCTCTTTTCGGATATACACAACAATGCCGTCACGGCCACCACCGTGAGCTCACTGGAATGCAATTATGGTTCAATTTATTCAGGAAGATATAATTTTTTTTTACCTCTCACTGAAAGCAACCCAGAATGGAAAACAGCAATTGAGTGTCGTAAGAATTATTGAATTTGGCTGGTTTCAATAATCCATGCGATTTTCAAGAACACAAAGTATTTATGACAGCAAAAACGATGTGATCTCCATATTGAATTCGATTGTACTAGTTTTGGTTTACCAATTGACACGTCAAAATAAATAAAAATTTAAAATTAGAACCAAAATGATATTGAATTGTAAGCTGTTATTTCAAACATGTGATTTTCAGTAAATTTTGACTGAAGTCTCATACAGAGAATCATTTATACATTCAACGCAAAGAAAAAACCAACAAGGCGAAATCTAAACCAAAGAAAAAACCAACAAGGCGAAATCTAAACCAAAGAAAAAAGTAATTGTGAAAAACAACCAAAGTAATTTAAACATTATTTTTTCGAGTACTTCAATTTTTATTATTGACGATAAATAGTAAATTCATTGATCAATTTCAAAATACCCATTTCGATGACACATTCAAATTAAATAAATCCATTCCAAAGATTTGCTCAACGACATACATTACAATGAGTTTATAACATTCATGGAGGAATCAAATATGTAATCAAAAATCAACAAAAAAAGATATATTGTACTTATTATATATAAAATATACAATAAATGATCAAACTAACAATTCTGATATAACATTTTGGAAGAAAACATGCTTTTTATATCGAGTGTGTCCGAGTTTGTTTGAAGAAATGACGGAAAAATGAATTAAAGAATTCCACATGGGAAAAAAGTTAAGATCCACATAAAATGTAAGTATCTGATACCAAACCGGTGAAAAAAAGAGAGTTAGAGTAGAAAATGCATAAATTTTTGGATAATAACTTTTTTCAGAATTGCGAATCGGGGAATTTTCTCTCTCAAAAAACCAACTGGATAAATAATTATCTTGTTTCGAATAGATTCATGGAATTTCACCCCGGTAGCATCAACCAATAGCTGTCAAACGAACAGCGCCACACGACAAGTAACACAAGTTTACGGTAATATTTAACAAATAATATGAATTTGTTTATGTTTCAACATATTAAACAGATATGTATGCATAATTTCAATTTTGCTCAATTCTGTTCAATAAACCGACTGTCAGCAGAACCATGTCCAATCTGTTGTCGTCATTATCGCTTCAAAAATTCTGGAAATGGGTTTTGGTGGATCCTGTGGATTGTTCAAAACCGCTCCTGGTTCTGGAAGTGGATCCTCAGGATGGGCCAGGGCATTGTCAAACCCAGTCTGATCCATCCTGAAGATCCACCAAAACCCACTTCCAGAACCGGG
>NW_022601391.1:4734810-4735602 GCF_009176505.1 Sitodiplosis mosellana | reverse complement strand
TTCCAGAACATATTGTTCAAGGTGAATATGAACAATAACAACGCATTCGGGAAATAATACAAAATATTTGAAATCTAGCGTGAATTTTACATGATTTAAATAATACAAATAGATTTTGCTAAATAAAATTTGGCATGAATCCCCTAGGATTTTTTTTTCAACAGTTCTGGCTGATTTCAACATAGAAACTGTAGACAAAGCTAGCGGTCTAATTGATATTTCAACTAATTTAATTATACTAAGCGAAAATGAATGCTCAGCCTTCACTTCAATTTGGTGGGGAAAAACGGTTGCTCATGTTAGAATATTCTTAGATCCAGCAATTATTATTATTTTTATTAATTTTAGAAACCTGTTTCAAGGACCATATTCATTAAGTCTTTTGGTTTGTTAATACGTAAATTATGTAATTTTAAAACTAATGATTCATTTAATTTCAGTGATTTCCCACTAATGTATTCAAGACAAGGCGTGTTTTGAGCTAGCATTAGCAGCACTAACTAACGTCAGCTGCTGACCAGTATGCGTTGCGTTGTTTCAACGCATTTGCAGTATAAAATTGATTGAACGATCCATTGTCATGATTGCTTACCCTTTCGTTTTTATACTGCAAATGCGTTAAAATAACGCAACGCATACACGTCAGCAGCTGATATCAGCAGCTGACGTTAGTTAGTGCTGCTAACGTCAGCTCAAAACACGCTCTGATTCAAGGTTCCAATTGGTTTCAAAAGGTTACTTCTGGGCAGAGCGGTCAACGAGCGCTCGTTCGTTCGTTCGTATGCGAACATG
>NW_022601391.1:4722707-4729810 GCF_009176505.1 Sitodiplosis mosellana | reverse complement strand
CATGTTCGCATACGAACGAACGAACGAGCGCTCGTTGACCGCTCTGCTTCTGGGTGACTTTGGTTTTACGAATGCACTGATAAGCTTCGAAGAATGTAAGTAGACTGTAGCCGATCTTAAGAACATTTGGAAAATTCGATGGTGATTTTCTTTCCAGTTTAACCCATCATACGCGATGGTCAATTTTTAAAATTAAAGATGCAACCCTACCGATGAGTTAATTTCTTGAGACAGGCGTAAGTTTTGAGCTATTGTAAAACATCAGATGATCGGTTTTTCAAAATAGTGACTTGGCTTGGAACATGCATTGACATATATCCACATTCAAATGAAAAAAACTGTTTGAAATCTTTGCATATGTCAGGTGTTCAGAACATACGTCATACAAATATTTGATGTGATTCGCTTTTAACCCTCTAATGCAGAAAACCGCCTTCAGACGAGCAACATTTGAATGCCTGTGGAACGGGAACCGTACATCGGATCACATTGCTTCAAAGGAAATTTTTATTCGTCAATGTTCTCTCTTTATTTTTGTCTTTGGAAATATTTGTCTATGTAGTGTGATTGTAAAGTTTTAAACAAAAATGTGTGCAAAAACAAAAAATTTGACAAAATAAATTATTCGAATTCGAAATTAGACACATTTTTGACACTTTTAAATAATGGATTTGATTGTTCTCTGAATTATGTCAATCGAATTTCCTGACTGAACCATGAGGAATCCAGGATTATGAATATTTTTTTAAATATCTATGGCCAAAAAATCAACCAAGTACCAGTACTCCTAGCCCTGGGAAAAATTAATGCATTAGAGGGTTAAAGTAAATCCGTCACACCAATCCGAAATTATTTTGATGGATTATCAAAAAATGAAAATTGATTTTCAATTTTGGTGGATTTCGATCCAAAATATGAAAGCGAATCAATTCGGTTTGTTGTAAATTTAAACCGGTTCCACATGGTTATACGATTGACAGTAAAGTAATAATTTTA
The DNA here is from genome assembly GCF_009176505.1 of Sitodiplosis mosellana. NCBI lineage: Eukaryota > Metazoa > Arthropoda > Insecta > Diptera > Cecidomyiidae > Sitodiplosis > Sitodiplosis mosellana. The sequence goes on along the minus strand of NW_022601391.1, from coordinate 4,728,814 downwards.
AAATTCTAATTTCATGGGCTGCATTTCATATGAATAATTGTTAAGTCACTATTTGTTATTGCATGCAAGTAAAAATAATGATCAAATTTCTGGAGGAATTTGTGTTAATAATTAACGAGTTTATCTTTGTTTTTTTTTTTCAAAATTCCCATTTCACAAATTGGTTTCAATTTTAAGCTTTGACTTCGTGTCGCCGTAATTCGGATTGAATGTGCAACAAAGTATAGTGAATGTCTAACTTAGAATCATATAAAGCACACTTTACGAAACGAATGCCTGACATTTTTTTAATAGATGCACATTAAATTCAAAATGTAAATATCACAAACGGGATAACTATCTATACCATACTATATTATGAGCAATCTGTGATAATCATGTTCCTTCTAGTTTATATTTTACTGTTGCTTTGAATTCGACTCAACTTCGGCGTATTTCTTCTGAACTACACTTGATGTCGTTTAGCTGTTCGTTTCATTTGTTGATACGGCCAAATATCCGATAGACAGCTATCGTTCGCTCGAACTGTCATGATTCCTGCAATGTTTTTACGGGGTCGAGCCGAGATTTACTTGAAAGCATCATCGATGAGTTGATCAGTCGCATAAAAGCAGTCAAACCAACCGCACGCATTCTTTCAAAGCATCGGCAGTCACCGAAAGATAACTCCATCCACAAGCGGCGACGCATACTGACGAAAAACCCGTTTATTGTTCGACCGAAACGGAAACAAAATCATCACGCAAAGAGTGCAACAACCACAAATTGATTCAGCGCAAGCGACAAAGAGTCAAGCCAACAAATCGACACATTCAAAACAAAATAAAAAAAGAAAAACAGTAACCGAAATTCATATATATCAGGTACGAAATGTTTACATGGGGAAAATAAAATGCATTTTCTGCATTTTCAAAACTACATCGATGTGTCGCCGTTCACTGACGTCTAGTGGATCGCATCACATCGGAAGAAAATTCGCATTTTATTAATAGAATTGGCATTTCTGTGCGCACAGTGCCTATATAATGACAGTACGGCATTCCGCGGTTTGGCCGATTCAAGTGCAAGAAGAACGACAACAAACGAATGAATGAACAAACGATCAAAAAACATAATTCAATGTCACTTTCGGTCAGCTTGTGTTTATACTGTGCATATAATAATGTCAGCCACTTGTAATATATTTGGCGATTTTAAGAGTAGCTCACAGAGCGTTGGTGCGTCAATAGACAAGTATAGCAGTGTGTGTGCATGTGAAACGATTCATTCATGAGCTGTGTGTACATTTTTTCTATTCATATTTTTCCTAAAATATTCATACATATCCGATCGGAAAACCTGTTTACAACTTACCAAATTGAATAATGATAAATCGACTATAGTCATAGACAGAGAGGGGGAGGGGTAGAAAGAGACAGAAGGAAACAAAGGAAACAAAGCAAACACAGCAAAGAGCGAAACTGAAATGATTCATAATCTATTCAATTTGATGAAGATATTTAAAATTTCAATTCAAAATTATTGACAATATTTGGTGATGATTTATCTGAATTATCTACTGTGAAATGCAACGCACACTCGTCAATATTCGACACAGACATATCAAATCCGTTTATTGATGGCAAAAATTCGTGCATCTTATATGCCAATTTCTATAGCAAAGGGCATTGGACTTATCCAATTGACAATTGCATACAAACAACTGTCTTTGTTTCGCATAATTGATGAGAGCTCTCAGGCTTCTAAGGCATCATCGATAGTGAAACACGTCACATATCGCTAGAGAATTCATTAAACTTACGAAAATGCGGTAATCATTGTGATAAATAAAAATGCAATTTTACGCTGGATCTTGTTGAGGGGTGTATGCAAAGGAAATAAGCATTCACTATATTGATTTTATCAGCAAAGTGCCAAAGATAATCAGAAGAAGAAGAGTGTATTTAAACAATGCGGCTACTGAACATTCATTTATCGGGCCACAAATGGAATTATATACCTGTATATACACGAATCATTATTTACTCACAATTTAATTGAATTGCAATCATCGTATATGGTAACATTTCATTTCGAAGGTCCATAAAATGCTAAAGACCATACAAATTAACTTGCATTTACGGTATATGTATTTTTCGCCCCGTTGATCAAGTCATTTGCGCGCAAATCAATAATTTTATTACGTTCTTTCTTACGCACGCAACTCTGTTTCAAATGTTGTTAATTGCACATTGCAAAATCACTATTATCTATCTCGATGGTTATATGGTTCAATATCGTTTAGATATAAATTGAAAAGAAGTTATTAAGCATTCATTGAGCGACTGAATTTAAAACAATGAACACTTTTCCATTTACATGGTTTTACATTGACTTATTGGGTCTAGAAGTAAGTTTCCAGCGTTTTACAAAAGGTGGCGCCACCAGTAGATTTTGGGCAAAGATGACTGATCAGAGCTGTCATATTGGAAGCTTGTACATCTGTCAACAACATTGCATCATTATATTTGTGCATTTCTACCGGCAACGTAAATTTTTTTGAGCGTAAACATGGCAAGTTTTGAGCCAAAAAACAGCATTTGCGGGAGCAGTTTTTTTCATACGGGAAAAATGTGAAAAATAGATTATTCTTTTATCGAGTGGACACTGGTAGTGAAGAATGGACGTTTCTCAATAGACACAAGCATATCAAACCACATTTTGATCGTGGTTACTTGTCATTATAGATGGCGCTGCAATCACTCCCTCGAAAATGCTCGAATTGGGCGATTTGCCATATTTGCGGGGGTGGGGCAGATATGGTGCATTGGAAGGTGGTAGAAATTTATCAAAATGTTAGCTTTTATCGTTCCCAACAGAAACTAATCGGTATATACCAATTTCTGACAGCAAAATCGAAGAATTGACTTATCGCCGCAAAAAAGCGAATTTTTGAGGAAATTTTTTTAATGACTTTTTGGCTATCAAGTCCAAAATTTCTAAGAAGCTATTAATTTTGAAAATCCTTTATGCCCCCGCTGTAATCTCCAGACATTGCACTTTCTTACTACCACTGGTTTCAGTCGATTCAATATCACCTAAGTGGAGGACGGTTCACTTGTTTTCAAAAAAGTCAAAAATTGGCTTGATTCGTTCCTGGCCTCAAAAGACGAGAAATTTTTTTTGGGACGGAATCCATAAATTGCCTGAATTGTGGAGAAAAGTCATAGCTTCCGATGGACAGTACTTTGAATAAAAAATATGTACACGTTTTTCACAATAAAGCTTTAAATTTTGAACAAAAACGCTGGAAACTTACTTCTAGATCCAATATATATTGACGAGTGTGATAAATGACGATACTACTGATTGCAACAGTTAAGGGCCGGTAAAATTGCGTTCAGAATATACAACTTCTGATATTTATATTTCCTTCATTACGTAAAATTATTTTATCAATTTTGACCAGAAAATGTTCGAATTCTACATTTTGTTTACATTTCATTTTTTTAAAAATGGTATATGGAAATGTATTTGAATGAAAATGAATTTATTGAAATTTTTGGAAATCGTCTACTCAAAAAATTGTTTTCACATGAAACATATAAAAACACTGCAGGAATTCATATAAAATGTACATTTGAAAACAGCGCTTTCAGAACCGCTTGTTTCAAAGCCATAGGAGACATCTACCCAGATACACACCTATTGCGTACACAAATAATTTGTTTTTTGGAAAAAAGACGTTGATCGTTCAGAATACAAGGGCAAACATTTGTGCTAATTCAATTGACACGAACAAAAATCGTAGGTTTTTTCAATTTCTTAGTCTGTTATATAATTGTTACCGCAATCTTCTTTTATTAAATGAAAAAATGAAGCAGTGTAGATTAGGGTGGATCGATTTTTAAAATCGCACAAAATCAAAAACCCTGGGTGCGCGTTCGTTTTGACACCTCAAAAGAAGAAACTTTTGTTCTGGGACATATGCCGAAAAGTTAATTCCCAATAATGTTGAGGTATCTCTTGAACAAAAAATGATAATTTCACAACAAAATCCGTAAAAATCGTCACTTTTGTTCGACAAGTACCTCAAAAAATCACTTGTTGGAGTTTTTGTCTTAGAAAACTGCCCATATTTTTGAGAAAAAATAACTTTCCACCAAAACGCCAACCGTGAAAAGTGTATATTCAGAGATTTTTTGAAGAAAAGTCGATTTTTCAAGATTTGAAATTGAACCAACCGAATATGAGGCCAGAAATATGTGAAAACATCACTCGATTTGGTCATATGGGCACTCAAAATGTTCGTGAGGGATTACACTAGAAGTTTAAAGGCAGCAAAGGCAGAAATTGTTTGCACAGTAAGGTAATATCACTGTTAAGCCGAAGCTCATGGGCGTAATTTCCTCATTTTGCTTAAAATAGTCGCAATTTACAACTCAAAAATCACATAAATCTATACAAATGAAACCGGAAATCAATTCTACGTCAAAAATTAAGTAGAAATAGCTCCTCAGACGTTTCAAATTAGAAAAAACCGGGGTTGTTCAGCTATATATAGCGTCAAATGGCGACTTTTTGACCATTTTTGAATATATTTGAGCGACTCAAGCCAACAAATCACTATTTTATGTGCATCTAATGATCAGATTTGGATTCCTCGTCAAAAATTAGACTAATACGGGTCATTTTTAGCCATGCATTTAAGATTTTTGAGGGTCCACCGAGGGTTTTTGCGGAAAAGTAGCCAAAAAATGGATACTTGGTCGAATTTGGACCTACGAAGGCGCAAGAATCGCGTTGGAATGGTTTCAAATCAAGGTTTCTGAGTGCATGAAAAGTGGTTATTTTTCGAGATATTTTAAAAAATAGTGTGAAAAAATCAACAAAACCTGAACTAGACAAAAATTTAGTGAGCAGAGTGGCAATTAACTTTTCGGCATATGTCCCAGAAAAAGAGTTTCTTCTTTTGAGGTGTCAAAACGAACGCGCACCCAGGGTTTTTAATTTCTTGCGATTTTAAAAATCGATCCACCCTAGTGTAGATTCATATTTTTGCAACATTGTTTATACGATTTTATGGTTTGTTTGACGATGAACAATGAAAACGCAGTTTTTTTTTCGTAAATTTGAAGATAAATTGTAATACACAAAGAACGAAAGAGAAAGAGAATATGTATCTGTAAGATAATAACCAAAAATGAATTTTTTTTTCTTTTTTTCGGTTAGAAATATACGCATTTTGGATTTTCGAAACGGTTGCGTAGGTTGATAATTATTATTTGTCGATTTTTTTTCCATTCCTCAGTTGGAAATAGACATTTTCGCAATGGATTCTAACTGAGTACATCGTTAACATTTATTGGTGAATATTTGTCTGCTTTGCTGCACTCGAGGTCAGACGGAATGTGTTATACAAGAGATCAGTCGTTTGATACGAGTTTTATAGATTGAACTAAAACGAGTTTTGCAGATATGACTAAATAATTTTCGATTTATTTTCTCTTTATCAATCAGGGAGTTGAGTAGTTCCAATCGTATAAAAGAAACGTACGCAAACCTCAGCCTGTGTATATGATTTCAAAGTCCATAAGGAATTAACAAATTATTTCCAGACATGGACAATTCAACGTACAACAACACTGGTTTCGTCGGTGATGATGGGAAAGGGTTCGTGATTGACCACATTTTATTTAAATTTTTTCCTCTTTTAATCGTTTTCTTTTCGTTTAATCATTTCTTATGTTCGGCAGTGGGAAGGAGTCGCATGAAAAATCCAGATCGGTGGAATTATCGATAAAATCCACGAATGGCTTTCAAGCGTCTGATGATTATGAACCATATGCACATCGGGACGTCCAACATCCGCTGACGTAACATTCTTTCCATATTCTTATGTTTTACAGCTCTGCATTTTGGTGAGTTTATCAAATATTCATTTGTTGTTTGCTTATTATTCTTGATACAGAAATTCGGAAACCATGGTACATCTGTTGAAAGTAGCATTGGGAACGGGTATCTTTGCAATGCCAAATGCTTTCAATCATGCCGGATATGTCGTTGGATTTATTGGAACCATTATACTAGGCTCAATTGCCACGTATTGTGTCCATATACTTGTCAAT
>NW_022601391.1:4677155-4722697 GCF_009176505.1 Sitodiplosis mosellana | reverse complement strand
TAACATTTCATTTCGAAATCGAAAATATTTTCTAAAGAATTAAATAATTATTTTCGTTTGATTCATTTATTTTCCTTGCAGACACGTTATCAACATTTTTCTGTTGACCTACCAAATTGGCAGTTCTTGCATTTACGTCGTTTTTGTGGCAACAAATCTCAGAGCACTAATCGTTGCATTCGGATTTGACATCGACGTGAGACTTGTAATGGCAATCATACTACTGCCGTTGATTCTAATTAACTGGGTAAGTTGAAAACCACTTCAATGAAATGACTTCATCAATCTGTGCCAATGAACTGGGAAATTTTATTCCACTTTAAATATTAAATATATAATTAATATGTATTTTTTCTTTAACATTCAGGTTCGAAAACTTAAGTATTTGGCACCTTTTGCGACGATCGGTAATATCATTCTGATTGGATCATTCGGTGTCATCTTTTATTACGTATTCCGCGAACCGTTGACTTTCGAAGGCAAACGACCGTATGCAACTCTTTCGGAATTCCCCATGTTCTTTGATACGGTTCTCTTCGCATTGGAAGCGATTGGTGTCATCATGCCTTTGGAAAATGAAATGAAGAATCCAAAAGATTTTCGCGGAGTAACTGGAATCTTGAATCGATCCATGTTTTTAATTGTCTCTTTATACATTTCACTTGGTTTTTTTGGCTACATTAAATATGGAGCCGACATTGAATCTACTATAACCATCAATTTACCCAACGAAGTGCTGGCTCAAGTCGCTAAAGTAATGATTGCGCTGGGTGTGTTCACCTCACATGCTATATACATTTACGTGGCCATTGATATTTTATGGAATCAGTATATTCACAAACGGCTTGAACATAGCGAACGAAAACTATTGTGGGAATATGCATTGCGTACTGGAGTTGTATTCATCACATGTAGGTGCACCCAATCCTCTTGATTTATACACATTTTCTTGTCAACTTATCGAAATCCATATTCTCATTATCCGATTCACAGTTATCTTGGCCGTCGCGATTCCAAATTTGGGGCTGTTCATTTCGTTGATTGGTGCCTTGTCACTATCGACGTTGGGTATTCTATTTCCCCCCTTTTTGGAATGTGCATACAAATGGAATAGAACCTCGGGCTATTCAAAATCGTTCATGATTTTCAGAAATATACTCATTTGTGTGATTGGCTTGGCTGGATTTGTAATTGGCACCACACTCAGCCTGAAGGATATCATCAATACATATTTATAGACAGACTGATTTATAGAGAGTAGAACAAAAGATTATTCGAACCCATGAGAATAAGAGATGAACAAACTTTGGCGAAATGCGTAGAAACAGTGTTACTTTTGCAAAAAGTCCGCTAAAGTCTTAGCTTCATTCCTGAATGTTCATTTGTTCGAACATAATACTTTTTAGAATTGTCCCGAAGTGATGTTTTATTTAAATAAAAAGAATTACATTGGTAATCCCGAACTTTTCCGTACCGTTGGCCTGCGTTGTCCGTAGGTCCTTTTGGTTATTTTTTCTGAATTTTCTTGAAATAAAGGCAGTGAAAATATAATAAAGAAAATAAATTGAAAAATCGGTCACTTTAACCAAAACTTCAACAATTTTGTATGAGAGGTACCCGTAAATCGATTCCTATTGGCTTCAAACTTTCTGACGTTTCATTTTTTGGAGAAAAAATAAGATTCTGAAAGTTTCATGTTGATCGCATTTGCAGAAGTTTGGTTTTTGGCCCTCAATTTTTTCTAAGAAAATTTCGACAAAAATTGAGGACAAAAAATCAAACTTCTGCAAAGGCGATCAACATGAAACTTTCAGAATCTTATTTTTTCTCCAAAAAATGAAACCTCAGAAAGTTTGAAGCCAATCAGAATCGATTAACGGGTACCTCCCATACAAAATTGTCCAAAAATCGGTAATTTTAGTGAAAATTTCAAAAATTTTGTATGGGAGGTACCCGTAAATCGATTCCGATTGGTTTCAAACTTTCAGAATCTTATTTTTCTCTCAAAAAATGATATCACAGAAAGTTTGAAGCCAATCGGACTCGATTTACAGGTACCTCCCATACAAAAGTGTCAATTTTTTGAGGTTTTTCTTAGGGCAAGTACCCCAGGATCAAATCGAAAATGGCTCATCTCCGAACTTAAACTAAGTTTTTCGAATACAAAACTTTTGGCATTTCCAGATTTTGATTATCTCAATTTTTTTTGAGTTATCGTGTTAACAAACACCAACGACGACGACGACGACAACGACGACGGCACACGAACGGAAAAGTGTCTCAAAAAGTGATTTTCTACGAGTTTCATGAGTTTTTATGATGATCTAAGCTAATTTTGCGAAAAAAGTTTTCGGGACCAATTCCTATACTTTCCCTTGACACGTTGTGTACGGAAAAGTAATATAAACAGTTGACAGAATTTAAATTAAGCACAAAACATGTTATATTAAAGTGTTTGGCAAATAGAAACGAAAAAAAAAGAAATTGAGCAAAGAAGAATAAATACATTCGTGATAAAACGACAAATTGCAATAGATTTCATTTGATCAGAACAATGACCTTCCCTTGACGGTTATCTAACCGATACATACTCTGAATTCCATTGATTGCATCAACTGCCTGTACACAACTACGCCAATGCAATTTAAACGTGTGATCGTGTCACGATGACGAAACGCGAGGCAAAAACGCAAAACACCATCATTGCAATTGTTTTCCATTCATTCGAACTGATGTTTCGTTGAAGAAAACAAATAGTCATTTCAATCATAAAATTACTGATAACATCGACATGAAAATCAGTCATTTGATTTTATCTCTATTTTTAAAGGCCTTTTGAAATAAATGTATAATAATTTTGTTGTTCCTCTGCTTTTCGACAATGCTGTCTTTCCCTCACTCGGCAACACGCGACTCAATTCCATTTGTTTTTCCTTTTTTCATTTCAATGAATGAATACGTTTGAACTGGGCCTAATCTATAGAACTTTACTACGACAATAAAAAAAAACGATTTGTTGGCGCTTCAAGACATCACATCACGTTTTTAGAGTCTGTTTAAACATCATTTGGATTTAATTGCTGCTCAAATTATGTTAAGTATAATGCGAAATAGTAAAACAATGTCAACGGCAAATAATAACATATAGTATACACATATATATGGTTGATTAAACTGGTTCACAATTCACTGATGGGAAATTGTCTTTTTTAAATCATTTGCCAGCATTCGATCGACCTTTGTTTGCAACACACGACCAAAATATATCTTATATTGGGTCTGGGAATTAATCGTGTCGATTTTTCAAAAGATGGCGTAACTTTGCATGGTTGTATCGGGCAATACTTTTTTCTTTTTCACATGAGTGGTCTAGTGTCAAACTACAAAAATCATCATCTATCATTTCATCGAAGTTTGGATAAACATTTTTTTTTGCGCCTTAAATATGTCAAATTTTGTACCGAAAAAGCAACATTTCCCGCAAGCATTAATTTTTTGCTTTCATTTGAAGAAAACTGCGGCTGAAGCGCATCGAATGTTGGTGGAAGCCTATGGTGAGCATGCTCCATCGGAACGTACATGTGAACGGTGGTTTTCACGGTTCAAAAGTGGTGATTTTAGCACGGAAGACAAGGAACGTCCCGGCCAGCCAAAAAAGTTTGAAGATGCGGAATTGGAGGCATTGCTCGATGAAGATTCGAGTCAAACTCAAGATGAGCTTGCCAGAGCATTGAATGTTGACCGAAGCACTGTTGGATATCGTTTAAGGGCCCTTGGTTTCATTCGCAAGTTGTCAAATTGGGTACCACATGAATTGACGCCAGCGCAAGCTGAAAGGCGTTTAGTGACTTGCGAAATGCTGCTCGCAAGGCACAAAAAAAGAGGTTTTCTGTATCGAATTGTCACTGGTGACGAAAAATGGATTCATTACGATAACCCCAAGCGCAAAGCATCGTATGTTAAGCCCGGCCAACCAGCAACATCACAGCCAAAACAAGAAATTCACGGCGACAAGGTAATGCTGTCTATTTGGTGGGATGAGGAGGGAGTGGTGTATTATGAGCTGCTGAGAAGTGGTCAAACCATCGATGGGCCTTTCTACCGACAACAATTGATACGTTTGAAACAAGCAATCAAAGAAAAACGCACGAAATGGGAGACCAGAAAAGAGACATTGATTTTCCTACATGACAATGCTCGGCCACACATTGAGAAATCGGTCAAAAACTACTTGGAAAATAGCGGATGGGAAGTTTTGGCTCACGCCCCGTATAGCCCAGACCTGGCTCCTTCCGACTACCATTTGTTTCGATCGGTGCAAAACCATATGGACGGAGAGCGGTTCTCTTCAGTTGAAGAAATCCAAAATTGGCTCGATGCATTTATAGCCTCAAAAGATGAGGAATTTTTTAAGGCAGGCATCCGTCAATTGCCCACATTGTGGCAGAAGGTCATCGCTTCCGATGGACAATATTTTGATTGAAATGTAATTTCATTTTGGTATTCAAATAAATGTTTGAAAATTTAAAAAAATCGACAAAACTAATTCCCAGACCCAATATATATATCGTAACTTCTTCACACCTGTTTAAATTTCACGAATATAAGAAAAACAGTTCCCGGTAAGCGGTAAAAGCGGTAAGCGGGAAGCCTTTCTACATACAACAAAATTACTTATTTACGAAAAGCTTTAAATTGCCGGTTTGTTTGGCGCGAGTGCTTTAAAATTTTCTTTTTTTCAATTGGCGTAATAGATAGCGATTAATGAACTTTTGAATGAACGTTATCAATTCTATTACAATTAAATAAACGTCAATTTTCATTGTAATTCCATGGAAAAATCCACACGTCAATAGACATTAAAGCAACCGTTTTAAGTGGTTTCAATTGATGATAACACTTAGTAAACGGAAAAGAATGTTTCAATCAGATCAACATTGAATTTGTAACCACGGAATCGATTTTTGAGCATTGGTATCGAACGTTTGAAAATGAAATGAGAATTATTTATACGCCAACTTTTTTTCAGACATATTTCTAATGCTCATGGCAAGAGAAAGAGAAAAAAGTTCGACAAACTGAAATCGATCTTGAAATTGATTAAATGAAATGAAATCGTCAGCCAATCTAATCTTACGCGCATGCGATTTCGTTGATTGGTCAAATAGTTTAATTGCTCTTCAGTCCAAACTCAACTCAAAAGCGTATGACACTTTATCTATCGCCAAGCCTTGGCCGTATATTAATCGAAACGGTTCGCAAATTATTATTATCATAAAGCAATTAAACACAGTAAACGAATCGCTTTTTTCAGGTTGATTGAAGTTAATTGATGTAATTAGATTAATATTTTTAGTATACTTCTATAAAAAAAAAATCACAACATCTGCTGCGTGTAGCCGATCAGGCTTTGTTATACGCTAAATCCATCACGCTGAATAAATTCATGCGATAGATTTATGCGATAAATGTGATGCGCTCGCTTTGCGGTGAACGAAGTCTATTGCTCTTCAGTTGTTCACGCATGAACGTTCATGCTTTGCAGTGAACGCATCGCTAAGCGGTAGTGAAGAGCAACAGAACTCGTTCACCGCAAAGCGAGCGCATCACATTTATCGCATAAATCTATCGCATGAATTTACTCAGAGTGATGGATTTAGCGCATAACAAAGCCTGTAGCCGATAAACATAAAAAATCGCTTACCACTTTTATTCAAGATTCGTCCAAACTTTCATTTCAAATTCAATCCATCGTTGATGTGAACGACTGTAATTTCTTTTAACATTAATTATTTTTCGTAATTTTAGACAGAAAAATTGGAAAATTTCCGCGATAAACGAAACATGAATTCGAAAGGGCACGTTAATCTCACCTATGTGAACGATTCGGGGAAACAGTGAGTTTCATTTTGAGTGCATAAATTATTAATTTTAATTTGAATTGTAAACGGGTGATTTTTCTCTAAATTTCAGCACAACTGGCATTAAGAATGTTAAAGAAGAAGACCTTTACAGTATAGATCTCTCCGACAAGATTCAAAAAGTTGAAAATTATGATCCATATCTTCATCGAACTGTGGAGCATCCACTCTCGTAAGTAAAAATTTGAAGAAAAAAAAGAAATCAGATTTGAATTGTTTATTTTCAATTTTAGAAATGGAATGATTGGTTTGCTTATTATGTTCCTATTTTTTCCACAGAAACACCGAAACAATTATTCATTTGCTGAAAAGCAGTTTGGGAACAGGTATGGTTTTTGAATCAGATGTAACAACGGTTTCTTATTTAGATTCAGTATGTAGTTTTCAATTCAATTCATAGGAATTTTGGCGATGCCTCAAGCTATTTATCATGCCGGGTGGCTATTGGGCTCGATAGGAACGGTTTGTGTTGAAATTTACCGAATAAACGTTTAAAATTCAAGCCAAATTGAATATATACGCACAAAAATGGAACTGACTGTTTTCCCAAATCATTTACTTAGGTTGCGATTGGTCTTATAGCGGTTTACTCGATGCAAATTTTACTGTCATCACACTATGAACTGTGCAAAAGAAGAAAAGTTCCAAGCATGGACTATCCAGCAATTGCACAGAATGCTCTTCTCGAAGGACCGCAATGGCTTCACAGATACGCATCACTCGTTGTGTAATGAAATAGACTTTTTTCGTTAACATTCCAGCATTTACTTAATCACAATATGATTCCATGGCTTTTATCTCAATTTCATTCCATTTGATAGACATATAACAAACGGATTCCTTTGGACATACCAGATAGGTAAATAGCCAATTGATCAAATTTAGAATTAGAAATACGCCGTTCAACGAAAGAAGGACGCAAATGAGTGGATTCTCCCTTACAATATAAATGCGTAGTTCTATTCCTTCAGTAGCGACTTTCGGTGTTCTTTATACTGTTTTTCTTTCCTTTAGGTTCGTGTTGTATCTACGTTGTTTTTATCGGGGGGAATATAAAATCCATTGTCGACTATTTCACTCAAGCTGATAATGATATCCGATTATTTATGTTGATGATTCTTTTACCAATCATTTTTATCAATTGGGTGAGTAAACAAAACACAAAACAGAAAGTCAGAGAACTATGGGATATTTTCATTCAGATGGTATAGCAATTTCGCATAACAATATCCGATATTTTTCAAGTTGAAAGAAGAAGTGAGCAAGGCCTATTCATGCAAGGTTCGCGCTTATCATCGTTAGTGTGAAAAGTTCAACACACCGAATCGCTGTTTTTCGTTATTCTCTTCACACTAACGACGATGTATGTAGATGCACGTACATGTCTCGCTCACTTCTTCTTTCAACTCTCTTCGTACTACTTCCTGCATTACGCTTGACACAACGTGCGAAAAACATCGGATATTTTATCTGACTGAAAAAAATATCCTATAGCATTATCTTTGCAGAGAATAGCCGTAACATATTTTCTATGTTGGATTTGTTTATTTGTTGTTCTAGGTACGGAATTTAAAGTATTTGGCGCCATTTTCCACACTGGCCAATTCCGTGACAGTCATTTCGTTTGCAGTCATTTTCTACTTCATTTTCCGCGAACCTATAGTGTTAGAAGGTCGACGACCGGTCGGCCCATTGAGTGAAATTCCATTTTTCATTGGAACCGTTTTATTTTCCCTTGAATCCGTTGGAGTTGTAAGTGAATTTGGTTTCCGAAAATCGTCTTCATTCAAACATAATTTCATATTATTGATCGCAGATTATGCCATTGGAAAATGAAATGCGAACACCGCGATCATATGTTGGAGTTACCGGTGTTCTGAGTCGAGCATTTGCCGTTATTGTTATTCTGTACATTGGAATGGGTCTCTTTGGCTACCTTAAATATGGTGATGTCATTCGCGAATCAATAACCCTTAACTTGGAAATCAACGATCAGATAGACAACATGTAAGTTGGAACAAAGAAAAACTTAAAGAATTTTTTTATGAAATCAAATCATTTTATACACATAGACTTGCCCAATCCGTGAAAGCAATGCTAGCCTTTGGTAAATAATTACTTTGAGTATAGGAGAAATAAACAACACAAATGGTATAAAGGTGGTATCGCACTCAAATTTTTCACAGGTATTTTCATTACCCACGGAATAGCATGCTATGTTGCTATTGACATCACTTGGAATAAGTATATTGTGGACCGAATTTCGAATGATCGCCACAAATTGTTGTGGGAGTATGTTGTGCGCACTGTGATCGTTCTCATTACTTGTAAGAATACCCAACATCTTTCGATCTACCCTTTAAAATGTGAAAACTCTATCATTTTTGATGCTCTTCGTTTCAGTTCTGTTGGCTGTTGCTATTCCAAAATTGGACCTGTTTATCTCGTTGTTCGGTGCATTTTGTTTGTCAACGCTTGGACTTGCATTTCCAGCTCTCATCGAAACGCTTGTGTTCTTGAAAGAGAAATCTGGTACAGCGAGAACCATGATGATAATCAAAAATACGATAATCTCTATTTTTGGTTTGTGTGCACTCATCATTGGCACATCAACCAGTGTATTGGCGATAATCGAATCTTTTACCAAAAAATGAACATGTTTACTCTCAGATAATTTCATGTTTTAAGAACTATAGAATTCATAAATCAGAGCGAGTTAATGCGACAATAAAGATAATTTACCATCATCAATGGAATTTTACGATAAGTTTAAGTAAACATCATTCAAGTTTTTTTGTCATCAACGAAACATTCCAAATAACAACAATTCCTATCGTCTCTTGCGGATTATCACATCGATTTATCCATTTGCTTGAGTGTGGGCAAATATAAATACCTGTTCATTTGAAGCATGCATATACGGTTTGTCTGTGCTAGTTCTTATCATTGCAGTGAAACAGCGAATTGAACATTGACATTTGACTGGTTGAATGAATATCCGCTGCCGAGATTTGATTCGAGATAAAAACATATTGTAGATATTGTGATGGTCGCCAAATGATAAAATACAGTAATTTATTCAGTGACAACGATAACAACAAACGTAGACCAGTATTTGAAAATCTGCACAAAAGAATTCACACACTGTCGAATTTGCATTTGCAGTCAATGGATGAATTAACATTACTAGTTAGCTGAATTGCAAATGAATGGCAAAGTGGCAGACGATCGCGCCTACAAAATTCACTGTATACGTAATGTATTCTTTAATGGGTAGACACAAGTATTATCTGAACGAAAGAGGGAAAAAGAAAAAAAATTGACTGTGAAACAAGTTTTATTGAGGCATTTTGATATTGATCGCACGTCACAAAATTCAACAACAAAAAATTAAATATACCGAAATAAAAAAGAATCGGGCCATAGACGACAAACTAACACCGTTTGTTGTTGATTGGGAACGAAAATGAGACCAATACTCACACACTTATATATATACACACAAACATGCATGTTGCACACACACCAATGACGACACTACATTATTGAAGAACATACAAGTCAAATTCAAATAAATCGGTTTGTTCAAAATAGACGGTTGATCATAGCCGTAATCACCATTTCATTTCAAACATTATTCTTACGTGAAACTCAGCGGTTTTTCCTTTGATTATTTTAATGCAGGTTCGCAAAACATAAGAAACGTCGAGAAGAATAGAAGTAAGAGAGTGTTTTTGTTTATCTTTAAATAATATTTGAAAAATAGAATAAAACAATATCTGTCGTTTGGCTCAATACAGCCAGAAAAAAGAAACGGTATTTCGTGAGACTGCCGTTTAAATTCTCAGAAAATAAGACCGTGTTTTTTTCTAAATTCATTTTCAAGGTGTTGGTTACTGTGTGCATTTCAATTACCATCAACGCTTCACAAGTTTGGCTTTATGCCTGTTTTAATGAGCCCTGTTCGAATCATCGTTAATTTTACACAAATAACGACCAATTTGATTTCGGATTTCAGTTCTTTTCTAAACAAATCTAACGTCTGTTCCTAATCATAAATTGTAAATCAAAGTCTAATTATAGCATTAAATCAAACGTTTACGTTATAGTTTTCACAATTGAAGCATGTCATTTGGTGTATAATCGATTTACAAATGTCGCGATTTTTAATTTTTGACACAAAATTGACATACTCGATAGAGAAGTGAAGGATTAAAACGAACCAAACACAAATAATAAGCCAGCAACACTTTTTGAACTAATTGTTGATTTAAGATACACCATTTCTGAATTTCAATCGAAGATTGTTAAACGTTTTGAATAAGCTTTGATACGGATGAATCAAACCATCGATATGTTTCTAAATGAATCTCTTCTAACTGAAGTGAACATTAAATAAACTGAACTGCACAAAGACCAAAATGAATAAATAAAGCTGTGTTCTATGCTTTCTCTCACTTTTGGCACAAACAACAGTGTTGTTACAATACGTCACAGTTTTTTCTAATAAAATTGTTTTTCTTTTTGGCATGCGACGCGCTAAAATACATTTAGAAGTACTGCGAAGCATTGTCCATTAGAGTAAATTGAAAAATAATTGAACATTGAAATCAATGCATACATCACTCCCTAAAATAACTCGTTTAGGTTAGAAAACGAAATGCGCTTTACTTCCAATCAAGATATTTCCTGGAATGCAGTTCGCATCAACAGGAAATAAGACGTATTTCACACCATAAGGAAATGATAGAAAATAATTAAAACAAAGTCAAGATCGTTTGTATGGGTATGTGTGCCTGGTGACTGTATTGGGCGTCCAATTGCATTTCATGCACCGAACGTGAATGCATGCCAGAGAGAAAAGAAGAAAAGAAGCCTTGACCCCGTGCGCGCGATTGAAGAGAATCGCAAAGAACACTTTGTATTACTTATATTTGATTTCAATCAGTTCCATTGCTCGATAAATGGGTTCAATCAGCTTCAATCAATTCGTTACGTGTGAGTTAGTGTAAACAAGTGTTTTTGAAAAAAAAAATCGTTTACAATAATAAAACCATTTTTCTGCTTCAACAGGCCGTATTTTCGAATCAATTGTTCTAATCAGTTCACTGGTGCGCGCGTTGTATCTATTTCGAAGCAACCACCAAGAAAAAAGACCCATACACATAAATAACTAACACCTGCGTGTTTAGCAGAATTACAAGAATAGAATAAAATAAAGATAAACAACAGAAATCAGTTCGAATCGTACAAACATTTCAGCAAGATTTGTGCCGAATTCATCTTTTCTCGAAAAACGCTGAAAGACATCTTGGCATATCGCTGTATTATTTTTTTTTTCATTGAACATATTTGGAAGACACGTTTTTACCGTAGCAATTGTGGGAAATTATTGACGCTTCACATGAAAATACAAATTATTAATAAAGTGGGTTTGCCTTAATTTATCATCCAAGCGATCTGAGTAGCAATTATAAAACCTGGTACTTATATAGATAACAAATCAAATCACCAAGTCATTAAGGTGCTAGATTATTGACATCCAAACGATAAACAGGGTGTCAAACAATCAACGAATATTATTTTCGCTTGAAATCTACCGCCACATTACCTGCCAAATTCAAAAATCACATTACGAGTTGTGTACATGTTTTGGGCCAACCGGTGCAAGCAGGAATCAAGTGATGAATTTTGATTATATCCCGATCAAAACATTCCATTGAAAAACATGTTTTAAATAGCTTGATCCCGAATGAAATCGTCTCATTCAATCCATTTTAACTTATTTTCTCTCTACAAAAGACGGAAAAAATGCATAAATTTCAACGAAAAGACCGAAGCGAAATATCCCATTCACCCTTTTTACAATTTGTTTTTCACGAATTAAGTGTAAATCATGAAATTGATAAAAAAAAATTAAAGGTGGAAATACAAATAGGAAGCAAAATCTTATGATCTCACGCATTTTTTATTCCATTTTTAATGAACCAGTGACAATTAGCAATTTCACTCTTAATGACTTTTGATTGTAAATCATTGAATGAGCGGTGCTTTCATGTAATTACCAATCTTCATTTCATTTAAAACAATTTGCACGGCATCATAACCCAATTGCGAACGCTACGTCTTTTAAAAGACGTGGTTCACGTATTCACGCATTTCTCACGTCTTCTATTCAATTTTCTGTCTGAAAGACGTGCATTTTCTGTGCAATGGTATACAGGATACGCGAGAATGGCATGAGGGAAATTTCAGCTATACCATTTATCACTGCACAGAAGACGTACGTCTTTCGTGTGGTATTTATATAGAAGACGTGAGAAAGGGGTGAATACATGAACCACGTCTTTTAAAAGACGTAGCGTTCGCACTTGGGAAGTAATGTGTGTATGTGTTTTATTGCTGAGTTTTTTGTTTTTTCATTGCCACGGACACTGATTGTTGTTATACACTCGAGTTTCTCTGTGTGTCAAGATAAAATTGCGCCTTTTCAATATCGAAATGAAAACAAAGCTATATAATGAGCTCGCAGCTAAACCTAGGGCTTAACAATTGTGTAGAAAAGACACAGCGCATCAAGTATCCGATGAATTCCGATTTTTGTGGTATTTCTTGGAACTTTTTTATACTTCGTTTTGAAAAGATAAATATTAAATTGATTTTATTCAGTCCAGACTTACGCAACGGTAACATAAACTTTGTAATGGATTTTAGATCCAATTCAAACTACAATAATCAATCGAATACAGAATAATATCAATGCAATAAAATTTAATTCTATTTTCATATGGACTCTGTCCAGTGACAATTTATCATAAGGTATAAGTAGGTAGATTTCAACCGATAAACATATTTATGTGCTGATCAATAGATGACCATGAATTTCCTTAAAATTTATGACACTTGAATTTAATTTATGTAAAATAATTGAACGTAGACTTTGTGGGCATTTCAGAAGACTTCAACTTTATTAAATTTGATAAACGACCCTTCGGTCAAAAATGAGCTTGGACGGTTACGGTAATATCGCTTTCCTGGATGATAACGGGAAAAGGTAAACTATTTCGAATCGATTCAGTTTGAATTTTTTTATTTCATGCGACTTTTACATTTTTTTCATATTTCAGGTTAAATCTTATCGACAATTATCACAAAAATGAATTGATGAATATAGAAGTGGCGGAGAAACCACCCAAAGATGAAGACTATGATCCATATATGCACCGAAAAGTCGAGCATCCAATATCGTAATTTCAAAAAAAAAATGCACCTGCCATTAGTTTTTCAATGTTAAATGTGTATTCCTTTTTTTCAGAAACACCGACACAATCATCCATTTGCTTAAGAGTTCATTTGGCACTGGTATGTTTTGAAATGGACAACTTTTAGTTGTATTTCGGATGGATTGTAATTGTTTATATCATATTATTAGGAATACTTGCGATACCAAAAGCATTTTATCATGCCGGTTGGCTTCTTGGCTCAATTTCAACCGTTGTGTTAGGATTGGTTGCAATTTATTGTATTCAGATATTACTAAAAGTGCACTATGAACTCTGCAAACGAAATAAGGTACCATGCATGGATTATCCAAATATCATGTCAAATGCGTTGCTTGAAGGACCAAAGTGGCTTCACCGATTCGCCCCGTACATTGTGTAAGATTTAACAGATTTTTAGTTCAAAACACACTGTTTGAATGATGTCCCTTCTTTTCCATCCACCTGATAGGCACGTAACGAATTTCTTCATTTTGGTGTATCAATTGGGCATTTGCTGCGTTTACATCGTGTTCATCGGCGACAATATCAAATCGATCGTTGACCATTTTACGCAAAGTAACACCGACGTACGTATTTATATGTTGATGGTATTATTGCCCATCATCTTTATAAACTGGGTATGTTGTTAAATGTTAAATAGTAAATGAGTATAACATTTATATTTTAATATTCCTTGGAAAAAATAACGTTAACAAATTTGCGTTCATGTTTACATCTTAGGTGCGAAATTTGAAGTATTTAGCACCGTTCTCGACGATTGCAAACGCAATTACCATTCTGTCATTCGTTATAATATGTTATTTTATGTTCCGTGAACCGATCTCTCTTGAAGGTCGAAGGCCCGTAGGCCCCATTTCCGAATTCCCATTGTTCTTCGGCACCGTTTTGTTTTCAATGGAAGCAATTGGTGTGATAATGCCATTGGAAAATGAAATGAAAACACCGAAATCTTTTGTTGGCCTGACGGGCGTGCTTAACAGAGCCTTTGCAATCATCGTTATCATGTACATTGGAATGGGTCTCTTTGGCTACTTGAAATATGGTGATGCTGTGGAAGCATCAATCACACTGAACCTGGAGACAAATAGTGATATTGATGTGATCCTTGCCCAATCCGTGAAAGGAATGCTAGCCTTTGGTAAATATTTACTTCTAGTATTGATGAAACAAATAAGACAAATGATATAAACAAAATTATTATTCCTCAAATCAAATTATTCACAGGTATATTTATTACCCATGGCGTAGCATGCTATGTTGCAATCGATTTAACGTGGAACAAATACGTAGTTAACATAATCACAAACGATCGCTACAAACTGTTGTGGGAGTATGTTGTGCGCACTGTGCTTGTTCTGATTACTTGTAAGAATGACGAAATTCTATCAACTTCCCTCCGGGTCCAATTTGGACTAATTATAATTATTCATTCTTGTTTCAGTTCTGTTGGCTGTCGCAATTCCAAAATTGGACTTGTTTATCTCGTTGTTTGGCGCCTTCTGTTTGTCGATGCTTGGGCTCGCGTTCCCAGCGCTAATCGAAACTTGTGTGTTCTTGAAAGAGAAAACTGGCGTGGCCAGAGCGACAATGATCGCAAAAAATGCAATAATTGGCTTTTTTGGTTTGTGTGCACTCATCATTGGAACATCAACCAGTGTACTAGCTATCATAGATTCGTTTGCCCAAGAATGAACGTTATTACGCTCAAGTAATTTCGTATTTGGCCGATTCCATATCGTCCGGGACTTGAGCAAGTTTATCAGCAATTGTCAACACGTTCTCAAAGTGAAAAACTTACGTTTAACCAATTGATTGAACAATTCAAAAGAGAAAAACTTTGATGCAATCAAAGCACAGGGATAGTTATGAATTTAATAAAAAATCATGATAAATGTTAGGCAAAAGTATTCAAAGTTGCGATAAGTTTTAACTTAATGATTTATATAATATATAACAGTGTGTATTGTATAGTATCCTATAAATATTGTTTTGATAGTCGCTAATGTGGTCATCATTAAATTGTTATGATCAAATTGAAAACTTTCCTCTTATCCTTATTTTGCCCCGGAGACGTTTATGAAGATGAAATATTGAATTTATTGCCACTTAAACCGGTTACATACGTTTGGTTTTTCAACTAATTGCCTCATCAGATTTTGAAAAAAATTCAATCAATTGATTGTATCATTGGCACACGTTAATGCACATTTGAATGTTGAAATAAAAAGAATTACATTGGTAATCCCGAACTTTTCCGTACCGTTGGCCTGCGTTGTCCGTAGGTACTTTTGGTTATTTTTTGTGAATTTTCTAGAAATAAAGGCAGCGAAAATATAATAATAAAAATAAAGTGAAGAATCGGTCACTTTAACTAAAACTTCGACAATTTTGTATGAGAGGTACCCGTAAATCGATTCCTATTGGCTTCAAACTTTCTGAGGTTTCATTTTTTGGAGAAAAAAATAAGATTCTGAAAGTTTCATGTTGATGGCATTTGCAGAAGTTTGATTTTTTGTCCTCAATTTTTGTCGAAATTTTCTTGGAAAAAATTGAGGTCCAAAAACCAAACTTCTGCACATGCGATCAACATGAAACTTTCAGAATCTTATTTTTTCTCCAAAAAATGAAACGTCAGAAAGTTTGAAGCCAATCAGAATCGATTAACGGGTACCTCCCATACAAAATTGTCCAAAAATCGGTAATTTTAGTCAAAATTTCAAAACTTTTGTATGGGAGGTACCCGTAAATTGATTCCGATTGGTTTCAAACTTTCAGAATCTTGAAATCCCAGAAAGTTTGAAGCCAATCGGAGTCGATTTACAGGTACCTCCCATACAAAAGTGTCAATTTTTTGAGGTTTTTCTTAGGGCAAGTACCCCAGGATCAAATCGAAAATGGCTCATCTTCGAACTTAAACTAAGTTTTTCGAATACAAAACTTTTGGCGTTTCCAGATTTTGATTATCTCAATTATTTTTTGAGTTATCGTGTTAACACACACCAACGACGACGACAATGACAACAACGACGACAACGACGACGGCACACGAACGGAAAAGTGTCTCAAAAGGTGGTTTTCTACGCGTTTCATGAGTTTTTATGATGATCTAAACCAATTTTGCGAAAAAAAGTTTTCGGGACCAATTCCTATACTTTCCCTTGACACGTTGTGTACGGAAAAGTAAAAGGTTACGTATGTATAAAACAATTTCATTTTCAAATTTGGAATTCAACCAAACGTTTGTGAATCACCGCGCTTAATTAAAAACGGAAGTTGTGAATATTTTACATTTGGCCTTAAATTTCATCACGCTCATGTAAACATTGTAATTCATTTTGCAGCACGTTCAACCTAAGCATTCATCAATTGACTTGACTATTACTTCATTCATGACCAACTAAATTGAAGTGTAAATACGCCACTTGAAATGATTTCAATTGTGGTGTCAACTATTGTTTACACTTTTTGTCACATCACTTCGGTTTCTCCCACTGTTTGGATAAAATTCGGTCTCTTATCGAACAGTTGTTTGTAGTAACAAACCGAAAAATGTATCACTTCAACTATCATCTATGTATATTCGCGATACAATGAATTATTTTCCTTCACATTGTACAGATCGCTTCGATTGTGTTTTTGTCTAAATGTTGTGTGTACAATCTATAGTCTAGATCTAGGCATTTTTTTCAGCTAAAGATGCATTCAGTCGATATTTCTGCTAGTAATTTGAGCTGCAAGCAAAACTCTCCCATAATCTAGCCACAATTTCGCCTGAATCTCCATTTGTTAGGTGAAATATAAAACTGGGCGCCTCTACCAGACGAAATTCCGCCTAAATGTAGACTTTTATTTTTGGGGTGTATGTCATAAGTCCATTAGGTATAAGGCCATAATTTAAAATGGTGGCGTTTTGTATTTCCGCCGCCTACCGTTCAGCCGCCGAAGCAAAAACCTTTCGACCGCCACGGCTCAAAGTGATTTTTCACGAATTTCGTTCGGCCGCCAACCAAAAATCGATGCGGCCGAAAGTTATTTTCAGTCGCGGCTGAATTGTATTTGGTGAGATTTTCGTTGAGCCGCGGCAGCTAAAATGTGATTTCGTTGGCGGCTGAATTGTATTTTATAGAACGCTCGTTGAGCCGCTGCATGTAGAATGCATTTTCAACCGCCAATCAAAATCACTTTGAGCCACGCGGCTAACAGGAAATATTGATGAATCACTTTCAGCCGCCGATGAATGTAAATATCCGCAAATTACTTTTGCACTGCAAAAAATGGTACGGTGAACAACGGTGAGGTGCTCCACAGGACTGAACGAGCGCGCGCGCGAGGAGCACCTTACCGTTGTCACCGTACCATTTTTTTCGCAGCTCGGAATAAAATAAAAGTGGTTTGTCAACAGAACGTTGAGGAGAGTGTGCACGATTTAATACTATATCGAATTTTGATATTGAAATAAAAAATAGTACGGTGAACAACGGTGAGGAGTTCCACCGTACCGGTGCACCTAGAAATCAGTACTGTTTACGCCGTCTGGATTTTCTGTATACAGTGTACAGAACTATGGTTAAGTACTGCCACTACGTAGAGTCACGTAGTTATTTGATATAAACGGGCATTTATTGAACGAATTCTCGTATTAATATATTTGTGCAAAATTGTTTATTTTTTTACTTAATCAAATCCAATCTGCAATTTTTCTATCGAGAAACTAAGAAACAAATGAGAATACTATATCATATATACGATGGAGAAGAGTAACACACGGGAACAAATGAAATGGCTTTAAGAGTCGATTTTGTTGGCCAAATAAGTTACAGCTTCGACTAGATCCATTTCGGGCTCCGGTTCTTTTTGGACGATTGGTGCTGGCGGTTTACGTCGTGATTGATTTGTCATGATACGAAACCACTCGAAACCACTAATCACCGCTTATCACCAATGCTCGGCCAAAATTGTTGTCACGCATTTGAACTCACATACACTTTTTCACGCTTTTTGTCACTTTTTGTCCACTGGAATTTAACGTCACTTACGTTCAACAGAAAATTGTATTTATTTTGTGCGAAAATTTATTTATTTTATGCCAAAATCGGCAAAAAATTCATTGCATCTCTGGCACACGTCAATATCGGTAAACATAGGAATAAACTAAATGTCAAAATATGGCGTCGTTCATGCCGGTTCTGTTCTGTCAAACGCTGTCAAAGTACAAATTAAGTAAATGTGCGATGTTGTAGCTTTTGTACCACATTGGGAACAAACAATGTTTTGTTCCACAGATGGAACATAAGCTAGAAAGCTAGAACAGCGCAAAAGGCATGCGAATGGAAGAAAAAAATAACACAATGAAAAAAAAATGAATGAACAACAAATTATTTTTTTTTTAATGATAGATGAATAATTTTTAAATAATTTTTTTTTTTTCTGTGTGAAAAGAAAAACAATGTGAATTCGTGTACTTCGTGTACTTTGTGTGATCAACTGAATGTCACGTAGTCCCGTAGTGTACCTTCTGCAACAGTCCGAGTTCCACAGGACCAAACGAGCGCGCGCGAGTGAAGGTCCTGTGGAACTCCTCACCGTTGTTCACCGTACCATTTTCATAGTTTGAAATAAAATAAAAGTGGGGTTTCCTGGCGATAAGATGATTAGGAAAGCGTAGACGATCGAAAAAAAATATTTTTGAGAAATGTTCAGACAATGTGCTTTGGGCCGCGGCGGCTAAGAGTAAATATCCGCGAATTACTTTCAGCCGCTGCAAAAAATACCTTTCGGGCACGGCGGCCTAAAAATGATTTTTTATGGCGGCTGTAAGTGATTCACGGATTTTACTTTCAGCCGCGGCGGCCAAGAAGCATTTTCGTCGGCGGCTGAAAAAATATTAAAATTTCATTTCAGCTGCGGCGGCTCAAATTAACTTTTTGCGGCGGCTGAAAGTCATTCACTTTGAGCCGCGGCGGCTGAAAAGTATTTCCATTGGAGGCTGAACGTTAGGCGGCCGAAATACAGGGAGCCGAAATGGTCATAGGACCATAGCCATAATCAGGTACATTACGCTGCCCCCCACAATTTGTGCTGGGCTGAGACCGGTGCCAATAATTTGTGCTCAATTTGTGCTGACCAATGGTACCATCCGTTTAATTTGTGCTGGCCTGGGAAGCTAGCACAAATTGAAAAATGTGAAAAAGTCGATTTTTGGCACTTTTACAGGGGAGCTACCCGAAAATGAGACTTTTTTGTATCGCCACTAGGCTGAGAAATTTGTGCTCAATTTGTGCTGGCAAATGCTTTTTTCAGATTGGAAAAATCTCGTCTGGGGGCCGAGCACTAATCGTCGACTTTTTTGAAAAGCTCGATTTTGGGCACTTTACAGGTGAAGTACCTTAAAATCGATTTTTTTTGTATCGCCACTAGGCTGGGAAATTTGTGCTCAATTTGTGCTGGCAAATGCCATTTACAGAATTAAAAAATCAAGCACAAAATGTAATGCACCTCCTCAATATCTTTATTTAGTATGACCTGTTAAAGTTTTTCCAATGTGTTTAATAATCAGATAGGAATAATTTCAAGTTTTCATTTACTGATTAGATTCAAGTTCAAGTAATACCAACATTTCTGGCCTGAACATTGGAGCTCAAGTTGATGTCCTGTACACGGACTTTACGAAAGCCTTCGATCGAGTTGACCACAACATTTTGATTCAAAAACTGAGGTCATTCAATCTACCTCAAAACTTGCTGGCATGGCTTAAGTCGTACCTGGAAAAGCGTATTCAATTTGTCAAGCACGGAGCAAGTGAGTCGGATGATTTTACAGCGTCGTCGGGTGTCCCACAGGGGAGCCACCTTGGACCAACACTGTTCCTGCTATTCATCAACGACATCGTGGATCAAATGCCCCCAGACATCATGATATTACTGTTTGCTGATGATATCAAAATTGCCAAAATCATCAAGTCTCAGCATGATTCGGAGATACTGCAACAAGCTATCGACAAACTTAAACACTGGTGTGATGTGAATTTGCTGCACCTTAACCTAAAAAAATGTGCAGTGCTATCTATCTACAAGAAACGTCAGCATTTGGAAACAAGCTACACCTATGGCGACCACACCTTCGACAAAGTGACTGAACACAAGGACTTGGGTGTTCTAATTGACAGAAAACTATCATTTGCCAAACATATTGACATGGTCACTTCAAAGGCAACGGCTGCACTTGGCTTTGTCAAACGTTTCTGTCACGATATGACCGACGTTACCACACTAAAATCGCTGTATTTTGCATTGGTTCAATCTCACCTCGATTACTGCGCCATGGTATGGCTTCCATTCCACAAAATCCACAGTGACAAAATTGGATCTGTGCAACGCCAATTCACTATGTACGCTCGTCGAGAATACCCATCCGTGCAAAACCAATACTTATTGAAATATTGAATATAAAAAACTCAATTCAATTCAGAGGAAACAAAAACTCAATTCAATTCAAAGCTATGGAAGTGCAAGAATAAAGTTGTAGCATGTTCGACATTTGATATTTGTCATGATTTTAAATCATTTTAATTGTTATTGGTGCGCCTACATTTAAAAATTGTCAGCAAGGCGATAGAATATTTAATTACCATGCACGTGTGCACAGTGCACACTGCACGTCACTAGATTTGGTATCTATAATTGAAAATTCAAAAAAGTCCGGCATTCAATTTGCTTATCAATATTCGGAGCCGGCACGATTTCCGCAGTAATTTCACAACGGTTGCCGCTTTAAATAGCAATCGGTAGTAAATTTGGTGAAGAATTTGATTACGTGTCTTTTAATTTGGTTGATTGAATGATTCACATGATAATAACTCAATGCCTAATTTATCGACGCTAAAACATTGTTGCAAGATAACTTTTGAATAGCGGATTGAATGAGAACGCATGCTCCAAGTAAAAAACCGAAACCAAAATAATGGAATATTGCGAGTAAAAGTGAAGATAAACGTACGTCAGTATAGGATATAGGATGCGGTAAGTTCAAGTTATATTGAACAAGCAACGTATAACTACAGAAGCCTAATTGTTGTCGTCAATCAAGTGATATGGTTAAACGGAAAAGTTTCATACGTTTCATTTTACGTTTTGTTTGTGCGAACAAAACAGCGTTCATTATAACGACTCTGCATGTAATTGTTTTGGAGATGTTGAAAATGAAATTGATTGTAGTCGTCTCTTTTTTCGGTAGCGGCTAATAAAAACCGGTCGTCAAAATCGTTTACAGTTTAATCTGAGCGACGGTCAGTCTGTCACATCTGATTTCGAAGAATTCAGATAAAAATATATAAATCAATTGATTTCATCATTCGCACGTTCGTGCCGCCAATGCGCATTTGAATGTTGAGAAGGTCATGTGCACATCATCAGAAAATATATAAAACAGAAGTGATGAACATTTTTGTTTTGTTCACCATATAGAATTCAATAAAAAGTACTACGTGCGATCGCTACATTGCCGCTCAACTATATAGGAAAGTTAGCAACAACTTCAATATTTGCTTCGATTACTATAGCTTGCTTATTCGCTAGATTTTCATGACCAATAGATGGGAGCAAATATTACAAATGCCATATTTATGGTGTTGTTACAATATTTACATTTTTATGTTGACGTTTTCGATGGGTTTTCCCTCATCACTTATACGCGCCATGCTTAGACTATTGTTTACACCATTATTTGTGATGTGAACGGTGCAAACGCTTGATGCATGGACAAACAACGGATTGGTGTATTATCAATTCAAAGATGAAAGAAATTCACACATTCTCGCGTGCGCTGATGATCCAGAAGCTGAAAAAAGTGGACAAATGTCACCTTCGGCGATAGGTCAAATGATCCACAAGACCCATTTTAACGACTATAACTAATTACATTACAATCAATCGGGTGTGTGGTCTTGTTTCTGGAAGCCCGTCAAATATTATGAATCAACCATTTGTTCAAAAATGATTGCAGGGTCGATCCTCTTCAACGACAGCCTAATGTATGGGAAATGTTTACTTTGATACATATCAAATCTGCTGTAACCTTAAAAAGAAAGTACACAAATTTCAACTGATTTTCCGATTCAAATTTGGGTCAAGTATTTCGTAACACTTAACAACGATTTTCATCCGAAAATTCAACAGATTATGCATAACCCGTATTGGGTCGTACGTATGCTTTATTTTTAATTACAAAGACAAAAAAAATACACAATGGCAATGGTTCACGATAACTACCATCCTTGTGCTGGATTTCATCTTTTTGCATACATTGACACGTTGAACCCTAGAATGCTGAGCTGCATTATTTGCACAAGTAAACGCAAACATTGGAAGTGATTGAAGACGCGGCAAAATGTAAAGGAAACCAAATACATATGAGTGTAAACAACAGCGCAATTGTATTGTTCAACTGCTTCGCAATCACAACAGCAACAGCGACAGCAGCGACAGCAGCAACAAAATAAATTGAAATAGCGCATGGACGAAACTTTTAGTATTGAGTTAGTTGTCGAACTGGACACATCTACTACGGAGCACTGTATTTTGACTTGTTTAGTGTGAATGAACATCAAGATGAATTCAAAAATTGTGTTGATCGTTGGTTGTTTTGTTTTAATCGCAATTTTGGGTGATAAAACCGCAGCCGCTAATAAAGTATTGCCGAAAATATATGAAGAAATCGGTTGTAAAGAAATTGACGGATCGAGCAGTGTTATTAGTGCCACAAGGTGAGCCGCTTTTCATTGAATCGTCATTTGCATGATCCAGTGATGCTAACCGTTGTGTATCAGTTGTGGTCAATTGTGTTGATGTTGGTGAGCAGTGTACACACAAGATGACTTAATAAGTTTTTATAAACAGATTTGAATGCCCAGATGTTACATCGTACGCAACCGACAAATGCTATTTGAAAGGACAAACATTCAACATGGGTGATGATGTACCGGCAGACATTGTACCAGATTGCAGAGCAGCCTGCAAATGTGTGAAAAATGGGGATGAAGCGGCAAGTGTTGTGTGCGCCAATGTTGAATGCCCGGAACATTTCGGTGGTAGAAATTGGTCTTGCATATCACAATACAATAATGTTCATCAATGTTGCCGAGTTGGCGAAATTTGCGGTAAGATTTTGTCAAATTGATTGTCTTATAATAATATTATTACCCAAAAGTGTCGTCGTTCGCTTTTTTTTGAACAGACGAAGCCCGAATTACTTCAATGAATACATGTGAAGTGGATGGAAGATCTTATCGCGTCGGCGAACAAATCTACCCTGATGATGATTCGTGCTATAAATGTTTTTGTGCTGAGAATTTCAATAATAACACTTCATTTGCCGATAATCCCAACTGTGTGAAGATCAACTGTGGTATCGAACTCAAATTGACAGAAATCAAAGCCGGCTGTGTTCCAGTCTACTACAAAACACCAACCTGCTGCCCAATCGAATATAAGTGCCGTAAGTTTAAATTGAATCGATTTTCAACATAAGAAGATTGAATTTGTTCCAAGTAATTTTACTCATCAAAATCAAATTCTACTGATCACAACTCTTTGTACTCAATTATTTTCTAAATAGCTTCAAAAGATGATACCATCGAAACGACGACCACCGCCGACGCAACGGCGAATTGCAAATTTGGTGATCTTACATTGAAACACGGTGAAAAACTTAAAAGTGTAGACAAGTGTTTGAAGTGCGAATGTTCAACGCCACCGTACATAACGTGCATCAAGACCAACGATTGCTAATTTATTCATAAGAACCAACCAATGGAATGATGGAATAGAACCAGTAGAAGAACTTGACGTAAACGAAAGAGTAGCATAGAAACAACTGTATAGCATAGATTTTGAATGGCATTAAATTGAAAATGTTTGGAACCATACTCCATTACAATCAATTTTTAACCCACAAATTATCTCCTTCTTATTATTCAGCTTCCGATATTCGCTGCTTCTGTCTACGATGAGAATAAAATTTGCTTCGCACCTAAAATAGATCAAATTAAATTAAAATCATCTATAGTGACATCAAACTGGATACATCTGTTTCGCATCGATTCGCGAATTGAGCGACAATTCATACTCTGCACAAATTCGCTAATAATATTTCTGAGCGATAAAACTAATCTTGTTGAGAAAAAAAACGTTGCATAAAATAATATGAAGAAATCGGCTGCAAAGATATTAGTGATTCAAATAGCAAAAGTGGACCCAGAAGGTTGTCTGCTTTCCTAATGCTAATCATACCTATTTCATCACAAGATAAAAGAAGTTTTTTCTTCAGCAAAGTCCATGGCTCACACTCACTATTATTTATTGACAATAGAAACGTTCAACACTTCATGGTGCTTGTAGATTTGAGTGGTAAGCCTTTTCACATACGCGACGATAAATGCTTTTTCAAAGAAGAGTAATCAATGTAAGTTCTGGTTATGTGTTGATCTGTGGACAAGTCACCAATTAGAAACCGGTGATTTGTTTTGTGTACGTGAAATATTGTTGTCGCTTGAATTAGCTATGCGTTAAGAATCCAAACATTACAATGCATTCAGTATTGTTTTGGTGTTGAACACCGTGAAGTCCAGAACATTTAAATAAAATAAGACGAACTTGACTCCACAAAATTTTTTTCGATCAAAATAGTCATAATTTCATTTGTAGTTCAAATAAAAACTTGCAAACTACCACAAAAAAATTTTTCAACGAAAGCAATCTCCGTTCCGCAATGTCAGCAAATCAAACACAAATTTGCACGTCACACAAACACATAATTAAAGCAAATCGAATAGCGCAGAGTCGATATTGCCTTCGTCAAGGTTCATATTGTCTTTGCTCTTTCTTATGAATATGCTTTCGCATGCGTCTAAACGTCGACCGTCGTTCACTTGTTTCAATAGTCTCAAATTACGCGGACCACTCAAATGTTCTTCTTCTAAAGAGTGTAAAGCAACAGCTGACCGATACGCTGCTCCTGTGTTGGTGCAGTACGTGTGTTCGCCGTATCTTACTTCTATCGGTCGTTTGGTTTGGCCGACATACTCTTTATTACACTCACAACAATGAATACTGTATACGCCCGATTTTTTTGTTGGTGGAGTTTTGTCTTTGGTCGAGCCTTATAAGAATTTGAGCTTATTTTCATTTTTGTACACAATATGCATGTTGAATTGCGAGAATGTGTGCGTTTGTTCATTTGGAGAATAACTTTAAATATATCTTCATCTGTTACTCTACAAACAGCTAGTGGAAGTGATGCCATAAGAATATTTCTTTTTCTTTTTCTTCAAGTCTTTACATTATCGATAAATTAATTGATATAATTTACGCAAATTCCCAAAGAGAGCGCTACTTATTGACTCTACAATTTTTTGAATCGACAACGATTCAAATGCTTTATTTGCTTAATTCGGTCATCCGAATACTACGAGCAAACAATCCGAATACTACACAGAGGTGTTCGTTTTTAGGTGGTAACCAATCTGAATCAATGAACATTCACTTAGTTGTTAGGATATCTATTTATTCGCCAAATGTCTTTTTTGTTGAAATCAAACATAAAAAGTTAAATTTATAACTTTAAATTTACATGTTCTTTTTCAGTTTTCTTTCTTGCGATATTTAATCTATCTCGCCTTCTAAAGCAATAAATTACATCATGACTGATGATTGATCGTTATAGTTTAAAAAATGCGCTTAAATTTATGAATTCACCTTTACTTTATTAGTAAAATTGCTTACATTATTTGATATTATTTTATTGCAGTTCCAATTAATAGATTTCACCGCTTATTCTGCACTTGCCATCATCATGTCGGAGCAAATGCAACGTAAGGAATCCCGTGTGCAAATAAAATGACTAACGGCCACTCAGTTGTATGTAACCGTATGTAGTGATACACCTAGTGATTGTCTCCATACAAAACACATGATTTTAACCAACTTAGCCAGTTTTAGATCACTACATACAGGTATAAACAGTTGAGTGACTATTGATCACTTTATTTGCACACGGGATACCTTACTTAGTCAGTCAAAAAATTTCCCACACGGGATCAACAAGAAAAAATGATTATTATTGGTGACACACATTTGCCCATTTCACAAACGCGAAACTATTTTGTATGATCAATAGGCTGTTGAACCGATAAATGTTCTTCAGATGATCAGAATTCCCGCCGAAAGTTTTCGAAAGTTTTATTTCAATTTACAGTTAAAAAAATTCTGCAGCGTTCAGAGGTTCAAGACTTTGACAGCTATCGTTCCAAAAGGTTAGCAGCACACACTCAATATTATAGCGACATCTATTATTAAAATAGCTTGTAGTAAACGCATTCATAGCAATTCACTAGTTGCGATGTTACCTATTGAATTCCCCTGTGGTATGTAGTTAACAAGTGTCAAACATGAATGTGTCAGTACTACAAGGGAACTCAATAGGAAACATCGCAACTGCAGGGAAATGCTATAAATGCATTTACTACAAGCTATTTTAATAATAGATGTCGCTATAATATTGAGTGTGCAGCATACGGAACTGTAGAAAATTGCACAAGGTATTAAATCATTTCATCACATGATGCCCACTTGTATGACTAGTTAATTAGGGGAAGGTGGGGAAATTCGGAACACCACCAAATTTCTCCGCAAATGAATATTTTGAGAAATGCGAACAATTGTCATCGTTTTCTCTAAACAAAACCTCATATTTCCATTAGCAGCCGACGCGTGTGCACGTACTGATAGCTCTGTGCAACATCGACATGAAATCGAGTTGTGAAAATTTAATATTGAGAATGCCTGTATGCATTGATTTCACAACATTTTTCCAAGAACCAACTCAGATGAATACGTTCATAATTATCGTACACCATTAATATTTCGACTCACAAAAGGAATTTTGCATGAAAATTCATTGAGTGACCAAAACACGATTATGTTGTAAACCTTAGTGCGTGGGGAATTTCGAAACACTCAATATACGAAAATTTGATCAAGTGATTTTTAATTATTTTCAAGTTGATATCGCATTTTTTATGCATATTTATTAAATTTCATGCAAAATTTCGACAAATTATTCATTGCAATTCATGCGATCACTTGAAATGCACCAAAATGATTACCAGCTATTTCACAAGCAAGAATTACAAATCCGACTAAAAACAATCGCTATTTTTGAACTTTTCCCTATTAAAATAAAACCTTCTGTCATTTTCTAGCTCTCCATCAACGTTTTGCATCAAAATTGTTTCAGTTTTCTATCCATTTATAAAGTGTTCCGAATTTCTCCACCATTTTTGAAAATAGAAAAATCAAGGTTTTTTTTGCCAACAGGTGAAAACTTTCCAGCCGATTGGAATTTTATCAAGCGACAACTCTTAAAAGTTAGGTTTTCACACGTACTATATCGTACGACCTTACAATTTGGAAAAATATTAATTTTATAGCATGCTATTAAATTATTTCGATGTGTGTTCCGAATTTCCCCACCTTCCCCTACTAATTACTAATCAACTGATCGACAAAGTATGTTTCAACTTGTACTTTTTTGGCAGATTTGAATGTCCAGACCTTTGAAGTTACGCGGAAGATAAATGTTATTTCAATTGAGGAGCTCACTATGTGGGTGAACTCGGTTCATGACATCGTGTACATGTGAACAGTTTTATAATAGTGCTCATTTCACATGCCATCACGTTACTTGTCCTGACTTGTTTGGGGACGAAAATGATTTATCATGTTGTATCCATTTACTCTTAAGTCCCAGCAGCAGAGCAAATGCTACAATTTCGATAGTCCAAGTAGGTTATCTGTACAAACTGATTGAAATCGAAAGTCAAAAAAGTTTTCCGTTTAATATTTATTGATTAACACTTTCACAATCGAGAGGCTACTGTCTGAACTGTTCAAGAGTCGGATGAAGACTAACTTAACCTACTGAGATTCACTCGACCTTATATACTAATTCTGAGTCGGACATCAAAGGATGCCGCCCCGCCATAAGGGCTAAACCTAACTTAACGATGAGTTCTCTATGTCTAGACTGAACATCAAAGGATGTCGCGCCGCTAGCATAGCTTAACAAAGGGTCACATCTTTTAAGACCGTAATTTATTGTTATTACTATTTTATCTCATCCTTAGATTGAATTTATTAGTCTAGACGATCCTTATTAGTCTAGATGATTGAATCAAAAGGATTTTTCCCAGGATTTAGGATAATGGCTTATTGGCTATTCCAGTAGGTGTACTATATCATTGGACGTGTGTCAGCGATCGCATATGCGTCGTTGATATTTCGCATGTATTCGCATAATATGATCAAGGATGCATAGCTGAGCTGGCTACAATGTGTTCAACAATATGATGGCTTGAATGACTTTTGCAGCTCTCGCTTAATTTGTGGTAAGATTTAGCAGATAGAGTTTCCAGAAGTTGCACAGTTATGTTCATTCTGTTTGCCATTTTATGATAAAAGTCAAATTATTTATTGATAACAGTTATGTTCATCAGGCGAACGCATCTTTCCCGATAGTGATTGATCCTATAGATGCCTGTGTGCACAACGTTAATGCGAACGAGCACGACTTGTTTCTCGCGGTGTCTTGCCCACAAATCAATTTTTATCCGTTTTTATCTGCCGCGATAATCGGCACGTTAATACGACTGAGCATAACACGGCACACAATTTTATCGGCTAGAAGAAAATGATACGATTTTTATCGGCATTTGCATTGACGGTTTGGCGAATGTTACATGTCACGACGTGTCAATTTTATTTAGAAAAAATTTCTATCGGCCGAAAATGTAATAGTGTTTATTTAAGCAGTAGCACAAGATGATAAATCGAATAACATATGCGCATGTTGACGCATCATTAAACGCACTCAATAAACTGTATACATTTTCAATATGGCCGCTCCCATTGTGTACGACAGTGTGAAGAAGAAGAAGCAGTATTATAAGAAATTGTGTATGGGTTTACATAGGGATGTCAAATGCCGTACGCTATATATATGCCAAACTAATCTAATATACGTAAAAATATTAATGAAAAGGATTAATAATTTCACTTTTTACTTCTCTAGCTCGATATAGCGATACAATCGATTGACGTTTTGCCATACCATACTCAAACGATGAAAGATATTCGGTGATCTTACACTTCAACATGGTCAAAAACTGAGAAGCGATGATAAATGCCTGGAATGCGAATGTTCAACGACGCCGTACATAACGTGCTTAAAGTCCAACCACTGCTAACGAATTCAAATACGAACAATGGACTAAACGCAGCAATATAATTGCGTAGTGAATGAAATGTTGTTCAAATGTGCATGAGAGTGACTTAATATCCATTAAAATGGAAATCTTTTATGGCACTCTTAAATACGACGATTTTCATTCTTCTAAATGAGTTAACCCTCTAATGCATTATTTTTTCTCAGGGTATAGGAGTATTGGTACTTGGTTGATTTTTGGCCATAGATATTTAAAAAAATATTCATAATCCTGGATTCCTCATGGTTTAGTCAGGAAATGCGATTGACATAAATCAGAGAACAATCAAATCCATTGTTTAAAAGTGTCAAAAATGTGTCTAATTCGAAGTTCGGATAATTTATTTTGTCAAATTTTTGTTTTTGCACACATTTTTGTTTATAACTTTACAATCGCGCTACATAGACAAATATTGCCAAAGACAAAAATAAAGAAAAACTTTGACGAATAAAAAAAATTCTTTGAAGCAATGTGATCCGATGTACGTTCTACAGGCGTTCAAATGTTGCCCGTCTAGAGGCGCTTGTATGCATTAGAGGGTTAATAGTATGCATTAATAGTATTAAATGATTGAATCAAATGAAAACAATATACTACGCAAAAAAAAAGAAAACCACTTTAATTTCGACGTTTGACATTCCATCATTTGAGCAATTACAAGCGCTAATAGTCGTAAGTTACTTAATAGTCAGTTTTATTAGTGATGTTTAAACAATGCGCCGATTTGCAATCAATCACTTTGAATTCGTCAGATTTTTCGTCGAGTTTTTATTTCATACAATGGTCTTGATCATCTGTCTGATGATCACAATCAATGCCTATTCTTCTTTTCCATTTGTTTTTGTTGATATTCGGTTAATAAATTGTCTCGTCACATGCCCACATAAAATGCATTCAGAAGTGGTCGGTGATTGTGTTCCAAACAGCTGTTGTATTTTTTCAATGCCTCAAACTTATTTGTAACCGTGCATGCAATTCAGTCACATTTCTACGATCAGATAAGCGTCAAGAGCTTCGGCGTATGTGTGCTCCATTTGACTGTGTACGAAGAAAGTAATCTTTTTTCTTTGCATTATTGGGTCAAGTGTTTATGATTTTTATCCGAAAAGATTAACGAAACAAATATCTAAATTCGTTTAAGTAGACTATCAATGAAAAGAATAAAAGAAACGCGGCGTAAAATTGCAAAAAGTGCATATTTGTATTTGTGTGTTTGGCGCAAAATAAATCGCAATTATTTATTGATAAAATGTTCAGTATTGATTTAATTTACAAACCGAACACACCAATTTATTATTTCGTGTTGGAACGTACGTTTCTGCTTGATTGTCGCAATGAATTTGAAAATTGCGTTCCCTTGTTGTTGTTTGTTATTATTCGTAATCGTTTGCGATAAAGTGACTTCCGCCAAAAAGCTGGACTGCAAAGTGCCAAAACATTATGAAGAAATCGGTTGCGTAGCATATTATGAAGACGGTGACGATTGTCCAACGAAGTTAGTAATTGTTTTTATACGGAAATGCTTCGAAAAACTCACAATTTCGTTTAATTGATATTCAATTTAGGTTTACATGTCCAGAATTTGGAACACTCGCTCTGAATAAATGCCACGTGAAAGGTAGATTATTCGATGTTGGCCAAAATGTTCCCGACGAAGTGGTTCCGATGTGCAGAACTGACTGTCAGTGCAGCTCCATCATGCGCATTGAATGTGCAAATGTAGAATGTCCAGAGGATGGAATCACGTTGATTTCGATTCTATGCCAACGATAAACCGATACAGCGATTTGGAACAGTGTTGCAGCACCGTTCAAACGCCCATCAATGACGTTGACATTTTGTCAAAGTGTCAAGTCGAAGGTCGATCATATTATGACGGAGAACGTATCTATCCCGATGGGGATTCATGTTTCATGTGTCTTTGCACACCGAATTTCAACAACAAAACATCATTCGCGAAAAATTCAAACTGCGTTAAAATCAACTGTGGCATTGAACATGATCTACACCGAATCACAGCTGGCTGTGTTCCTGTATATTACAAAACACCAACGTGTTGCCCAATTGATATCAAATGCCGTGAGTAAACAGCAATAGACGGTGAAAAATCATTTTCGCTCACTAAAAATATGAAAATTTGTTTTTTTCTTCTTTTTTTCAAATAGCTGCAAAAGATGATGTTGTATCGAATGAAGAGACGTCGAATGCCGAAAACGAAAAATTAACTTGCACTTTTGGTAATCTAACGTTGAAACTTGGCCAAAAACTCAAAAACGACAACAGCTGTTTGAACTGTGAGTGCTCGATTCCTCCATTGCTGGCATGCATACAAAAACCCAACTGTTCAAAGTCAAAGTAATGAAGAGCAATCCAAACAATACAGAATCAATTTTTTTTTTGTTGAGATTTTCTGTGTGTGTGTGGGGGGGGGGTGGTAATAGACGTATTTTAGAATTATAGTACTATACTTATAGTTACTTGAACAATGAAAGAATAAAGCACATAAACGATGAAGAGAAAATGGATTTATATTCAATGTAAAAAATAAACGATTAAACGATTGTTTATGACCTACCTCATACAATCATCTTGCATACAGGCTAAATGGACTTGGAACAAGTTCTAAACATTTCAAAAGCGAATTTTGCGAATGCAAATTAAGTTGCTCATTTGAAATTTGAATAACCTTTCCTTTTTTTCGGAATAAGGAATCGTTGAGTATGGATTTTTGGTTCCATCATAAATTGTTATTCAAAAGTAGGTAACAAATTGAGACATCCATCCGTTTGGCTCTGGATAGTCTAGATAGTCGGTCAAGCGGATAAACAAAATACATGTTTGGTCGAAAAGATCGTTTATCCGAAATTGGTGTCACAAATCAATTTCTGCTTGAAATTCCATGCACATGCAACAAAAAGTTAAATGCTTTGACAATGACACATAAACCACAATTGTACACGGCGTTTGCTAACCATTTCTTTCGCTGCAAATTCGCGCGCGCACAATTTTTTCCATTCATTTCAAAAGCGTTGCAAACGTTGCAGTTGAATCAAGATCGTTCAAATGTACGATGCAAAGAACCGGAAGGGCATGATTTGAATCTTGTGCGACGACAACGTGAATCTTTCCAAACGATGAGATTGGAATCGATGGTGAAAATTGAATGTGATTATTGTCGATTGCAAATTCCCAGCACACACGAACACCGATGATTGGCCGCTGATTTGTAGAACAGACACACATCTAGATCAACACCAAACAACGAGCACACAACGCACGATGAACAGAAACACAAAAACATCATTATGAAATATGGTTAATTCATTTAATGATATAATAAGTTTGTTCATTGAACGGCCACAAAATGCGGCTTTAATTTGATTAGTTTTTGCTCTTTTTCCATCTATTGCAGGTAAACCGCTGTGTTTTGTGCTTTTCACGCTCGTTCCATACAAAATTGATGCTCGCGA
This sequence comes from Sitodiplosis mosellana, assembly GCF_009176505.1. Classification (NCBI taxonomy): domain Eukaryota; kingdom Metazoa; phylum Arthropoda; class Insecta; order Diptera; family Cecidomyiidae; genus Sitodiplosis; species Sitodiplosis mosellana. Next base: position 4,689,708 of record NW_022601391.1, on the reverse strand, counting down.
TGCACATGAGTCACTCACTTTTTTCGGTTTGTTCTATTTATGTAACACATGTTATGAGATGAGCCGCCCATTGAAATTATTGCAACAGATTTTTGAATCGGACACATTAATTTTTCATTTATGACATTTTATACCATTGTTCTTTTTTTTGTTTCATTCTGAAATGGATTACTAATCGTTCGCACAATCTGGAAAATCGAAGTGTTAAATTGTGCCAAACGGATATGAAAGCTTAGTTTGCGCTTAGAACTTCAACTGATCAGATCAGAATAAGTCGAATTTCGGTGTTGCCATTCAATTGTGGAAACTGTTGCAATTGCTTAGTGGAAAAAAGGCACAAATTAAGAATTCCTGAGATTTTTATTTTATTATATTGCAATATTTTTCTAATTGAGTTTTTTAAGTTGAATTATCTCCTTTCAATATTTTTCTAATTTGGTCGTGAAACTTGTGCGTTATCTATAAAAAAAGATAAAATAATAAATCAATTTTCAGTTCACTTTGACGTGAGTTTATTTGCGCTTTTAATGCGATAATAACAGACATTCTCGTGTTTGAAATATCAATTTAAAATTGTGTATTTAAATTCTAGAAAATGCCTCGCTTTTTAAATGCAATACTTCTTTTGGGCGCATCGAATAACCTGTTCTTTTCGATCTATGCACAGATGATCTTCCCGGAGCCAATAATTCCAAATGGAAACTATTCACAACGTATATAGGATTTTGCCTAGAAGTTTTACAAAAAAGAGCTATTTTTTATTGACTAATTTTTGTCTTCAGTTTCTCGGGCTGGATTCCCATTGTTCACGCCATATCCACTGTTCAATCCATTTCAAGCGATAATACCTGGTCAGGTATTTGCCACTCCACCAGCCTATGCTGGTACAGTACAAACTTGTATTTGTGTACCGATTGGAACGTGCACGGGAACCACCGTTGCACCATCGAATGACGGAAGCGGAATCATTGATATTCGTATTGTAAACAATGTAAAGAGCCCACAAAAATTACTATTTTCATTTAAAATTCATGTGAAATAAAATTTGAGGTTATTCTTCTTCTAGCCCCCATCACCGACTGTTCCAACAGCACCTTGTTTCACTGGATTGCAGCGCTGTTGTTTTCCCGGGCCGTATAAATGTGGGGTAAGATATCCGCCGGTGGCCGGCAGTCCAGCGGCTGGGCCGGGCCAAGCTCCGTACGGCAAATATCCATGGCAAGCGGTTCTTCTCGGTCCTGGCGATGTCTATCAAGGTTCTGGTGTTCTAGTTGATGCACTCAACGTTCTTACCACCGCACACAAAGTCGCCAATTACTCGTACGTTTGTTGGTTTTGTGATAAAGAAATTTTGAATGCGCTTTTCTTCGTATAACACACATTTGGCACGAAGAGAAATATCTCGAAAACAAAATTAATTCTCTCGAATTACTATTTTAGTGCTGTTCCAGCACAGTTGCGTGTGCGAATGGGAGAATGGAACGCAGCCGGAGATACAGAGCCTTTGCCAGCCCAAGAATTTGTGGTTTCAAAGATTTTCATCCATCCGAATTTCAATCCAATTAATTTAAAGAATGACGTCGCCGTATTACGCCTCACTGTGGCGGTTCCATTGGGTCAACTACCAACAATCACAACTGCATGCTTGCCTGTATCAGCATTCGTGGGTCAAAGGTACAGTTTGACAAAAATATTTGCGGAAAGTATGAATAAGTTGTGTTGTTTTCATTTGATAATTTGCAGGTGTTGGGTCAGTGGTTGGGGCAAAAATGATTTTAGCGGCGTCTATCAAACGATTCAAAAAGAAGTGGATGTTCCAATTCTAGATGCGGCTAAATGTCAAAGTGCGTTAGCGGCCACAAGATTAGGAAGTGCATATGTTTTTGATGCAACCAGTTTCATTTGTGCAGGTGGCGAACCAGGTAAAGATGCGTGCATTCAACTCGGTGTGAACAATTTGAACATATCGATATCTATACATCGGACTCGATGCTTAAATTAACTGAGGGAATATTTTATTCATTTGTTGCCAACTAAAATATACTGATTTGGAAATGGTTTAACCGTTGTTCAGAGTTATGTTCAAAACACTTGATCAATTTACATTCTAATAAATCTATCACTATATTTTTATAGGCAAAGATGCGTGCACGGTAAGTAAAATATCGACAGGAAAATATTTAACGCCTCGAGTTATGTAAACGAACGATGCGTTTCCATTTAATTTGATTTTGGCAACAGGGCGACGGCGGTTCACCTTTGTAAATAATTGTAGACGCACTTAAATTTTTCAAAATAACATAAAAAATTTGCAGTTTGGTCTTAAATTTTTTGAAATTGAATTCAAAGAACACCACGAAAAGACATTTGCAAAATATATATATTTTTTGATTTTTCATGATTTTTCTGCTTTTGGTTCGATGAAAGTGCGTAATAATAATCTTTTTATGCAAAAAATGCAGGCTATTGACATGTTTGTGATTATTATTGCAATTATTTATTGTTTTTGGTTTTTGGGTGCTCTTTTAAACATTACAAAACCATCTGATATTAAAAGAATTTAACCAAATACAACATATTGTGCAAAATATCGGCAAAAATTCTCAGCATTTTGGTCAAAATAAGCAAAATGACCGACAATATTTTTTTAAAAATTCACAAAATTGCCATTTTTCTTAGAGTTTAGAAAAAATTTCAAAAATTCACACCAATTTCGGAATAAACACGATAAAATCATCAATGCTGAATTGTTGAAGAAATTTTGAGAAGTTACCAATATATTGAAAGCCAATACCAACAATGGCCAAAATTATAATTGCAAGAAAATGTTAACGAAACCACTTTTAGAATGCAAATATTGTACAAAACGGTTTTATCAGATGTAGATAACTTGAATACTTCAATACTTCAGAATGATTTTAATTTTATTATGTTCAATCCAAAAATTAGTCAATAAATTATTTCGTGAACTGCTGTATCATAACAATGTATAAATTTATTTGGATTCAAATAAATTTATCTAAAATTAGTGAAAATATTTGAATTTTTTTTTTTTGGATTTTTGAATTTTCCAAAAGTTATGTCGGTTATTTTTGTTTATTTTGACCAAAATGCTGAGAATTTTTGCAGATTTGTCAATCGCTTTCAGTTCACTCAAAAATTTAAGTGCGTCCATAATTCGAGCCATAATTATTTCGAGCAATCTATGTATACGAATGATACGTTTCCATTTAATTTGATTTCAGGGAGACGGCGGTTCGCCTATGGTGTGCGAAGTAAACGGACAACATTTCGTTGCTGGATTGGCTGCATGGGGAATTGGCTGTGCTGGATCCAACGTACCTGGCGTCTATGTTAATGTACTTTCTTTTAATGCCTTCATTCAAACCAGCATTTCATCCTCATAAACTTACGCGTTTCTTTCGTGAGCCAATATTTGCCTCAACATTTTGAGATATAAATACATATGGTGATAAGCAACTTTCAAACATTTCTCACTTTCTTTCCTTACAAATTTATTTTTATTTTAAATAAATATGAGACACAAAAAATATATAACAATTTATAGCGAATAAATAATTTCTTTTTGCGAGTCTGTTATTATGCATAACAAATATGCGGTGGTGAGTGGGTGTAATAATTAAAGCCTGATATTTTTTCTTCGTCGAACAACGGCGTTTTCATCATAATCTTCAACATCGTCATAGCCCGTATCGATTTCGGCATCGGTTCCTGGCTTTTGCAAAAAGCCCGCATCTTCCGGCCGAACAATTTTCACACCTTTGTCTCCGATTCGCATGCAATCGAATGAGCTATTTTGACAAATGAAAGATTCTTATAAATTTTTCTTGTATCAAATTCAAAAACACCAATTTTGGAGTCATATTTAAATGATGAAATCACATCTATCGTATTTCTTCTATGTTTCAAACAATTTTTATACAAAACTTTCCATAAGTCAAGTTAAATAAACCATTTTGTTGGACTTTAATTTTATCTTAATGGTGGGAAACAGTTGAAACAATTAGAAAACTAAACGAATTGCATACCGATTGAAAATTTCCGAATCTTGGAAGAAAGCAGACATTTCCATGCACACGTGCATATTTCGGCCGATAAAGTGGAGATCATAGAAATTGGCACACACTTTGACAAATGAAAATCGTGGCATTCGAACACACACTGGTGGCGGGTTACGGCCGGTGACCCGGTTTTTATATAAAACGGCATTGTTCATGATCATTTTGAATTCGAACGAAAAGTCATCGGGATGATAGGTGATGTTCATGCATCCAAGTTGACGCAGTGCCGAAAAAAGCATGCCCGTACAACATCCACACACGCCCTTGTGACACTCACACGGTCGTCTAAGGGCAGACGCTAAAGATGCAAACGGATTAGCTGGCAGACCAAGTTGTTTAAAGAGGAGTGCTTGTCGTGATTGTGCTGACATATTGTGCTCATCGTATTGCTCATTATTACCTGTTTTTTACACACGAATTTTATTGGTTTTGGGTTTCGGTCAACGTTTTTGATTTCCGTTATTGATTTTTGAGTTAGCACCGTTAGCGCAAAGCAAAAATTGGGTTTAGTGTTATTTTATGCGATCGGTGATACGCCATCGAGGTGTGATCGCCGAATGCATGAAAGAGAAATGACAAATAAAAAATGAGTTTCTATGCATTTGGTTAGTTCATGAATAGAAATTATGAAATTTTTTGAGTGTCATTGATGGTTATTATTTTTTGGAATGAATGAAATGGAATGGAAAAAGCGCGTTTACACTATTAATGGATGATGAACAAATGTGAAAAAAAAGAAAGAGACGGAGAAAAGTGAAACCTGGTGCAATTGTTGTATTTTGTTGGGCTTTTTCAATGAGCTCAGTCAAATCGATATCTAGATCCGTAATCGCCAAGTAAGTTGTTGTTTCGTCCGGTTCGGCCGTTGAATTTGAGAATGGTGTTATCTTCAAAATTGTCTGCCCACGAGATAGATTTTATGAATATCAAATATATTTCCGGTTTTTTCTCTTTTTTGTTGTAAATGCATCTGTGGAAAAACATAATATGGACAAAAAAAAACTCACTTCATATTGTCCATCTGTGGTGTTTTGACTGGAGGTCAATGTTGGATCGACGAGAAGTGCTGGCGTACCAATTGTAGATTCGATATTTGTTGCAGCAACCGTTGTATTGCGAACAATTGGATCACCACTTACAAATCCCAAACCAAAGGTACAAGTCAATAAAATGCACCAAATCATGATTGAATTCAAATAAAAATGCACACACACGCACTGAAATCACTTGCTGCTTGATTATTTGATATACTTATTTGCTCATAATTCCTTTCCTGGTTGTTTTTCTTTCGTATTTGTCTCTCTTTCTCTCACTCTGTGTATTTTCGTATCACCAAAAATTGCTTCCGAATAGTTTCTTACCGAGAGAAGCGAGCGATGTGACTCGAACGATTGCTCCACCAAAACTGTGTGTACGCGATGTCGATGGAATATCGCTATCTCCAAGATATTTTGATGATGAAGCAGAAGAAAGTGATCAGCTGTGAGCTAAGAAATTTGGTGAACGAGTTATGTGCGCACGCGCGTGCACGCTCGATACCAACACCTAACCGTCGTCTCTCTACTACGCAACGACAATTAGCGAGAGTGAGAAGAAAACCTCATCGAACAAAACAACAAATGAAAACAATTGTGCAGCTACTGTTGTTGCCGCCGCTGCTCGGTTGTTTTTTCATTCGAAATTTTTATGTCTCTGAATGTCGTCACTTAAAAAAATTTCTCTGTTGGTTCGGTCGATTTTTCATCATTGTTTGGCATTAAGGCTTATGTTGTTGTATGCTTCTTTTATTGCTTTTTTTGAATCACGTAAAATCCAAAGTGGAAAAAGTGTTTATGCCAAATGTAAACAATGGGTAGTCGTGCATGAGTGCGAGCACATGTGAACGAAAATGCATCTGCCATCATTGACACAAAACAGCGGCACCGAGAAGGTAGTAGCAAAGTATTGTTTTGACGTGTGTTCACATCGAGCGCACGCTCTCGTACTGCGCGCGCATGGTTCGTGCTCGATGAAAAGATACAGAAAGTGCCGAAGTGAAATTACCATTTTAATTTTAATTTTGCGCCATTGAACAGAACCTTTTTCATTCGCCACATTTCTAATCACGCACTTTTGCGAACGGAGCGCGCGCGATCTCGGCTCCAGCTAACTAACTTTAGTCTCTCGCTCGATTGCCACTCAAGCGAAACGCATGATCTTAACCTTATGACTAATGATGGAAATTGCCCGCATTGTTTGATTTCTCGCACGTATAACATATTCATTCATTCGCTCGTTTCAGCGGGAGTGCAATTAAAATCGACTCGTGGGCTTAACAGTTGCTAACAGCGTACAATCAACTGTTTTCATATCGCATTCGTACTGCAACAATATATCTCAAATGAACAGCAAAAAAAGTGAGAATTATAAACTGCTATAGATTCAACAAGGTGCATTTATAAATGCCATTTTGCTGAGAAATCATTTTACAAAAATTGCATATATATCGATGTGGTTGTTTTTTTTTCACATAGAAAAAGTGATAGTGAAAAGATTTTCCGAAATATTTTCGCTGCGGAAAAAAAATACAAACGAAAATAAGTTTTGTTCAATTATTAGAATGCAAGTGGTAAAAGCATAGTAAGTATCTAATGAACTAACGGGACTTGAAACGCTTGAAATGTGTAATAAAAGGTATCTTAATTCAGTCCAATTATGAGTACCAAAGCGAATTTAATCCGAAAAACCGATCGTTTTCTTTTCTTTCTTATTTTCCTCCGATATCTTTTGTGGCTTATGTCTTGTGTAACCGAACCAAATTGTCTTTTTATAAGAAAAAAAATTCGGAAATTCAACACTTTTCTTAGTCGGAAACAAAATGATCAATTGTTAAATGTTTTGCTTGTCACAAGTCCAAACAAAAATGCTAAAAAAAATCAAAGGCTCAAAAAAAAAAATAATAGATCTTTTTATTTTCTCGCTACTTTCACTCTCTTCACCAAAAAGTAATGGCGCAAAGACGTGCGAGCGCTCTCGCAGCCATGCGAAAAAAATACCACAAACAACATGAAAACGCAAAAATAAAATACGGTGCCAAAACGAAATGGGAAAATGAATTCAAGCCAAATACGAAAAAAAGAAAAAAAAATCCATAAATAGGAACAGAAAACAGTGTGTAATGCAATTATATTGCGTACTGCGTAAAAGTTCGTACACCGTTTTTGGATAAAAGGTGTTAAAATGCAACACTTAGACGCCACCATTCGTTAGAAAATTCATTGTCGGTTCACCGAATATGGGGTCATACTGTGCTATTAGTGGAACAATTTAGCGGTGTCGTTTTTTTGTTGCTCTCGTTGTTTTTGAGCTTCAAGTGTTGTGACTCCGTTCCGGTGATGAGGTCGATGTATGCGTTTGTAACAGAAACTGTTTCGTGTACACTGTACACATAAATTATACGGCCATTCTTCCGTTGAGTCGAATTTCTTTTTGGTTTATTTTCTATGATTTGTTGTGATTTTTCCAGAGCGTGTTACGAGCTGATGTCAGCAGCACTAACTGACGTCAGCTGCTGATGAGTATGCGTTGCGTTATTTTAATGCATCCACAGTACAAAATTCATATTCCCCTCTAGATTTGCCAAGCCAAATTTGAGGACCAGCTAGTAACACGCTCTGGATTTTTCATTGCTTAATTATTTCAAACGGCTCATTTGAAAGTTTCCAAATTGAAACACCGCAATCAAAACAAAAACATCGATCATTTGGATCGTTTTCTTGCTGAAACTTCAACCAAAAATGACAAAAAAATCTAATGATTCAAACTCATATCTCGGTCAATGTGGTTTCAAAACAATTAGAATTAATCGAAGTATGTCTTAGAAAAAAAATGATGCAAAGTTCCGTTCCGTTCCAGGGAGTTTATCTTTGCTCTATTTTTGTTCCCTATTCAGCTCACGTGACATGGATGCTTCCGTGACCTTTACTCTGATTATTATTCGTCTTGTGTATGTTTATTTTTTGTTTCATACATTGTAATCTAAATGGAAATTAAAAATATTCCGTTCATATGATTCTCTACTGGTCACCCTCCCAAACACGAACAAACATGATCCAGTGAATGTTGACGATGCAAAAAATTATTTACAAATTTGCTGAAAATCTACGTCATGTTGCGGTGCCATTTGCTTCACCGTCTGAAATTGGACTGATAGGCGCGTCGAATGAACCGTGTATCACTTTATTTTGGTCATATGACTTGTAATCAATTTGTTGATTCCGCTTTTATTTGAAACGCGCTTTTGAGCTTTCTACTTTATATTTACATTCGTCACTCTCGTGATTCTGTTCAACTAAAATCACCCTAAAAACAGAGACTCATTGGGATATACTTGAATATGAGTAATACATATTTTCAAGATTGTTCGAGTACTAGGGATTACGAATGGTCACATGAAAATATTTAATGATTGTGGCCAGATTGAGTGAAGCTTGCCAGTAATATTTTTATGCACTAGTAATGAGCGAAAGATCAATGTGAGTGGAACCATTCAGTGGATTACACTGGCAGAAACTGTTGAAGCAGTAATACCCATCGAAACTACCGGCACTTAATTTACATATGTAAGAGTTAACGGGAACTTATGCAGCTTTTTCATCTACCCATCATAGTTCATAAAAAAATGGCAGAAAAAGTGAATGAAGGTGAGATATTGTCACCTTTTAAAATATAACGCGACTTCTTTGCGGAAAAGTCCAATGTGGTCAGACAATTTATAAAATGATCAGACAAAAGATCCGAAGAAAATGTCTACACTTTTCTAAATTGGACACATAAATAATCAAATGGTCAGAAATATATTTCCAATTCTTTACATGATAACCGATTCGGATCACTATGTTTGATGCCGTTTTGTTTATTATTGCAAAGTTAGCGTTGAACTAAAATTTATTTCCAAAATGTTCCATGTTTTTCAAGTGGCTCCAGTCTTAAATGACGAACATTTGCAAAGGGACTATGGGACTTTATTCAATCCCAACTCGGTAAGTATTGACAATTGTTCAATATTATTTTGAACAAAAATACCGCAGATACGGTTTAAAGTTTATTTTCTTAATTAGATAGATTCCAATCAAGTGCAATTGAGGTATCCTAAAGCCGTGATATTTGTGTTACTCTCGAAGTTGCTTGAGTCATTTGTTGCAAACGGTGTACGAAGTATGAGCTAATTGCAAGTAATTTCTGCATATTACTATCAACCTGTTGCTATTTAGTCACCATTTGGAATATGTGCATTTTTTTAATAGCTGTGTTCGTGACGTATCTCCATAATTCGCTCAACTTTAGCCAAGAATCGGCTACAAATTATTTTCATATTTTCAATTTTTTCGGCCAACTTTGTCCGATTTTTGGGGCCATTGTCGCAGATAATTACTTGGGAAATGTAAAAACGATATTCTATCTATTTTTTTTATATGCCACTGGCTGGATTGCCATGTCGATCCTAACATTTCCACTTTCACTTGCATCAGCAACCAGCATGTAAGACAACAGATCACTCTTTGAATTCATTTGAATTTATTTTAAATAACAATTATATATTCTTAAACTAGACCGTTGATCATAACAGCGTTGATAGTAATTGCAATTGGCAATGGCAGTATTCGCGCCTGCGTCACGAGTTTGGGCGGAGCTCAGTTTGTGTTGCCCAGGCAATCTAGGGATTTGGATCGTTACTTTTCACATTATTATTTCGTGTATACGCTTGGAATTCTACTTTCGAAAATTATACCCCCGGAAATCGAGAAGCGAACGCATTGCTTTGGGAAAACTGAATGTTACTCCGCTGTTTTTGGGTCTCTCGGAGTTGTTTTCTTAGCAGCTTGGCGTAAGAAAAAATTCAAAGTGGAATCATCATTTTGCTGTATTTGGTTTTCTTTTTTTCTATCTCCTTGTTCATTAAAGTTGTATTTTTACTGGGTATGTCCTTGTACAAACGAGAAGTGGTCGCTGAATCAACAAATAATTTATTGTTTCAAGTCTTTGGCTGTATTTACGCGGGTGTTAAACATAAACTTAAAAATGTGCGTCATCATACATGGATCGATGGAACAAAAGACCAATACACAACACGATTTATTGAAGATGTCTGCACTGTTTTGAAGGTAAAATCATGAGAAAATTTACAATGATTTTCCTTTTCAAATTATTTAAATCCTAAAATCGTTTTCAAAAATTTAAGGTGTTGAAATTATTTATTCCGTTACCAATGTATTGGGCTTTATATGCTCAAATCGATTCAACTTGGACGTTTCAATCATCGCAAATGAATACGACAGTGTTTGGCTACCCAATTGCGTCTGATGAAGCCAAAGCAGCCGCTCCATTTCTGCTTCTAATTTTAATACCCATTTGGGAGAAACTTAATCCCTTGATCCGTGCAATAAACATTGAAATATCACCTTTGAAGAGTATGGCAATGGGTGGATTAAGTGCTGCGCTTTCATTTTTCTGTGCAGCAATTTTGCAGCTGTATATTGAGAGTCACACTTCAACGGACAATTCTAGATTGTCAATATTTTGGCAGATACCACAGTTTTTACTGTTGATGTTTGGGGAGGTTTGGCTTTCCATACCCGGGTTGAATTTCTCATTCACACAATCACCGCCTTCGATGAGATCGGTCATGATGGCAGCCTGGTTCTGTAATAATGCCTTTGGAAATTTAATTGTGATTTTGATTAATGAGATACGTCCATTTCAGCTATATAGTTGTGTTTACTTTTTATATGGATCTCTTATGTTTATCTCCGTGATTACATTTTCTTGGCTCGCCCGATATTATCATTACGTAAACTACAATGAATTCCATAAAAGCGACCAAAATGCAAACGTTGTAAGGCGATCTAGCATTGTGTCAATTTGATGATCTTATATCAATTTTCCACGTGACTTAAATGTTGATGTAAATAAATAATTTGAAACAAAAAAAAATTGCATTGAAAATCATTAATAATTTGACCTATCTTTCACGTTTGTAGGCTTTAGGATCTCATTTCCAGTCATATGAAAATGTTATAGTTATTTTGAAGTTTGGATAATGAAAATCCAATTTCGTGAACTTTTCGAAAATCGTGAATTCGAACAATAAATTGTGTGTTTGTTCGGAAGTGAATTTCCCTACAAACGTAGGTATAATCACTTATCCGAAAAGTGTGATGTCCAAATGTCTGAAAAGGTTTGTCGGATTCTATTTTATTGAACTAAATTGCTTTAGTTTTTCTTCAAACAAACAATGTGAAAATCTTTGGATAAAAATATAGGGCCTGATCATTGTTGAGCATTTATTTTTATTTCAGTTAATTTATCAAAAGTTATACATATCTCAAACAACTTTAGTATACTTTTGCACCTTGATAAATATTTTGGCTATAATTTTTTTTCTATGAGGACATATGTGGAGTTATGTAATTTTATAATTTTTTAAATGAGTGGTCATATATTTAAATCAAGCAAAGTAATCGAATTACCCATCAAGCGCTCAACATAACCTAGAGTTCGTTACCAAACATTGAAATCCAAACAGGAAGAAGACAGGAATAAGAAAAAACTTTCCAATCTGGCGTTGTAAATGTTGTCATTTCAGAGTTGTCAAATTCCAACTAGAGTTGAATGAATTACAAAATCGTCGGCAATGACAACATTTATAACGCAGGATTGGAAAGTTTTTAATAAAAGAAAACAGAGACCCAATTATGATTGCGTTGGTTTTATTTTTTTACCGAGAGTGTTTTTATAATAAAATTCTTATATTAGATCTAAAAAAATACATACAACTTTCAATTAGATCATAGTTTAGAGACTAATTGGGTTTTCACTTGCTAAACCTAAAACTTAAAATTTGATTTTGAATAAATGATGACAAAAACAAAATGTGAACAAAAGTTTTAGCAATACATTGTGTTCAAATAGGTTCAGCTTTCGTTGTGTTCCTTTCAAAATTCGAATGAAATGTACATTTTATGACTGGCGCAGTAGGTTTGACTTTATCGTTAGTATGCAACGTATCAAAGGGTGATTTTTCTTGGGACTTGTTGATCTGTCAGATTATCGAACTCTCAATGGAATGCAATTGAATCGAAATACAACTAACAATGCAAACAAATGCAATGATATCAACACAAGTGAGTGACAATAAATAGTACATTTTCAAAAGATGACGCTTGGACGCATTGAAAAACCTTTGCTGCTTTTATTGTGTGGAAAATCACTTATCGCATTAAATTTTCTATCAATTTTATCAAGACGCTCTAAAAAAACAAGTACAATGGAACTTTGTATCAAGGTTGTACCTATACGTACATGATCATGTTCAAAACCACAGCACTTTTAGGGGCACACGTGTGCAAGGGGGGGTATAATTTGGAAGCCAGATTTAAGGTATGGAGAGAGCATTGACGACTCTGGGATTGACATGTTGATAGGCCAACTTT
>NW_022601391.1:4484125-4652155 GCF_009176505.1 Sitodiplosis mosellana | reverse complement strand
GCCTTACGAAATGCTGAGATGCTCAGCAATCTTAAAACACATGTTTGCTAGAAACCCTCTACGTGATACTTAACAGAAGATCTGACATAAACCGACTCTATTAATCGAATCAAAAAGAAGTAGGACACATCTCGGGTAAAAAGAATTTCCTGAATAAATTTTGTGAGTTTGGAATCATAATCTCGACTGCGATGTATTTTACCTAATACCCAAAAAGAATGATAAACAACAGTAAATGTAATTGAGTGTCAGAATTGATTGGTATTATGATTAGATCATTGTGCGTAGTAAGTGAAATTCATTATTTAGCTGAGTTGACATGATACAAAATTTCTTTAAACAAAATTCCTCCAGAACTGAATAAATACATTTAAATATAAATAGTTAACAACTTAATTTACGGGGGAGTCAATTTTCCATCATTCGGAAGAAGTCCAAGTCCATCATAATAAATATTACAAGCTAAAGTAATTCCAATTAAAATGTGCTTGTCCTTACCATTTGCATCGTGGATCACAACATTGACAGCATTGCTTGATTGAGCCATTGTTTTTGGTTTTCGGTGAAAAGTGATTGGATGTAACGTTGTTCAAGTTTTGAGTTTATTTTTTAGTATTTTTTATAGAAATTTGCTGAAAACATAAACACTTTTTTCAACCGGTTTTACGAGACTAATGTCATAAGTCTTAGCGTTCAATTACACATATGTATGTAAGCAAGTCTATATATATATATAATTCGGACGCAGTTTTAAAGGCATGGGTTCTGTGACCTTTTCAAGAAGCAAAATTTCCTCACAATTTGCACTATTTTATAAGTTTTTGTTTCGGAAGATTTGTAGATTATCCTGATTTAACGTTCCATCGTAGACGATATGATGCACAACAATTTTTCACTTATATTCATACTAAACAAAAATTCTTTAATCTATGCGAGCCACCAATAGCTCCAACGAAATATGTTTGAGTTTTTAATTTTTTTGATGAGTAAAATGGTAAATAAAACGGCGCAATTTAAGCACTTTCCAACGAGAACTGGAAAAATTATCTAAATAAAAATATTGAATATTATGGAGACCGATCAAGATAAGTTTTCTTGAAAATAAAACCAGCACCAAAAAGTCAAAATGGCGATTTTTAAAGATTAGGCTAAACAACTGAACTACACAACTCAATCGATAAAAATTTCCCGCTCATACAATAGATTCAATTGTGAATTTCATTACACACAAAAATATATCAATATCGTAAAATGTATACTGGTAAAATCAGTAAAATTGCCGTCGATTTTTTGCTCCGTGAAAATTTTTATCCTGTATCAATCGCCTAGCGTTTTACGTTCACTTCACTTCTATGCGTTGTATGTGTTCTTGATAGATTTTAAAGCAGAAAAAAACTCAGAGCGGCATTTAACGTTTGACAGCTGATATTTTTTTTACTAAAGGCGCCAAATATAGCAAACATTTTTTTACCGCAGATGCCACTACTTGATGGTGTTTTGGTATTTATTTTATATTTGTTTTATGGACTATGATTTCGCAAAACTACTGAAAAATGTTGATATTTTGATGAATTCTTAATTGGAATTGTTCGCTTATCTACTTGAGTTAAAATAAATATATAAAAATAGAAATAAAATAATAAATTAAATTTATTCAAATTGGCGTTTCTAGCCGTTTGATTCTATTACGCAAATCGCTCGCTCATTTCCCTTCCATTACACAGATGGCGCGTGTATAGTTATGAAGAAATTTATATGGAATAGTATCATTGGAAATCGGAGATATTGCCGATGACGAAAAAACAAATTTTCATTCCACTTTGCAATTTTTTCCATTCATAGTCAATTTTCACCCTCCCCTTCTATGGGGAGTCCATCACAAGCGGATTCAGAATTAATGTCCAATGATTTAAATACATACCAATTTTTTTAGAATTTCGAAATAATTATTTATTTTCATTTCATTCAATAAACATGTGCCACCCCGCCAAGTACTGGCTGAATAAAGTAGAGGTTTGTTGTTAATACAGAGAGCATACAGGAGCTGTTTACGGAACACGACAATTTATTTATGGTTGAAATTATTTAACATTTGACTAAATCCTAATCCAATGATAGCTAGTCATCACAACCATTGTCGTTCCTCTTCATCTTTCGTCCGACCCAATCAAAGTCGCTGAAATCGTAGTCGTCGTCCGTATCTGTGCTTTTTTCTGAATCACTTGAATCCTTGTACTTTCCGATTCCCGGTAAAATTCCGATGCATTTCAATGCACCTTTATCATGAACACTAAGATCTAGGCTATTGCTTGAGGTGTTTCCATGTTCATCAGATTTACCATTTGTCTCGGCCGTTGAGCTGATGGAATTTTCCATTTTGCTAACTTTTGCGGGCACATTCCCTTCTTTAGACTTGTCATTGGTGTTATCAGTAGCAACACGTTTCCGGACTGCACCAGCTAAAATCGATTTTTGTGACGGCCTTGCGGGTGTTTTAATCGATTTTGACTTTGCAGCTGTCGAAATTTTCTGTAAAAATTCAACGTAAATCGTTAAAAATCTTCGCCATTCATAATAAGTGTTTCCATGTACCTGCTCGATGAATTGGTCTTGTAATGATGCAACACGCTGACGGAATTCGGACAGTTCGTTTTTCTCATGAATTTGCTGTTGTTTCTCAGCTTCTAGCTTCGCTTTATCAACTATATCCAAAAAATTGATTTCATCGTCATCCAAGCCCCGAATCAAATTTTCTAAAATAAATTCATTCTCTTGTCATACATTTGCATTTTCAGTTTGTCAATGCTATTCTTACTGAGTTTGTGTGTTTCTTCATATTCCAAGTCTTTCTTATCCTTTTGCTCCTTGAGTCTTTCGTACAGTGAGCGATGATCATAAGACTCTTCAGGGCGTTCTGTATTTTATTAATTTGAAAATTCATTGAAAATTGTTTACCAAAATTAAACAAGAGTTACATTCACTTATCCAACCTAAGTTCTATTTACCTAATGGTTCATCTGGTTGTCGAACTTTTTCCCATTCTTCTTGTCGTTTTTTGCGAGCTTCTGCGAGCTCGGTCTCTGTAACAAATCCCGAACTCATTTGATACTCATGAATCCAAATGAATTTGACGTAAATATTTTGATCTTCTTGTTTTTGCTTGTGATTTTTTTTTCAATGTAGCAGACACCTTAAATGTTGATATTTCTTTTCTTCTTCGAGAGAAATGTCACTATCAATATTGAAATGTCAAAGTTTTGTCACGTTTGCTTCACTGTAGGAAAAGAAATACCTAGCACAGTTAATAGTTATTTATTTTGAGCACACACAACAATTATTTAGTTGCTGTTTAACAGCGTGAAATAATAATATTCGACAATTTATTGACCAAAACTTCTATCGTTCGCGTGTTTTGTAATCCGTTTAATTCCAGGCGAAATGAGAACGTTCATGCATTCAATGCATGTGTTGGTGTGTATTTATGTTTCCGTGAGCTATTCTAGTTTACTATTGAATGGAAACCACGCAGTAAGACTGTTGGTAAATACCCATGTACGAATTGGTACGACGTAGCCATAACCAAAAAATTCATTTGTATTGGTTTTGGTCGAGACAAGCGATGACAAAGTTCATATTTTTGTGAATCCAAATGTAACAAGTTACACTTAGGACGCACGACAACAAAAAAGCGAGACAGAATCGTCGTCGCTAACAAACAAATTGGTGTGCTTTACATGTGTATGCTCTGTGTGTGGTTTTCTTCTTCTCTTTATCCTAGTGCAGAAGTGATTCCATCCAAGTTTGTGTGGGTAATGTATTCAACGAACAAGATCACAATTTCAGTGTTCGATGTGCATCAGGATTCGAAGTTCGAAAACATTTCAAGTAAACACATGTGAGCTTACACCACATTATTCATTTGCTCTCTTTCTCCTCTATCCATCCAAAGAATCGAAGCAAAGTGGACGCAAGAGAAATAAAGGATTACTTGCTTTGCGATTTGACAAGTAAAAAAATTCAACGCGCAAAACACCAAAACACGTCTGCCCTTCGTTCATTCAATCCTATTCGTTTTTTTTTATTTTGCCGTGGGAGCTTGATTTTTTACATCGAGTTCCAATTTTGGAATGTGAAAATACTTTGTGATTCTGCAGACATTTGTTTCGAGATCGACATTTGAAACTCGGATTTTAATCAAATAAATCAGTAAAACGGAAAAACAAAATTGATCGATGTCACTAATTTTAGAAAACAACAAATCACATCGAAATTCTGGAAATCTAGTGTGCTGAATATTTTTTACATCGTCCATCGATTGATCAAAGTTGAAGCCACAATTCTCAACCGTGAGACGGAAGAAACAATTCCGCAGAGATTAAATACAACAATCATAGGATTCTTTGAGCATGGTAGGCCGTTGTTCTCATTGCTGTAACCTCATGAGTAACCGAGTCGACATAAGTGATTTGGAAGTTGGAGCACGCATCCGATATGGCGACAATGACCTGGCCACCATCAAATACATAGGAGAGGTAAGATAGATTGGCACATTTTATACATTGTGGTTTCAATACTCAAAAGAGTAAAAGTTGCCAAGAATAAGGCCCTAATCCATATGCAAATCTAGAGACAATTGAATAAATTTCTGGGTCAAAAAAAAAACTACTTTGACAAAAAAAAAACTACTCGGAATACATTTACACTATTGTATAAAGAAATACCAGAAATATTAGAAATCCACACAAATGGAAGTATTTGGAACAGGGCCTCAAAACTAAATTCGTTTGATCCAAAGTATTCCATACAATATCCAACAAAAAAGATCCAAGGGTTCACTAAAATAAAGCAAAATTTTGAATGGAATGACTAGGCATGAATATGTCGAATATTTTCAAATTTATATTGATATTTCTTTGGAAAGGGTATAGAATCAAAATGGGCATGTTCCAGGAATTTTGAAAAGATTCCTATCAAAATTCATCAAGCTCATATGATATCCCTATTCGATGTTGGTCAAATTCCCACTAATCAAGTGTAAATTCGTTTTGCGATGACCCAAAAATGAACCCATTTTCATATGCAATTCTGCAGTAAATAAACGTTTGATGTGATTTCGATATTATACATTTGTTGTTGCTGTTGACAGTGATTATATCGGCGTTTCCCTTTTCTTTGGAAATGTAGGTCGACGGTCACACAGGCTTATATATTGGTGTTGAATGGGATAATCCGGAGCGTGGAAAGCATAACGGGACTGTTGATGGCGTTAAGTACTTCGAAACTAGGTAAATCTCTGCACTCCATTCGTATGACCTGTCTGTGGATGCGTTTTGGTCCATATGAAATAGACAAACGCAATCTTTATGTTTGCGCATGTGTTCGTTTGCATTAGTATACAAACAATTTATATACTAGTCGAGTAGACTGCATTACATACATATTGTGTGTGAATCACAACTCATCCTTGCGTCTTGTGACGTATGTTTTTTTCCTACTGTCTAATTGAATCCATTAGTTATCCAACATCTGGGTCAATGATACGACCTGGAAAAATTGCTGAATTTGAAAATATGCGTACAGCTATCGAATGCCGATATATGTTCGATGCGATTTTGGATAACGAATTGCTGAAAGCCACCCAACGACAAATCAAAGCATCTCTTTTCGAATTTGTTAGCGACAATCGAACACAAGACAAAGAAAGGTAATTAGATAATTGTTTCAACGTTGAACAGAAACCTTTCCTATGTAAATTTGTTCTCATTAATGAATATATGGACTGTTTTTCTCATATTTCTTCCATCAGTCACCGCAAGGAATTGACAACAGTTTCGCTTCCAAATTCGAATATCAATAGTGCAGGTGATTTATCAACATTTGCTAATTTGCTTGTACTCGATTTGACTGCATCTCTCATACCAACATGGAATGTACTAGCTGATATTGTGAAGCAATTGCCAAAACTAGAGCATTTAGATCTAACGTAAGTATGAAATTTTTACGGAAACTCTCTTGAGCATTGAACCTATTGATCAATTGTGTTCTTATAAAGGCGAAATCGTTTGCGGCTACCAACAGAGGAAGAAATTTTTGAACTTGAAAAGTACTTTCGCCATTTGAAGAATATAAATTTGCGGCGGTGTAACTTGCGACAATGGTCAAATGTAATGCATATCGCTCGATTGTGGCCGGATATCGAACAAATTTCAATTGCAGAGAACTCAATCAGTTTTTTGCAACCACCAGACACAACAAAAATCTTTCGCAATCTGAAATTTCTCGATATAAAAGGAAATCCGTTGAATTATTTCAGTGAAGTCCTTAAACTAGGCAACATCAAAACACTGCAAACGCTTTATTGCATTGCTACGCATATTGAGACGATCCAGCTACCAGAATGTGATTGGAATGAATATTTGGACATTTTCCCAAGCCTTGAAGAGTTGAACCTAAACGATAACCACTTGATCAATCAAGCAATGATATTTAACGAATTAGATAAACTCAAAGCTCTTTCGAATCTATCAATTACCATAAGCGATAATATTGGTTATGAGGAAACGTTCACCTGTGCAATCGGTCACATCGCCAATCTCACGGTTTTGAATAAGAAACAAATAAATGGAACGGAACGACGAGGCGCCGAATATGATATTTGGAAGCGATACAGCGTCGATTGGGTTAAGAGTAAGGAAAACAATGAATTACGCACGAACTTACTGAGACGATGCCGAGTTTATTCAAAACTAATCGAAAGTAAGTACCAAAAAACAGTTTAATTCCAATTTCACTACTGAATAATAACTAAATGATAATTTATGGTTCATCTTTTTCAGAGTATGGGCAACCAGACGATATCGTTTCCACCGTACCAAAAGTCTCTAAATTTGTCACACTAAAATTAATTAATGGCAATACACACCAAGCAACAATAAAACGAATCTCACGAAATATAACTGTTTTGACGCTCCAACAGTTAGTTGCAAAATTATTGGGTGACCAAAAGTCCAATCTTAAGGGAACCGCAGTTTTGAAATACGTTGACAATGAGAATAATATTGTTGTCGATATGGATAGTCTCAATAAAACGCTCGATTATTATTCGATTCAGGACGGAAACAGTGTGATTGCCGAATGGAAATAAAACAAACGAAACGCAACAAATGGCTATATTCCGACACTTGTATTTTTGTGATGTATTTAAATTCTTCAATAAAATATTCGAAACGTTCAGTTAATTTAAAATTGTTCAAATCTATTTGAATAGCGTTTTCTTTTGTCTCTCAAACGAACGTGTAATTCAAATTGCGTCTTTATTTGTATCCATCAAATTAAATGAAGCAAAAACAAAAAAATTGCATAGTACTTAAATCTTAGGTGCAAAATGCATAACTCCATATTTGCCCGTTTCCATCCACATTGGATCCAATTTAGATAGTTCATCTGCTATTCCATTGGGTAACTCGCAAATTAAATCAGCTTTAACGGTTCGCAAGGTGCATAGATTCGTTGGACGAAAAACACCGAGTACATCAACAAAATGGGAATCAAATGGCCAATTTGTGTCTGCCAAAAGTTTACGATAGTTGAGGTCACCCTTAAATATCAATAAATGGCTGGTTGCAAGGCTTGCATATAATTTTGGTGCAATGGATTGCATCGCTTGAAATTCATATGGACTCGTCCAAAAGTAATCGGTCGGTTGTAATTGAATTCGACCTGCGTCCACGTATTGTTGCAATCGTTCTCCAAATGATCTCACTACATTTGTATCACTTTCAGTCAATTTCCGAATGGTCCAATTGAAGTCACGGTACACGACATCACTAATGAACCACGGTATGGCTTTACAGTGAAACCGAATTTTATTTGCAAAATCATATCGAAGAATGAAATCGGCAATCAAAAAGTCAGTGAACACTTCGTATCCAGCATTATCCATAATAATATCAATACTACAGGATTTTCCACCAGATTTCAAGCAATCCCAAATATCTTGCGATTGATCATGTAGTATGCACGATTCAAACGAACCAAGCTCTTCAAATGGGTTTCCTGCCTGTTTGACTTCGCGACCATTAGAAATAGATAAATCGCATCGATTACCCCACAAGTTGATCTAAAAAATATAAATGTTACATATTTTCATAGAAGCAATTATAAATTGAGCCGACTCACTCGTAGCAATATTTTGAAAAAGCTTTCAAGCTCAAGTATTGTTGATTCTTCGGCTTTGGCATGCTTGTTATAAAACTCGGTTATATGCTGAAGTACTTGACTGATAGCATCCAACGATGTAATGAACGCAGCATCTTTTTGTTTTCGAAAACAGTCGTAGGTTTTTAACAAGGGGCTGCAAATGCAAAAAAACCATTCAAATCAAATTGTGATTGATTTTTTTCGATTTGTTCGAAAAATATAAATGAAAACGGTTTATGAAAGTGATATATGAAACGCACCTTTTTTCGAAAATCGATTTCAAACGACGATATAGATAACATTCAGCGTAGAGCCATTTAACGGAAAAATATGTATTGTTTTCACCTAGCTGCTCAATAAATGCATTCCATACATCCTTGTCAAACTCTAATAAAAATAGTACAAAAGTATTGTGCAATATAATCGCAGTCAATCGCTCTCACTTGTTACATTGTTTTTTATTCTTCTAATTAAAATTACCTTCTCCATCTAATGGCGTTATTTCTTTGTTGGTTTGTAGTTCGTATTTCAGTTGTGAAATATTACCAACAACTTCTTTGGTATCATCCTTGATCCCCTATGAATGTAAGATTTGTGATAACGATCTTCATTTCATTTTTAAATTTCTTTTTTTCATTCTCTGTTCTGAGTTTTACTTAGTCATTTACCTCTCCATTGAAAATATCAGCTATTTCATCCTTATCGCGAATTGTTTGGTCAATCACTTTTGTCAGAATAATAGGTAGCCTCTCCTGAATGGTATAATATGCAAAACTCCTATAGATAAGATTGAAATGAGACTAATTAGAGCATTGATTTATTAAAACACATGGTTATGTCAAAAATCAATTTTCAAACGGTAAATATTAAAATGCATTCAATTTTCATTGGCAAACTGACCTTTTGTATTTCGCAGATAAAGGAGCATTTGGAGGGGTTGTTTCGTCAATTATATCGTACTTTTCATCAAGTTCACTCATTTTTCTTTCTGTTACAAATCTCACTTAATTTATAAGAACACAGCGCAAGCAAATCGAGCGAGTGTGAATGATTTGTGTGAGTGCTAATCGAAAGCAAATCGCGAGACAAGATAGCAAGAAGAACCGCGTTGATTATGTATGTTGGCGATTTGACTAATACTTATCGAGCTCAAGTTAGGTGGATCTATTTAAAAGCGAGTACATTTTATAAATAAAAATTAGAATTTCACATGCATTGGTGCGATGTGTATTTTGTATTGATTCTCCCGTATTTTTGAACACTCACACGAAAATTCAACTGTCAAATCACCTAATGAAATGTCATTTTTCTCAACTGAAAGTCACGTGTGCACATAACCTCAATATAGTGGGACAACAATAAATAACAACGCTAACCGCATGGTGTACACACATTCTTTAATGTGCATAAGAGTTTTATCCATTTTCCATGGTTGTTGACATCTGAATTGATTAAATTCCAATTTTGATTCATAGTTTGAAGTAAATCATTTACTGTTTTTATTGGAAAAGGTATGTTTGGACGATTTTCTTTTATAACTTCTTATTGAATATTTCAAATACATTGATTTACTAAATTTGCCAAATATACTGAAATTATAGCAGAAAACGCGTGAAATATGCCAAAAGTCCGATCCACAGCTGGAGCGCCTCGTAAAGAGGGCTTCAATCGTAGTGGCCATTCGATGAATCCAGAGCGATTAACAAGCGGATTAAAAGGTGTTTCAAAGCCACGTACGAAAGGCACCATCAAACGATTGCAAATGTATAGAAACTTCAAGGCAAAGCGTGACCCAAGTGGAAAAATCATAACACCAGCACCATTCCAAGGGCGTTTATCATCTGGCACAATGGCTCGTGTTGAACCAACACCAAAATGGTTTAGTAATTCACGTGTCATATCTCAAAATGCCCTGCAAAAATTCCAAGAGGAAATGGGTAAAGCAATCAAAGACCCATATCAAGTGGTGATGAAACCATCACAATTACCGATCAGTTTGTTGAATGAAACCGCTAAATATCAACGCGTTCATTTGCTCGACACGGAGAGTTTTAACACCACATTTGGCCCGAAGAAGCAGAGAAAACGACCAAATATTAAGGTTCGTGATTTGGAGGACATGACCAAAAACGCACTAGATGCATCAGACAAATACGATGAGAATAAAGATGTTGATTTGGTAAAAGATGAAGCCGATTCGAAGGATGTTGTTCGTGATTGGGTATTTGGTGCTGGTCAAAGTAAACGGATTTGGAATGAATTGCACAAAGTTATTGATTCGTCTGATGTTATATTGCAAGTTCTTGACGCCAGAGATCCGATGGGAACTCGGTCGAAATACATTGAGGAGTTTTTGCGCAAGGAAAAACCTCACAAACATTTATTTTTCATACTCAACAAAGTCGATTTGATCCCAACATGGGTGACACAGCGTTGGGTGGCTATTTTAAGTGCTGAATATCCAACAATCGCTTTCCATGCGTCACTAACACATCCATTCGGTAAAGGATCCTTGATCAATTTGTTGCGTCAATTGGGCAAATTGCATATCGATAAAAAACAGATAAGTGTTGGTTTCATCGGCTATCCAAACACCGGAAAGTCGTCAATTATCAATGCACTTCGAAGCAAAAAGGTGTGTAATGTTGCTCCAATTGCTGGCGAAACAAAAGTATGGCAATACATTACATTGATGCGACGTATTTTCCTGATCGATTGTCCGGGTGTCGTCTATCCATCGGCCGAAACTGACACCGAAAAAGTACTGAAGGGTGTCGTTCGCGTTGAATTGGTCACTTGCCCAGAAGATTATGTGGAAACAGTTTTGAAGCGCGTTCGCGACGAATACCTCAGAAAGACCTATCACATCAATAAATGGGAATCGCACATTGATTTCTTGGAGCAGTTGGCAAAACGCAGCGGAAAATTGTTAAAAGGTGGTGATCCAGATGTACGAGCTGTTGCGAAAATGATGCTCAATGACTTTCAACGTGGTAAACTACCTTATTATGTTGCGCCCGAAGAATACGAAGTGCCAAAATCCAAAGAAAATGAATCGAATATAACACAATCGACACTCGCTGATGATCAATCGGATAAGATATCAGTAAGCGAATCCGTTAAGAAAGGTCGAGAGCTGCAACAAGTACAAGATTTCCGTAAGATTCGTGTCGGTTTGGAATTCGAAAAGGATGATATTCGTGCATTAGAAAAAATTGATCTCGAATTGCTCGAGAAACAACGCGAAGAACGAAGATTAGCTAGTAAACGAAAAGTTAAGGAAGATGATGAATCGTCCGGCATTAGTGATTTTTATTCAGAAGATGAATACGACGAAACTTTAAACAAAGTAGTTCGCAGAAAGGCACGAAAAATTCCAACAAAGCTAACTGTCAATCCAAAAAAGAGTCCAATAGTCAAAGCAAAAGCTAGCAGCGGTGAATTCAATGTTGAAAATATCAAACCACAAGACAAAAAGACACCCGAGAAAACAACCGCCAAAGAACGGCGCGCTGTGGAACGAGCACAAAAACGGAAGAAGATTGGTACCAATTTCTATGAAACATCAAACGTTAAAAATCGTAATCGAAATAAAAAGAAAGCCGACTAGTAAGCCCACATTGATTCTATTATGGCTTCAGAACAGTTTTTACACATCGAAATTAAAACACTGTATGTAAAAATGTTGTCAACAAACCAGTTTATTGTTAACACAAAAAATAAAACGTAAATATTTTTAAATAAATTTTTGCTTCAAAAAATCATTGTTTTCTGTGAATCATGAACTTACAAAAACGGCATATTTTCGTATGGATAAGGTAAAGATCAAAAATTATTATTTTAGAATTTCAAGGACGTATGTTTTGTATGTGTCTCATTCGTAATTTTTTTAAAAACTTAATAAATACCCCTATGTAAAAAAGGATATCTAAAAGAATGCAGAATAATTGGACTGTGACATGAAATCGATGCATTCGAATACTCCAAAAATACATAGAAAACAGAAGCAAAAAATATACACTAAAAATTGTAATATCGATTCTATTAACCTCAGAGAAATAGAAGAAGTATAAAAGATTTCATAAATTCATGATTAGTCCTTTGTCTATATATTGGATTTGAAAATAACGCACAGTCACTGATTCAACGTGTTCACCGAACAGTCCTTACGGAAGAAGCGTTGTCCACAGAACTGGTTCAGTCGATAATAATTGATCGATGATGCAATTGTAAAAAAATTCAATGTGGCCTCTTGTCTTTTGTACAACGAAACAGTACGCAATTAGAATGATATGCCATGTTTTTGCAAGAATGATTCGTTTTATTTAATTTTTTTCCAATTTTTTTTTATTAATCGTAATTGTTGTTTTTGATTTGTCAATTCTGATTTGTGTTCAGAGGTTTACGATGACTGATTTTGCGGTCCTATAGTTTAAACGAATTAGTCGACCGTTTGTGCAAAAGTATCCTCTTTTTCCATCAATAGTTTTTTTTTAACAATAATCTACAATTTCGTCGTTTTTATGGTTATAATATAACAATAGTGACCCTAAAAAATGTCTACTCATTATTTCTATAAATATACACAAAATCACTTGAAAAAAATCTAAATTTTACGTAGTAAAATCGTTCCTCACAATTCAATTGGTTCCAATTATGTTTCATGTTTATATTCTTCTATTGGTGACGGAGAAGAACGTAAGTTTTTTCAACTTCAAAGCAATAAACGGAAGTAGAGACTAATGCAATTAATATATTGTGATTTTTCAACAATCTAATGCCGTACATTACAAATACATCAAAATTCACATTGGTCTTTCATTGCATTTAACAATAGTAAACCGAATAGTGTGTTCATTGTTGTTTTTCGGATGGTTGCCCCGGTTTTTCACATTTGCGGAACTGATAAGAAATAATGCCTGTCTTCAACGAAATTGTAGCACTCAAGTTTTTGTATTATAACTTTGCTGCAAATAGTTATCTCTTATATGCGACGTGAAAAAGTGAAAAATTTCAAGAAAAAAAGTTCTTTGTGCGCAATCTGAGCTCAACTGATAGAACATAATTAGCTGCAACAAAAACATATAGAAGACTTGAAGTACTACAAATTTGCCGAATATACAAAGTCGCATTCTCTTATCAGTTCCGCGAAAACCGCGAAAATCCCAAACAACCCAAGGCATGTCAACATACTCTCTTTTAACGCTGACAGAATCAACAGAAAACATACTTGCGGTTTAGAAAATATAAATTGAAAAAACATATATTCTTTTACGTCTCACGAATAGATATATATATATGCTGCATGTCCATTTTGACAATCGGATGCACAATGCGGCAAATGGCTACATTGTCAGATTGTTTGTTAAAATCGGCAAACGTATTTCTAGGCAATTATTGAAACAGTTGATGGAACAATTGACAAAAAATATTACAAATATTTTCATTCATTCGTTCGATCGCATTTATTTGAAATTGCCGAATGGGCCTATTCGACAGCAAAACCGCATGTTTCTTCTACGGCTTGTGTTAATTTATCGTAAAGAAGTTGTTGAGTTTCATATGGTGGTAAATCGATGCGATTGAAACAAGTGTGCGCTTTTGGTAGATTTTGCGTTGGAACATCGGCTGTCAAGTGAATGGTGAATAGCCGCGGACCAACAGCACCCGTCGAACCTTGTAGTGCCCGGAATCCTTGCAATGGCACACGTGACGATCCAGTCACAAATTGAAGTACACGTGCACGCATCTCCGTCGTATACGACTCGACTGTCTGAAATTTTTAATATTTCGCATGAGTTTTCATTTCCAAAATTTCTTTCAAATTTTTCCAACTCCCGAAATGTTTGAAACGATACAAACCTGCCAAAACCATTGCACTTGTGGAGTTTCTGGGGTACAATGCTTTAGTCGTGTATTTGCCCTCCAATCCTGAACATCAATTGCAGAAATGCCGCCAATGATTAGTTCCAATTCACGTTCGTCAAACGGTCGCAGCAATTGCATCGGTATCAAGTCACAAAAACCTAAAATTCGACATTTTCTGCTAGACTATTTTTGATTATTAACCAAAAATACCATTTTACAGACCTTTTTGCAGCCATTGAAATTGTTGCTCTATCCCGCGCATAAATCGATAGTTTACGTATAATTTGACATATTCACGTTTGTTTTCTTCGGTTACAGCTATACTTGAGCCCCCTGCTTTTAATTCGTGTACAACTAATGCACCGAAGCTATTATTTTCAACACTAAATGTTGAATCAATGATTCCAGTTATTTTGTTTTCCCTGCAATAAGTTGATACATGAGATGAGTTATATATATTTTTCGGTTGTCTTTTTATAATGCATTTCATACGTACAACATCCATGTGAGACTTCGATGTAGTTCCGAATCAACACCTTCGATATCGCTCAATGTAATTGATTTATTGAGAATTTGTTTATAAAACGGTGTCGTGAAACCACCATCCAGACAGTGGCCATGGAAAACTGCTATACCTAGTATGCGACCCACAAAATGAAAATAGGTCAAATGATCCGGATTTATACCTAATGTAAAAATAAAGAATCGTTTTATTTATTTTACATATGAGTATTGGGAGTGTAAAAAGTGTTCCGACTTCCTTTATGAAGGTGGTTTCTGGCTTTTCCCAGAGAGCAGCTTCTTGAAAAGATGTGAACATTCAACCGTAAGTCAAATCAAAGAATCTACCTGAATCAGGATTAATTTGAAGTGTATAATTGTCTTCTCTACTGTATTGAAATAGGCCATATTGTGGATTGAGCATTTCGCGTGATAGAAGGTGCAGCCATTCTCTTGCAACACCACCATAATCCAGACCTTCTTCACCGCGAAATTTCACCATAAGACGCTTTCGCATATCTTTTGGACGCATTTTCATAATCAGTCTATAACTTTCTTCGAATATTTCAGCGCGTGATACTTCCAACCGGCAGTGGCCAGATTGTGGTTGCAATGTTTGTAATTCGGATCTTAGATTTCGTAATTTCACATCTAAATCTCGGCGATACTTTGGCAAAAGTTCGGAACTTTCCAGCAAACTCTGTGGTAGATCAGCAGGTACAGGTAATTGTGATGTATTTGTTGCTGAAATGCGAGACGAATCATTTGTTGTGCTATTACTGGTATTGTTGCTGTTGCTCGCACTGCTGCTGATGGTATTACTGCTGCTGCTGCATGTACGCGTTCCATTCGATGCACTGTGTGCGGCTGATTGTTGTTGCTGTTGTGCGCTTGCTGAACCATTGGATGATATACATGGACTATTCGCCGCACTCGCTTGATTTTGACGACGAATCATATTGATTATGTGACCATTCAGACGTGGATCCGTAAACTGTGTCGTACGATTATTGTGGTCCACATAATACACTCGACCGGTATTCGTTTTTCGTTGCTCCCATCCGGCTGGCAGAGGTCCCAATGATTCTAAAGCTATATTTTGTGAGTCAAAATCACGAGGTATACGAGGATCATGCCACGTTGAAACACCAGATGGTATGTGATAAAAATACACTTGTCCTTGCTGTGTTGTTCGCATTTCTATAGTTTAAAATAATAAGATTACGATAGTTGAAATTTGTAATTTTAAATTACTAATAAAATACTAATTTACTGAAATAAAATTGAATATGAATATTAGAATTACCGTATCCATGCGGCAGATTCAATGAAGGACGAGCGAATTGAGCACCGCTTCGAACTAAACTAACAGCCGCCGCATTCGATGTTGATTGTCTTGAGGATCGACGATTTGACGAATCTTCTGAATTACGTGAGGATCTTCGCGGCCTCTGATGTACATCAATAGCTCTTGGAGTGTCTGTTGATTCGGCAACCGATCTCGATGGAGACACTGTGAAATTAAATATTCATTGTGTTTTTTTTAATTGCGAATATGGGACTACTGGATGGGACTACCGGTGCGGTGTGTTCTAAGTCAATTTGTTTTAATTTTTGGTTTTGTTAATGTGTATGCCGTTAGAACTCTCTCGACTGAAGTAACAAATTGATTAATTCAATTTTCAAAAACATGGGTAAATTGATAATTTTCATTCTTTTGTTTTGTATTACTATGTAAACGGAATGCATCGAAAATAAATGTATGGTCGAATACAGACACCAACACTACTGTAGGAAGGTCATTTCACATTTTATTGATTTGATGATACTACGGACAGACTACTATTTAATTTTGGAAAGTCGTGAAGCTAATACCTAATAATATTGAAGACAGAATCAAACATTAAATATTCCCAAGCTAGAACCTCTAACTAACCTGTCGAATTCTCCGACGAAATGGTTTTGATATTGCCATTAGCGGCATTTAGGCTGGTTTGCTGCCAATTTGTCTGCGTTTGTTGTGTTCCGTTTGTGTTACCGGTGCTGGTGCCAATATTCTGATTACCGAGTGTTGTTTGATTTGGTCGAGATTGCTGTTGAGATGTCTTTTGCTGACTATTATTACTATCCAAGGCTACTGCACTCATATCACCGACTAAATTTCCTATCTGTTGTCCATGCTGTGAACGTTTTGTGGATTCATTTGGCGGTACTTGTGTGTGTTGACTCACTTGACTTCCACTCGATGTACTCGTTTCGGCCATTGTATGTGTTGGTGTTATCGAATCAGCCGATAATTGTCGCACACAGTGTGGATTTCTATTTCAAGGAGACAAAATAGGATTTCACTAGGAAATCATATCGAAAGATTTAGAGTAAAATAATTACCCATTTGATGCTTCGTTTGAGCGGTTTTGATTATGATTTTCGTTCCCTAAATTAACTAAAATTTCTGACGAATGCCTCCTGCTAATTAGCTGACTTTCATCGACAGGTAAATTTGAGCCTTTGGCTAAATTGAAATTTTGCGTTACAGGACTTGTGCAGGTGGGTGTTGTTGAAGAGGCTTCATTCTCACTGAGTCGCTCTCGTTGTGCAGATAACTGACGACAAAAAGAGCACAAATTTCATATTGCCATCGATTAGTTCAAAAGTTATCATTTAGTTCTCACCGGCTGCTCGTTTGATGCTTGTGTTGGTGAGACAGACTCGCGTTCGTCTGCTGGCCCCAAAATATCACCACCTGGTCCAACAATTGCTAACGGATTACCACTACCACTCGGTCCTATAATAAGTAAATGTTTATGATTGAGGTAATTTTTTGGATGATGGATATACAAAATGAATTACATACGTAATCCAAACTTTCATAATGAACACTCATAAATATATGTTATTTTATTATTTTGGATGGAAAATATCTCGAGTTGAACGCATCATCCTACCACGCCGAAATCGATTCCTTTCCACATTTTTTTGAATGATTTTTTATGAAAATTATGATTTTAGAAGAAAAAAGCAATTTTCATCATTATAATTAATATGAGTATCAAGTTACAGTCATGGACTAAATTGAGCGTACGACTGCCAGAAAAATGTATCGCGGACTATTTCATGAACCTAATTTATTTTTTTCAATCAATTCTTTGCACTGTTTGTTGCGTAATTATGTGAACTAATAGTAACCGAGAGAATTTTGAATTGTTTGTTTGGATTTTGTGATTTTTATTGAAAAATGTAGATGAATGTCATTTTTGTGCTGGACAAAATTGAGCGTACGGTCCGACGTTTAATATTTGTTTAAATAGAGAAAATTCATGGAAATTGAAAAAAGTACATTTTTCAATAAAAACCACAAAATCCAAAAAAAAAAATCAAAATTCTCTCGGTTACTATTATTGGGTCTGGGAATTAATCGTGTCGATTTTTCAAAAGATGGCGTAACTTTGCATGGTTGTATCGGGCAATACTTTTTTCTTTTTCACATGAGTGGTCTAGTGTCAAACTACAAAAATCATCATCTATCATTTCATCGAAGTTTGGATAAACATTTTTTTTTGCGCCTTAAATATGTCAAATTTTGTACCGAAAAAGCAACATTTCCCGCAAGCATTAATTTTTTGCTTTCATTTGAAGAAAACTGCGGCTGAAGCGCATCGAATGTTGGTGGAAGCCTATGGTGAGCATGCTCTATCGGAACGTACATGTGAACGGTGGTTTTCACGGTTCAAAAGTGGTGATTTTAGCACGGAAGACAAGGAACGTCCCGGCCAGCCAAAAAAGTTTGAAGATGCGGAATTGGAGGCATTGCTCGATGAAGATTCGAGTCAAACTCAAGATGAGCTTGCCAGAGCATTGAATGTTGACCGAAGCACTGTTGGATATCGTTTAAGGGCCCTTGGTTTCATTCGCAAGTTGTCAAATTGGGTACCACATGAATTGACGCCAGCGCAAGCTGAAAGGCGTTTAGTGACATGCGAAATGCTGCTCGCAAGGCACAAAAAAAGAGGTTTTCTGTATCGAATTGTCACTGGTGACGAAAAATGGATTCATTACGATAACCCCAAGCGCAAAGCATCGTATGTTAAGCCCGGCCAACCAGCAACATCACAGCCAAAACAAGAAATTCACGGCGACAAGGTAATGCTGTCTATTTGGTGGGATGAGGAGGGAGTGGTGTATTATGAGCTGCTGAGAAGTGGTCAAACCATCGATGGGCCTTTCTACCGACAACAATTGATACGTTTGAAACAAGCAATCAAAGAAAAACGCACGAAATGGGAGACCAGAAAAGAGACATTGATTTTCCTACATGACAATGCTCGGCCACACATTGAGAAATCGGTCAAAAACTACTTGGAAAATAGCGGATGGGAAGTTTTGGCTCACGCCCCGTATAGCCCAGACCTGGCTCCTTCCGACTACCATTTGTTTCGATCGATGCAAAACCATATGGACGGAGAGCGGTTCTCTTCAGTTGAAGAAATCCAAAATTGGCTCGATGCATTTATAGCCTCAAAAGATGAGGAATTTTTTAAGGCAGGCATCCGTCAATTGCTCACATTGTGGCAGAAGGTCATCGCTTCCGATGGACAATATTTTGATTGAAATGTAATTTCATTTTGGTATTCAAATAAATGTTTGAAAATTTAAAAAAATCGACAAAACTAATTCCCAGACCCAATAGTTCACATAATTACGCCACAAACAGTGCAAAGAATTGATTGAAAAAAATAAATTAGGTTCATGAAATAGTCCGCGATACATTTTTCTGGCAGTCGTACGCTCAATTTAGTCCATGACTGTATGTAACGTGATGAAGGGTTAATATAGTTCGAGCCATGATCATCGATCACTTCAGTTGTTGGAAAAGCCTCATAAGATAAATTGTTGTGTATAAAAAACATTTTTTTCTAGTATAGTTTTCGCATTGATCCGCATCGATCCTATACTATAAGAGTTTAGTCCAAACTGATGCGTAGCTAAGTGTAGCTCAGTGACGCCAGCCCCGGTTCCAAAATTTAAATCCGAGAACGGTTTCGTGTTCTACGCAATTTCTGCTGATTACTGCTCGCTCCGCAGAATTTCTGCTGTAACCGGTGACGAGCAGTAATTGCCCGAAGTTTCGGAAAAATCGATTTTTCGCATATTTAAAGGTTTTGCTCCAAAAATTAATTCCAAACTAAATTTTAAACATTTTCATGATCTAAGGGCTGATAATGAAAGATCTAGAGGCCCTCTAATTTTTGCCCGCTCCCCACAATTCCTGCTCCAACCGGTGACGAGCAGTAATTGTTCAAAGTTTCGAAAAATCCATGAAAATCGATTTTTTGCATATTCGAAGGTTTCACGCCAACAGTCAATTCGAAATGAAGTTTTCAATATTTTGATGACCTGGTGGCTGATATTGAAAGGTCTAGATGCCCACTAATTTCTGCTTGCTTCTTAGAGTTCCTGCTTCAACCAGTGACGAGCAAGAATTCGACGAAAATTGGAAAAAAAATGTATGAAAATCGATATCACAGTGCAACAAAGTTTAGGTAGGTCCATATCACCAGCACCGCCAGTGCTGTTAAACCATAATAGGTTATAATAAGTGCTCGAATAGTGCTGGCAGATACCACTTCCAGATTGCAGAAATCTTGTCTAGTGGCTGGGCACTGATCGTCAATATTTTTGAAAAAGTAGATTTTCGGTACATTCCCATGGCAAGTACATGAAATCGAATTTTTTTCGTATCAATGTAGCTCTATGACTCCTGTTCGGAAAAGTGAAGTGTTTTACAATTGAGTCATGAAGTGAGTAATCGAAATGAGTCATAATCGAAGTCATTCATTGTCCAAAGTAAGTCAAACTTCATGTGACCGGCTGGCTCTTCATGAGTCATAAGAAACGAATTAGATTCTTACTCCATTTTAGAGGCAATGAGTCAGTCGAGTCAAAGAATCAGAATTGATATGAATATGACTCATTGAATGCGTGAGTATACCGAAAATCATGAAAAATCTACGTATAGTATTGGTGCGCAAAACAGAAAGTCATGACTTTCCGATTATGACTCATTCAATTATGAGTTATATTGTGACTCACTTCATGACTCAATTGTAAAACAGTGATTCACTTTTCCGAACAGGAGTCATAGAGCTACATTGATACGAAAAAAATTCGATTTCATGTACTTGCCATGGGAATGTACCGAAAATCTACTTTTTCAAAAATATTGACGATCAGTGCTCAGCCACTAGACAAGATTTCTGCAATCTGGAAGTGGTATCTGCCAGCACTATTTGAGCACTTATTATAACATATTATGGTTTAACAGCACTGGCGGTGCTGGTGACATGGACCTACCTAAACTTTGTTGCACTGTGATATCGATTTTCATAAATTTTTTTTCCAATTTTCGTCGAATTCTTGCTCGTCACTGGTTGAAGCAGGAACTCTGAGAAGCAAGCAGAAATTAGTGGGCATCTAGACCTTTCAATATCAGCCACCAGGTCATCAAAATATTGAAAACTTCATTTCGAATTGACTGTTGGCGTGAAACCTTCGAATATGCAAAAAATCGATTTTCATGGATTTTTCGAAACTTTGAACAATTACTGCTCGTCACCAGTTAGAGCAGGAATTGTGGGGACCAGGCAGAAATTAGAGGGCCTCTAGATCTTTCATTATCAGCCCTTAGATCATGAAAATGTTTAAAATTTAGTTTGGAATTAATTTTTGGGGCAAAACCTTCAAATATGCGAAAAGTCGATTTTCATGGATTTTTTCGAAACTTTGGACAATTACTGCTCGTCACCGGTTGGAGCAGGAATTGTGGGGACCGGGCAGAAATTAGAGGGCCTCTAGATCTTTTATTATCAGCCCTTAGATCATGAAAATGTTTAAAATTTAGTTTGGAATTAATTTTTGGAGCAAAACCTTTAAATATGCGAAAAATCGATTTTTCCGAAACTTCGGGCAATTACTGCTCGTCAGAAATTCTGCGGAGCGAGCAGTAATCAGCAGAAATTGCGTAGAACACGAAACTGTTCTCGGATTTAAATTTTGGAACCGGGGGGGGGGGGGCTGGCGTCACGGAGCTGCTAAGTGTTATGTCATTTAAGAACGATCATTATTGAAAATCACTTACCATCACGAGACATTAAGGAAACAATAATCTGTCCTTTCACTGGATCAATGTCATCTGCAGATGATTTATTTAGGTCCAGATGTTGGTCTAAAAAGAAAACATAAATCAATTTCGTTTCAAACACTTGCAATTAAAAAAGCCAATACTTACATCCGGTGTCTTTTAATCGTTGAATGGTAGCGGCGCTAATTCGGACACATCCCAAAAATCCTCCGCCTTGCTTTTTGTGAATTTTGCGATGATTCCATACCGAAATTGTGATACTATCGCCTCGACCCAAAAACAAATCATAATGAGTATTCCATTTAGGATATAGTGTTGCTTTCGATGGTTCGGTGGTGTACACTTGACCAGTGCCATCCACAGAAACTTTCACGAACGGATCAGGAAAACCTGCAATTGATAAATGGAACGAAATAGACATTGGAAATGAAGCCTGTGTGGTTGCTCCTTCTTTGCAATTCATTTTTATTTGATGTTGAGCAATAAAATGTCAATTGCATATAAATTTGATGTGCACAGTCAACCAAACTTTGAAACGAACAATCGTAACAAATTCTTTACGAATTCTTTTAATGCTACCTTTCTCTCTAGCTAATACAACCGATCTCTCTCTCTCTCTCTCTCTCTCTCTCTCTCTCTCTCTCTCTCTCTCCCCCTCCCATCATTTTTCAACGTTCACTTAAAGTACATAAGAAATATCGAATAGCGTAATATTAATTAGGTAATCAAACAACAATGAAAGCAAAATGTGTTTTCGAACTATCTTTTGTAATGGCTATTTATTATTCGTTTCAAAATGGTATGAATCGAGTCGGAAAAAGATGGAAAGAGCCAGAAATCGTAAGTGAGCATGTTGCCGCATGGGTGATCATACAATTTATTTTCTGCATTTCGTTTTTACTTAACTTATTGTTATTGAATAATTTAAATTAAACACAAGCATTCATCTTCATCATATACTGTGAAACCACCCGGTTCCACTTTTTTCATTACCGTTACATGAATTGTACATTACATTGTGTTTCTTTATGGTTGAAATCAATTATGTACTCTTCTTTTTCGATAAAAAAAATTCTGGACTTAATTCCAAGTGGTTCATAAAAACAATGAAAATGTGGATAAATTATAGAAGCAATGGTTACACTTACGGAATAGATCTCGACGGACAAGATTTCGCGCACATAGAACTGTGATTTGGTTTTGCATAGGATATAAAAGGGGAAAACATGGCGTTGTTAGAAATGGTCATTATAATAAATTTGGCTATGCATAATTGAAACACTAACTTGTAATTCGAATTTTCTGAGTACCATTTCGTCGTGAATACTCCAATTTGTTCATTGTATCTTACGTAAATATTGATAAAATTTTGGCACAAGCACATTTAATAAGACGAAAAAATGAGAGTAACAAATACGAAATTAGCAGAAATTGGCTTGATTATCGATATCTATTCCAGTCTTTGCGGCATATACCATCATTTCAAAACGCCGGTGTCATCCTTTAAACCTGCAATGGAATATACGTTTTATTAGTATAGTTGATCTAATTGGATAAATTTAGCGAATGAAAAGTTCATTGAACAAAAGAAAAATCAGTTCATATCGATCAGTGAATTCATTAAAATAAACGTTCAAACTAAATGTTTTTTGGACTTATTCAAACATTTCCCTAATTTGGTCCAAGAAATTTTTCATGTTTTATGACATAGTTGTTAATTGTAAACATTCGTTGCGTTGGCCGCTGTCGTCGTTGATTTATTGTTCTGTGTTGAATTTCGACGTTATTTTACTATCTTTCGTTTTGCTGGTATGACCTTTTGTCTTATTCTCACGAACTTACTCATTCAACATGTAATACATCTTTTACCATGAACAATTGTGAACTCAATCGGATACAATTGATGTTGAACAATATTTTGTTCACAAGGGCAAGTTCTGCATGAAGATGATAATAACAACCAAATTTTTGTTGTTGTCACATACACAGTTAACCATGACAAGCCAACGTATATATCTAACGCAAGACGGCAATCGGCCAGCGTATAAACAAGTTCACCACAATAACATCACCAGATCGGTCAACAAAATATCCATTTGGAAAATATTCGTGCAAATTCGTAGACTATCGAATTATAAGAGTGAAAACTTCTGCGTTCCTCCTCGCTCGTTCAGCATCTTTCTCACTTGTGCATTAGCAAATATTCGTACAGTGGTAACAAGAAGAAACCAATACAAATCGAAAAGAGCGGCTCAAGACCTTCGGGAGGAGCAAGAGATATAGAGGTTGAACGCTTGATGATGAACTGAAACAAACAAACAAAAAGATCGCACGATCGAAAGGGAAATACGTACTTGTACTCAAACCGTGATTGTCTATATTTTTGGGGCTATGTGCATCGAAACCTTCTGTTTTTTGTCATACTTCAATATAATTTATACGATGCATTGTAACTACACTTTTTCTGCGTTCTTTTGCACACCAGTCATTGTATTCGTAAAGACAGTCGATTGTTTCGCTACCGTAATTAGACTAATGGGGAGGAACAATGAGATTGTGAGTTTTTTTCTGTAAATTAGAGTAGTTCAATTTAACATCACATCCCGAAAACTCATCACATATACACAAGTGACACTAACATGTTGATATTATGTATCAAAGACTGTGAAGCTATTTACACTGTCGATTGAAGTGGCAATTGTTTTTGATAACCAAAGAACATCATTTGGACGAATGAAACATTATATATGATTGGTGCATTCCCAATTCTCAAAGCTCATCACACTATTTTGGTGTTATATTCATTTTGTTTTTGTTACGATAAATATGATCAATCACTATTCCTCCTTGGAATTCAATCGGATACAATTAGAATGCAAAATGTTTAAAATCAAATCACTTTGAAATTAAATACCCACTTCACAGTTGAGAATGAATTGGTGAATTGGCCAACATGAAAAATCCAAATGAATTTAATGTGTGCATTTATAACTATGGATATATTTTCGGTATGATTGAACAGATTTTGAAGTTTTTTTTCAAGTGTTTGTAATGATGGATGAAACCATGGTGATTTTTTATGGATTTACATTTGCTACAATCATAAGAACTAGAAAGAAGCAAGGACTAACACACACTTCAAATTAATCTATCTTATTTGGTGTGATGAAATAGTTGAATGATTTTCGCCACAATACTGTCAAACTCAAGTGGGACACTATGGAAAGCACAACGAGGACCAAACTGGGACCCTATTCTCACTTCAGCAACAACTAGTGATCATTTGGTCGAATGATATTTCATTCAATGGCAGGATTAGTTGTTGTCCCATTAAACTCAAATCATATGCACTTGCACTTGCACTTATGTAAACGGAAAGTGCGTTACAGAAAAGCACCTATTCAATTTGGCTCACTATTTTCCTATAATCCGTAATAATATGGACGTATTTTTGCTTTTATTCGTAATAGATACACGAGATCCATGCTGTTCAAAAGTAAATTTTTGCGATGTTCAAATTGTTTTACAACTTTAAGTAGTTATCCAATCTTCCAAATCACTTTTGTTTGTTTCGTTGTTTCCCTTGCGCCAGAGTGTGAAAGAGGTGGAATAGAGTTGAACAAAAAAAAAACTGAATGAAGTAATATAGAAGAAATTGTTCGTTCGCTGGTTGGTTGGTTAGCCAGCTATATCGTCGTCGATGATATTGAAACTTAGTGGTTTTCTGGTTGCTTGTATTTTTTTCCTCATATATTGTTATTAAGCGGCGGATGGAAATTAAGAGTATAAAAAAATTATAAACATCAATGGACC
Organism: Sitodiplosis mosellana; assembly: GCF_009176505.1. Taxonomy (NCBI): domain Eukaryota; kingdom Metazoa; phylum Arthropoda; class Insecta; order Diptera; family Cecidomyiidae; genus Sitodiplosis; species Sitodiplosis mosellana. The sequence continues at coordinate 4,626,636 of NW_022601391.1, read as the reverse complement.
CAAACCTTCAATGTAAGAGTCCAAAAATCACAAAGCTCAAAAACGAAAAATTAAAATGAAACTCACTCAAAGACAACAACACATACGGTTGCAATGAAACGAATTGGTTTTTTTACGTTTTATACGCTCTTTCGTATATTTTATATTTTGTTTTTGGTATTTTCGTTCTGTTTTGTGTTTCGATTTTGTGTGTGTCTACACAATTTTAATTGATATTACTTTGAATGCAAGAGTCACTTACATTCTTTCTCTTCGACGGCTATTTGAAACACACCACACACAATCAAGTTATGTTGCGTTTGTCATTGTGCGGTGGTCTGTCAGTGTGTATATGGTTGTGTACGTGTGTGTCTGTGGCACGCCTGTATTAGGCGATACATTGCATGTGTGATACTGCCATTGCTTGTTATATACCAAAACGGGCTTAATTTAAATTGCTCATTCTTCTCTACTTTGTCACAATACAACACGCACACACAGAGACACACTCGCACACATGTCTCCCGCCGACCGATATAACTTGAAGTTGATTGTAAATGATGATGAGCTGCGACAATGGCGACATTCAGATAACTTAAGTTTCATGAGAATGCATTTTGACTCTTATGATCGCGAATGTTAACTGATCAACAGACGATAAAAACTCGATTCAATTATTACTATTCGTTATTTTTGTCCAAATTTGCTGGAAAAACGATTATGCAATCAAATCAAATTATATGCATGCAATAGATTGCAATTGTCAAAATTACAGTTGAATCGCTTAGAATAAAAGTAACCTTCGACGAATTGCCGGGCACTTTATTTACCGTCTAGAAACGTTAAGGGCATTCTCAAAAGCTACAATTTTGGAGACCAGCTAATTCTAAGCGGTCACTTTTATTCTAAATGGTCCAATCATCAAACAGCTATATTTCAAGCTATGTTTCATGAATTAAACAACTTTTCATTTTTTTAATTTCATTCCATTTCATTGCATTTTATTTATAACATTGTATGTTAATGATAAGGAATGGATGAATTTTAGTCAACAATTTTCTCTTGCACCAATTAAAATTACACCATGAGCTGTGACATTTGATTCCATCTTCCCAGAAATATATTTTAACTCCGATTGATAGATGTAACAGGAGAACAAATTGGCTGAATGTCCACCTGAGATATTTGTTAATTGCCGGTTGTTTTGGATATTTGGAGTTCTGTGCCTTATAATTCAACCAAATTTTTGTGACACATTTTCGCATGATAAACGTCGAAAATTTATTGAATTGTAAGTCATTTCCTAAATAGACAAGTTTTTGACAAAAAAAATCCCAGTCAATTATGTTCTGTGGATTTAACGCTAAAAAGATTTCGGTGAATCGAAGCAAAATTATAAGAATTATATGATTAAATGAATATTTCGTGCCCATTTCGTAATGAGTTTTTGATCAAATCGTTTGTTTCTTGTTTGAATCGCCAAACCATCCCATATTTTACGCTGTAATTTAAATCAATTGCACAGTTTTTAGATACAAAAAAGAACAATGCAATCTACAATTTCATTTGGATTTTGTTCAAAATCCTGGTGATTTTTTCTGACACATTTTTTGTTAAGTAAATTTATGGAAAGCTTTAAAGATTATTAATTGAGTTGTTTCTAATCAGCAGGATTTATTATATAGATGGAGATATTCTAAAATATTAATTCTCATCCAGCTGTGATGGGCACAAAATTAAATAAAAAATAAATTAAAATGTCCCAAATGCAGCTAGACTAAATTGCATCATTTCGCATATATCTCTCTATATTTGAATCTCTGCTATTTAAAGAACGAAAGGAACGATTGCCTTCCGTGATTTGGGGTAGTTTTTGAATTCATTCTTATAGTTTCGATGTTTGCCGAGTGCCCACACGGCCATTTGGTAGAAACCAGCAAATGTAAAGATGAATGCGGGAATGCAATTGGTTAAAATCGAGAAGCAAAGCCAGGAACCAACTTCGTATGTGTAGTTAGGGCAGGACACATAACTAAAACGGTAGAAAAATACAGAATTTTTATATAGTTCTTAAAAGTGGATCGTCTACATGTGGTAAATGTTAATTAGTGAACTCCGTAATTGGTACACATTTACACCAATTTTATGAGAAATTACTCACTTGAACAACTGTGTCAATGGATTCCAGTCTGGAATTGGAATCTTACGCACTCTTGTTCCTGGTGGCCGTAAGTTACGAAGAGCAATGTGTGTTGACAAATTTCCTAATTCACAAAGCTATAATCAAAAGTGAAAAAAAAACAAAATTCTCATGAGACAAATACACAATAAAGAGTACAAATCAGACTAACCAGTAAAGGTCCCTCGTTTACACTCTTATTTTTTCAAAATTCCGATGGGGTTAGTTAGTTGGGCTCAAATAATGACGAATGACAATTTGGGGGTAGTTTTAGGGTGGTCGAAAGTTCGGAACCCCCTATTTTCTGGACACCATTGCTTCTAAGCGGATGGGAATTTGTGAAAAGTGTCTCGGCAATGTTGTAGATCTAGCTGAAATTAAAAACTTTGTCGAACAAATCATCCCCAAAAAACCACCCTTCAGGTCTAAAATTCACCCCGAAAATCTGAGTTTTTTGAGCCACCCTACAGCCTAAGGGGGTGGTTTTTGGAGATAAAGTGTTCGGCAATATTGTTCATTTTGATAAGATCAAACCTGAAGGCTGGTTTTTTGGGATGATTTGTTCGGCAAAGTTTTTAATTTCGACTAGATCTACAACATTGTCGAAGACAATTTTCACAAATTCCCATCCGCTTAGAAGCTATGGCGTCCAGGAAATAGGGGGTTCCGAAATTTCGACCCCATAAAACTACCCCCAAAGAATTTCGGGAATTAATAATTGTTGTCATTCGCCATCATTTGACCCTAACTAACTAACACAATCGGAATTTTGAGAAAATAAGAGTGTAAACGAGGGACCTTTACTGATAAGGCAGCATAACGGTATGCTTGTCTGTTGGGCAGATAGCATAGAATATACTGCATGCTAAGGTGTGCTTTTGTGAATGTTTGGAAATGTGTAACATTTGTGCAAAGTATTACCGCAAATCCTGCCAATCCGATGTATGTTTGGAATGATGATGGTGGAGTGTACAACGGGTGACAAACATGATAAGCGACATATGCAGTGAATCCCCAGTAATATGCACAGTTTTTGAAAAGATTCATCAGTGGCATGGTGGCATGTGAAAAACGGTGCACAAACATTGTTTCATACAGTCTCTTCAAATAGTGAACTGTATAGCATACGGCAGCAATACTAATTATTATAATAAATTGAACAAAAATATCCAGTCATTGTTTTTTTTTTTGAAATATAAATGTATAAATTAAAAATTAAAATAGACCGAATTAACATACTGTTGTGTAGTAGAATATGATGCTCCTGCAACGTTTCCAAAGAAAATCCATGGTCTTTGGTAAACCCACAAATAAACTGCCAATGGTCCTGCATATTCGCACAGAAATACGGTGCTCCAACCGATTTGTGGTCCTAAATCTTTAACGTAGAGTTTGCTGCCCGACATCAAATTGAGACTTTGTAATGTGTCACTATCTTTCAAGGTTTTACCACGCGCTTCCAGTCGAATCGATTGTCGTTCAACATATAAATGAGATGCTAATTTATGCACCTGCACCTTGACATCAACCACCGTAGCAGTTTCTGGTAAATTTACTTTACCGGCTGATTTGGAATTATGTGCATATAAAATTTCAATCTACCAACAAAATAGAACATTGATTGAGAAAATTGATAAAGAACAACGAAATTTCTTGTAAAAATGCGGTAAATTGTCCCCTATTTCAAATTTCTTCCAATATCAACATTGATTGTGTAAAACATTTGATGTAAAAATAACAGGTTTTTCTTTTCAAAACGTATAACATGTAATGAACCCAAACTATTGGACAAATCACCATATATATATTTCGAGCGTGACGATTTCTTACCTCCATAATGACAGTAGACCTGAGTACGACTGCTTTTACTCGGATCAAATAACTTTAATCACTGGTCAGCTCTTTACTTTCTCTTCATTTGTTACATTTGTGCACAACCACACATACCGTCACAATCACATTCCCAATCGGGTTTCATGTTGTATGTGTGTATGCCGCCAGTTTTGGTCTAATTCAATGTCAAAAGTGAGACACCAGGTGGCGTTATGTACTTAATCTACTATCAATTTTGACATTTATTTTGTGAACATTTGGCCATTGCTAAATTGTTTGATTATTTTGAAATTTAAACAACAACAAGTTTGCAAACTTCACTTTCTGTACAAAGTCTATTTATTTAGTTTTTGATCGTTTTTAAAATTAGATTGATTGACAATTTTTCACTTATTTTGGTTTTCGTTTTTCGGCGCCTTGTTTCGACATATTTTCTTTTATTGCGTAAACAGTGCTTTATCAATAAAAAAATACTTGGTCGGGCATTGCTATACGTTTTGTTACGGATATTTTCCGTGAAAATTTTCATTTGTTTGTGTGGACAAATTTCTCAAAACAACATCGACATTTTGTTGCACATTAAATCAACCAATCCTCATCAATGTTTCGTTTGCTGAATAGTTCGAGTGGTACGGAACTTTTTCAACTTTTTGAACATTCAAGTACCTGTGGATATTTTTTAGATTGTGAAAAATCATGATTGTACTTTGATCTCTGACCCAATTTATTCCTTAAACCAAATCTCGACAGAATATTCTATTTTTCTTCCTTTTTGACGTCATTGTTTTTTTTTTTGTCTAAATCAGCTGAGTAGGTTTTTTTTTATTAAATAAAGAGTCGAAAGGTCAATATTAAGATGCTATGAAAAGAAAACTTCACTTCTTTCACTAGAAAAAAGAATTATGATTTCTGTATCAATACAGATAGATTTTTTCGGGAGTGTTAGGACGATTTTTGTTTTTTCCTTGGTAGTTTAACTTCTATATAAATTATGAATTTATTTCTTAACATAAGTTTAAGTCATTGATTTTTTTCTCTCTATACAGTGTCTATTATCCGACAGACTCGTCATCTTTTGAAATGTTTGTATTCAACCGAGGCAGCAAAATATCCAAAAATTACAACACATTACACCGTTTATCCGCGTGAAAGTGATCCGCGTTGGAAAGATGTATCTATGGAACGTGATGCTGACGAAGTTGATATCGTAATTGTTGGTGGTGGACCGGCTGGTTTGTCAGCAGCAATTCGGGCCAAGCAACTTGCAGCTGAAAAAGAAAAAGAGATTCGTGTGTGCGTAGTTGAAAAGGCGGCTGAGATCGGTGGGCATATTTTATCGGGCGCTGTATTAGATCCAATCAGTATAAATGAATTGCTTCCAAACTGGAAGGAAATGGATCATCCATTAAAAACACCTGTAACGCATGATGTGTTTTCCCTTTTAACTGAAACATCACGCATAAATATACCGATTTTCCCTGGATGGCCAATGGACAATCGCGGTAATTATATTGTACGTTTGGGTCATGTCGTGCGATGGTTGGGTGAAGTTGCTGAATCTTTGGGCGTTGAAATTTATCCCGGTTGTGCAGCAGCTGAAGTGTTATATCACGAAGACGGTAGCGTTAAGGGTATTGCAACAAATGATATGGGCATTGGAAAAGATGGTGCACCAAAGGATACATTTGCTCGTGGTATGGAAATTTATGGCAAAACAACCATTTTCGCTGAAGGATGCCGTGGACATCTCACAAAACAAATGCTTAGCAGATTTAATTTAACGGAAAATAGTGAGCCACAAACTTATGGCATTGGTTTGAAAGAAGTGTGGGAAATCCCAGCTGAACAACATAAACCAGGTTTGGTTGAACATACTGCTGGATGGCCATTGGATAAAAATACCTACGGAGGATCATTCTTGTATCATTTGAACGAAGACACACCATTGATTGCGATTGGTTTCGTTGTCGGCTTGGATTATTCAAATCCATGGCTTAGTCCATATCAGGAATTTCAAAAGTTCAAAACACATCCAAGCATTCGAAAAACATTAGAAGGAAGCACCCGGATTGCGTATGGTGCCAGAGCAATTAACGAAGGTGGATTTCAATCCCTGCCCAAATTAACATTCCCCGGAGGCTGTTTGACGGGTTTGTCACTGAAATTTAAACATTTGATTCTTTAATTGAAATTTTGTCGTCCCTTTTCGCAATTCAGGGTGCTCTGCCGGATTTTTGAATGTGCCTCGTATCAAAGGATCACATTATGCTATGAAGAGCGGAATGTTAGCCGCTGAAAGTGTCTTAGATGAGATTTGGTCAGAAAAACCCCAAGAAACAATCGGCCTGGAACCAAAGAGCTATGCAGACAAGTATGTATAATCACTCAAGTAAAAGAACCATGTAAAATTTTGAAAAAAAAAACACTTCAGATGTGGGCATGTGAACGTCCGATTTGTGCACGTCTCTTTATGTGTCTGTAATTGAATGAATACTTTTTATTATTCGTAGCAATTCATTGATTTGTAGAGATAATTTTTTGCTTCTAGAATTAGCTAACCTCTGGCTTCTTCCACATTACAGAATAAAATCATCGTTCATTTGGAAAGATCTGAAGAAAGTTCGAAATGTACGGCCTTCATTTCACACTAGTCTTGGTTTATATGGCGGTTTTATCGGAACTGGATTTACGATATTTTTGGGTGGGCGAGAACCATGGACGTTATCACACGGTGCTCCAGACCATAAGCGCTTGAAACCGATCAATGAATGTAAACAGATCGAATATCCAAAACCAGACAATAAAATTACATTCGATTTACTATCATCGGTTGCACTGACTGGAACCAATCATGAAGGTAATAGCATTTGGCTTACTCAGAAATGATGGAGTATTCATTCAATTTATTTCCATTCTAATCTGTACGCATTTTTTTCGGTTCAGGTGACCAACCAGCCCATTTAACTTTGAAAGATGATAAAATACCGGTGGATGTAAATTTATCGGTTTACGGTGGACCTGAAGCACGATTTTGTCCAGCTGGTGTCTATGAATTTGTACCCAATGAAGAAGGTGGCAACACAAAACTACAGATCAACGCTCAGAATTGTATTCACTGCAAGACATGCGACATCAAAGACGTATCACAGAACATAAATTGGGTTGTTCCTGAAGGCGGTGGTGGTCCTGCATATAATGGCATGTGAACGATGATATTGGTATTTAATTCAATGAAACGGCATGTAAATCTGAAGCGCACGTAAATCTGATTTGCAAATATTTTATACTATTTATATTTTTAATTTTGCGCCAATAATCATGTAATAAAACAATTCTAGCATTCTATGCGTTTTATTATATAATAAGTGATGTGCAAAGTGCAATATTCCCATGTAATTGGTGTGGGGAGATTTACAAGTACATGGGTTTAGGTAATTAGGTGAGCTTAAACAGTGCTTCTCCAATTATTCATCATCAACATCCGGACGTCGCCAAATGATATCTCAACAAAATATTCAAAAATGTTCTTCGATCAACCCATTGATTTCATTTAATGTCATTTTATTCATCCCGTTATACTCATTTTTAATTACAATCCAATGGTGATTAATATTATTTTTTACTTTTTTTATATTTTAAGCCTATTTTCTGCTATCGTAATCTCTGCAAGGCCTTTACTTTTGTTTTCGTTTTCCATTACTTCATTCCAAGACTTACAAAGCTTAATTGGTATTTTCATTTAATCCTTCACGCTACTGACAAGAGACAATTGATGGTTTAAATCAAGCAAAGTTCGGATAGTGATTTATAAGTGGTTTCATCATTGATGTTGCAAATGGCTTTGTTGTTGTCAATAGTGAGAACGACACCAATCGACTCGCGATCCTCGCCCATAATAACTTTGAAATGATCGTTCACTGATGGTGGTATTGGTTCAAGTTGATCACTTTCGACGGCAACTGTTCGTTCTTCAGCTGGCAAATATACCGAGCAAATCATATTGTTGACCGTCTTAATCGTAGCCGTTTGTCCAATCAATGCAGGGTCTGAATGGCTACGAATCTGGAAAGAATAAAAATTAAAATCAAAATTACAATGATACTTTAATTCGAGATAGATTGTCTAGTATCGATTGATAAAATGAAAAAAAAAATTAGATGAAAATAACAGGGTAAAAGAATTAGATGAAAATAACAACCTTGACTTGACATTCAGTCGTACACCAATCGCCCATCTGCTGATCCAAACCGGCGCCCGGTGTTTGTGGATTATTGTATGGCGAGTATGGCGGTACGCTTGGTGTGTTCGGCGAATAAGCAGTTGGTGACGGTGTTTCCAAATGACCGATTTGATAGGATGATGTGCTTGGACTTGGACTCTGTTGATATGGACTGTATCCCTGATCTGATCCGTACATATTGCCCGGTGTATGCGGTGCGAACGGTGTATTCATTGAATAGCCCGGTGTGTTTGGATTGTAACCTGGACTTGGTGATGGATCTTCCAAATAATCGTAGTCTGCGCTTCGGGCTGGTGTATTTGTAACTGTTGGATCCCATGCTCCGGTTCTTGGCGTCATTGAGCCATCGTGGGATGGAGTCATACTGCCATGCAATGGAGTACGGCTGCCATCGTATTGTGGAGTAGCACTTCCATGCAATGGTGTCTTTGAGCCCATATATATGGGGGTTTGTGATCCATAGGGCGTACGAGATGGTGTACGACCATACACCGTGATGCTGCCATCTTTGGCTGGTGCACCAACAACTGCTATATGGTTACGATCGACCGAAATGGTCTGACATGAGGAATGCAGCTCGACACGAGCAGTAGCTGCGGTTGCATCTTTAATAATTCCAACAGCACCTTTATACCATCCGCCTGTGATTTTGATACTTTTACCAATAATTTCACGATCACGTGAGATTCCACCGCGGCCAGCGCCTCTGCCACGCATTCCACCTCTTCCTCCTCGATTGCCGCCAGCTGGATGCATTGGCGACTGAATTCTCGGCGACATTAGCTACAATGAAATGATTATATAAAGCACAAATTGTATAATCCATGAAATGTAGTTGTCGCCGATGTGCTACATACCGAAAATCCGATCATTCCTATTGGATTGGTCAAGTTTGTATTGTTCTTATTACCTCCAGCCAATTTTAAATGTCTCGTTTTGCACACAAATATTCCACCATTTTCGGTGTACATTCGTGAGTGTAAAAAAGCCAAGCTACGATATAAATGCTTGATTTCACCATCTCGACCGGCATGCGGCCCTTCCAACACTTTTACGATATCCTTGCGACGTATTTGATTCTGTTCCGAGTCCAGTGCAACTGTATTTTGATTTTCACGGCGTTTTTGCAATGCAGTCGGTTTGCACTCGATAACTTTACCATGCATACCTAACACGTGGAAATTTTCTCGTTCCAATCGAACGATAACACCCACCGTTTGTGCACTGTATTCCAAAAGAATGAAGACGGTTTTAAAATAATTCTCAGCGATTGATTTCGGCTGAATCGTTGATTACTTACTCAAGTTGCACCAAGTCTCCCCATTGGAACTGGCCCAATGAATCGACACCAGTTGCCATATCTGTACAAAGTTGTAAGTCTCGTGGCAACACTTCTAATTCGTGCATCGTCAAATCGGAGACAAGGACCACACGTGACGGCTCAACTCGAACAATCAGACCAGTTTCACCTTCATAGCGACCAGCAAGTACTTTTGCATGATCACCAGTTTTGAAGTATTTTCGCAACTCGTTCGCCTTGAAAATCAATGGATCTTTAAGCTCCTCATGCTTTGGCATTACCGTAATCATATGCCCATCGATTGCAATAATTTTGGCTTGTAAGTTTTCCAAGTCGCCCACACAGACTTCCACATTGTCTCCCATTGAAAATGAGTGAGTTGATGTGGGGTCTTCTTTACTTGAGACTGCCAGTTCAATGTTTATTTCTACGAAAAACAAGAATAGAATAGAATAGTATAATTACCACAACATTAATTTTTATATACACATCATCTCGTCAATATTTACCCTCCGGCTGTTCTTCAAATCGTTCCAATTCGGCAAGTGTCGGTTTTACACCTTCAGATAGAATGGCTGACATTAAAAAGTTTTTATACAGGAAGCCTTTGCGTGAATAGCGATTTCCTTCGAAAATCAAAAAGTCACCGTCCGACGTGATCTCTCCACCGATTGCGCTGCAACAAAAGAAAAATAATTTTAAGGATGAAAATGATTATTATATACTCAAGAGTATGCTGGTGCTTACCGAATAGCTTCTGGATCAAACGGTTTTGCTGGTGGTCTTCGTTTCAGTTTTCGTTTATTGTTTTCAGCTTCAGGTTGATTTGTTCGGAGTGCACCACGCAAACGTGTGTAATCGATACGTGGTAGAAGTTTTAAATGCACTTGATTTTGTGCCATATCCACATAATCGACTTGTGCAATGTCATCTTTATATTGACCCCGACGTAGTCTAACCCATTGTTTTGGCTTTAGTCCAGTCTGTTCTTTGACTACTTTCAATACATCGGTCATTTCTTTGATCGGTACCATTTCTTGTTTCCATTGTCCAAGACGGAGATTTCCAACATTGTTTATGGCCGCTTTGACATGCGTTTGTTTGTATGCTTCTACATAAATGTAGCCCTTAACACCTTCTGGTGCAACAACGGATTTGATTTGCAGCGGTTCGTCAGTGTTACGAAAAGTTAGAAATTTACGCATCAAGAGCAAAACAGTCGCTTTTTCTTCACCAATTCGACATTTGACCATCCATAAGTTTGGATCTCTATGGAATGATATTAATTATTCGATATATGGAAACGGGCGATCTGCATTTTTCCAAATTTCCACTTACTTAATGGCTGGCAGCAATGTTTGTTGTGTGATTTCGTTAGACATCTCCTCACCTCCATCTCCAAAATGTCTTCTGGCAATTGATTCATCAGCGTAACGCTTTCGCAAGTATTCTTCAATTTCGTCTTCTTTTTGAGTGCTTTAATTTCAATAATGAAATTTTTAATTTCGATTGTTCATTTTAAAAGATTAACACCGATTTGTCTTACTCCCATAAATTTCCACGGCGACGGATCTCGATTTCGCGAGCTGTTGGCCCAATTTCATCGACTTCATTGACAATGCCTATTTCATTGGCGCCATCTTCCCATTCTTCATCTTCGTCCACCTCGTCATCAACTTCTGCTTCATCAATAATGAATCCACTGTATTTCACAATATAATGCAAACGAAAAATGTACAATAAGCCATGATTTTATTTGAAAAACACCTTTCATTCAATTACCCATAGCGTTCCTTCTTCTTCTTTTTCTTGGGTCTGTCATCGTCTTCTTCCGAATCGTCCAAATCTTCACCTTCTGGCTCCTCTTCATCTTCGATTTCTTCGTTTGAAGACCGTGAGCCTAGAAAATCAAAATGATCGAAATATTGTTCAATTTGTATTTTGTTTACTTTGAGGTCATTTCTTTGAAACAGCAATGTGAATGAATGTAACATACCTGAACGTGATCTGGAGCGGGATTTCGATCTTGAATCTAGGAAAAATATTTCGAAAAGTTAATGTCATGCATCTGTTGAATTTCACTGTTCTGTTTGCTTACATGAACGACTTCTGCTCCTCGGTGTACCGCTGCGGCTCCGATTTGAAACATCGCTTCGAGCATCTGAGCCGCTATCCGACATATTGCTCACTTCCGAATCGGACATTTTCACTACAAATTACACACTTATCGACAAAGGAATGTCTTGTATATGTTCGAACTGTTTAGTTTTGAACAGCAATTAGAACCAACTGATACAAATGCAGAACTCTTTACAAAGCAAATGTAGGAATTGTCGTCGTCAACGAATCCACTGACACTACTTATGTGAATTGACTATATTTTAAGCACAATAATATTATGGAAAAATCACTGGTGTCTCAATTTTATTTCTTTTCAATAAATTTACCGAGAATGAAACTCAATACGACCACTCACTTTGACGATTCAACAACGAATAACCAAATTTTCGGGAAAATATGTAAGTTGTTAGTTATATCGACACCATTTTTCATTTTATGTGTGAGAATTCTATGAAACGCACCTTCCAAGTTTCTGCTAGCAATACAGTCACATCGGCTTGACATTTATTTAAGGCACCAACTTCACGTTGTTGGAACATAATGGTTTCGACGTTGATATTAGTTTTTATATTAGGCATTTGTATTGCAATAACAAAACGCTTTGTATCAAAATTTTATTTACATGATGAACAAAATGAAATGAAACCTACTTATGAATGTTTTTTTTTTACATTTCAATTATATGTCCGCAGGAAAAAATATTTCACAGGGATATCGTATCGTAACGCAGCGTCTGTTTTACAACGCATTACCGCTATCGGCTTGTCATCACATAGTTCTTTGAGATATAAACAAAATTACAACCATATTGTTTGCAACTTTTTTTTTGTTTAAATAAAAATGAGTATTTTTGAATTGCAAGGATTCAAGGTGGTTCCGGATATTATTCATGAGTATAGTCCCCAGGTGAAAGCAAGCCAAACTCCTTTAATCATTGAAAATGGTAAATATATGAATAGCCAAAACCAATTTGGCGGTTTAGTGGTCATTTAAATGCAAACAATCCTTGTTTTGTAGGTTCATATGAGTGTCGTGTTGGTTGGGCCTCCAACGACAATCCAATGATGATATTCCGGAATTTGATTGCTAAACCACGAAGAGAAAAGGCAAAAAAAGACGGTGAATTGCCACTGATTCAACCAATACAAATTGGCAATGATATTGTGAATATTGAAACGATGCGATACCAGTTACGAACACAAGTATGTCTCAAATATAATATGATTATAATAAAAAATCAGTATGAAAACTAAAATATTACGGCATATTTTCCAGTTTGATAGAAATGTTGTGACGCATTATTACAACCAAGAACAAATCTTTGATGACATATTCCGCCACTTGGCAATCGATACAGAAAACTGTGTAAATCATCCGATTGTGTTGACGGAATGTATTGCCAATCCCAACTATTGCAGACAACGTAACCTGACCTTGTTCTTCCTTGGTTTCAAATGAAAGTTTCAAATAAGCATAATAATCTGATTTTCTTTTAGTTATGTCCGAACTGTTATTCGAGTGCTATGATGTGCCGGCTATTTGTTATGGAATCGATTCGCTGTTTAGTTTCGCTCACAATAATCTTGGAAAAAATGGGTTGATAGTTTCATTTGGATACTACACAATCCATGTGATTCCCATCTTAGATGGGATCGCACAATATACAAAAATACGTCGTATTAATTTGGGTGGATTTCAAATAATTACATTCCTCCATCGGTTGCTGCAGTTAAAGTATCCCGTTCATGTAAATGCAATCTCATTAAGCCGAATTGAATGGCTTTTGCACACACACTGCTCTGTTGCATATGATTACTTAGAGGAGCTGAGAAAATGGTCGAGTTTGGAATTTTATGAAAAGAACGTGAAAAAAATCCAACTACCGTACAATGTACCGATTAACTCGATAAATGTTGTTTTGACAGGTTAGTAATTCCTCCTTTTTTTCAAATTTCACCTTACTAACTAAAATGTATATCCTCGAATTAGCTGAACAAAAGAATGAGAAGAAACGAGAAATGGCAAAAAGACTGGTTGAAATGAACGCCCGAAAACGAGAGGAACGATTGGCTGAAGATAAACAACAACTCGAAAAACTAACCGGTATAAAGAAATGTTATGAGCGTGGTGAAACAAAAGAGTATCAGAAGCAAATGCGGCAAAATTTACTGAGCAATCGTGAGGAATTGGAGGTTGTAACGAATTCGTTTTTTCGTTTGTTCGTTTCATTGTGCTAAACGCTATTTATTATCATTTATAGAAAACGATTCAAGCGGTAGGGAATCGGCTTGAGCGTGCAATGCAAAAAACTGGAAGTCAAGCGGAAACTTCAGCAAATAATCCTTTTGAAGAAAAGGTTCCAAAACCGCCAACTAACATCCATATCGACGTATGGATCGGTGACATTCGAAAGAGACGTGCAGCAATATTGGAACGACGAATTTCACGAAAACAACGAAAACAAGATTTGGCCAAAAGAAGAACGGTTGCCGCACAGGAGCGCATGCGCATCATATCACAGTTGGCACGGAAAGAAAAGGATGATGACGATTTTGGAATGCGTGACGAAGATTGGGATGTATACAAGACAATCAGCAAAGATGATGACAGCGATAGCGATGAAGAAAACGAAAAATTGTTGGAATTTGATACCATTTTAAGGCATTACGATCCATCGTTCGAGGAACCACAACTTGTACCAGAATGTGCAGCTGAAAACTATCAAGTAAATAACAATCGTTCTTGCTTCGAAATGTGTTAACTTTTTCGGTTTTATTGCCTAAAATGACATTGGTATTAAAACTAGTATTAAACTAAGACGTAATTTTTATCGTATGTTCATCCGGTCCATACAGTTGCTTTTGTCGTTCGGCTACCGCCAATAGATCCATATCATTGAATTTAAGTTTCTTCGGTGGTATCAAAGCGGCGGCTATAAATCGACTTTCAGCATTCATGAAATTGAAAGTTGTACATGCCTGTAAAAAAAGCCAAAGGCTATTTACATTGCCAAAAATTTGATTGAGATAAATTGACATACCACGTCAGTTTTTAATAATTCTATCCGTATACCGTATGGTTTTACAATCGATAATATTGCATTAGTTAGTTCAGGTGTAACCTCTTTGTCGCCGGTGCCGATAATTAAAAGTTCTAATTTTGGATCGAGCGCCAATAATAATCGCAACGAATGTTCATTTATGTCATCCACCGAATTAACATTCCACGATAAAACTGTGCGAGGAAATATCACCATTGGTCCAACTACACTGAACTTGTTATTGAGTCGAAAGCCAAGCTAAAAGGAGAAAATATTGACAATTATCCTGTCGAAAATAATCAATTACTTATTTATAATATCTACTTCACTGAATGAATTAACCATCAATCCCATGTCTGGATCATTATTCAACACTTTAACTTTGGTTTTACCATCACCCTCATAACTGCTGCTATATAACCGATTTGTCAATTTATTTTGCGGTTGATTCAATTTGAATCGTCGAATCAATGAAACATTTTGGAAAAGTATCTCTTTGCCGAACCTAAACATAATTTTTTCCTACTTTCAAACGGGTAAAGTGATAATCGTTATGTACTAACAACCGATTGATTTGTTTGCAATTTAAGGTTATGTAAGGTGTTGTTTTGACATTTCTCATTTTGTTTGTATTTTGTCGCCATAATTCAAATGCAATTCCAATGTAGTCGTTTCAATTTAAAATTCTTAGCTATATTTATTCGCTTTTTGTTTTGAACAGCTACACCTGGGTGTGGAATCAATAAGAGCACCGGAACTTCTGTTCCAACCGAGTATGATTGGAAGCTCAGAGGCTGGAATTACAGAAACGATAAATTATGTTTTGCAGCAATTCTCAGCGGAAGATCAACTACTTTTATCGCAAAATATACTTTTGAGCGGTGGATGTGCTAACTTCAGAGGTTGCATTTATATATATTTTCTTTTGAACTGAGTTTAATGTATTTTTTTTCTCATTTGATAGGTTTAAAAGAACGACTTAACCGAGAAATGATGCAAATTCGACCATTTCGAACAGTATTCAATGTAGTTGTAGCGAAAAATGTCAACCTAAATGCATGGCATGGGGCAAAAGACTTGGCTAATTTAAGTAATTTCAATGAGTATCTCACAACCAAAAATCATTACCTAGAATATGGTGGCGAATATTTTAAAGAACATTATGCAAGTAATAAGTATTTTTCAACGCCTATCGTTCTTAATGAGCCCAGCCAAACATCCATTGAGGCAGATATTACAAACAACGATGCTCCAATGAAAATGGAAGAAGATATTTACGTGGAGTAATCGATATTATTATCTAATGCATCATAAATGTCGAATGTCAGACCAAATACAAAGTAAACTATATATTATTTTTGAATATCGTTTTATTGAAATATAACTATTTTTTCAGTGCGACATGATATTGAAAGTTATTGCAAAAAATGTATGGTTTTTCGAATTATTTTTTCTTTGTAAAATTTCTGATATCCTCCGTGTGCATGCTGTCAATTGTGAATAATTTACTATCGAAATTTTGCGTGCAGAAAATGTCATCTTCACCAATCCGTGTTTCTTTTGGCGGAATTAATGCAGCTGCTATCATTCGACCTTCCGCATTCAAATAATTGAATTGTGTACAGGCCTATAGATGATTATGAATGAATGAACAAACATACTATTAACTCAAATATCTCAGCATATGTTTGAATACTAGGATAGGATTTAACTGTAGTTCCAACCATTTCTACCGTAGTATCAAAGTAAAATTCAACCACATAATCAAATCGAAACGGGCAAGCATAACTGTTGAAAACAAAAACAATTCTTTCTATTTATATCTAAATTGAATGCTGTTTATTTATATTGCGGTGGTCTAAAAATGGTCAGAACTACAAGTCAAATGCACCGATATCATCAATTCTTGACTGACCAGTTCCGTTGTAAGAATTTCGATATTAATTTTATGTTTATGTGCTATTTCCAAGATATTTTTGCCAACATGCGATGTCGTCTCAAATTCTCCCGTGCCGATGATTAGCGTTTCGATTCTCGGTTGCACAAGACCGAATATAACCAGCGAATCAGCGTTGATTCGTTCAACACTTTCAACATGCCATGAGAAGACCGTTCGTGGAAACACAATAACTGGACCAATGACTGAAATTTGTTGGTTCAAACGGAATCCAAACTAAGAAAGCAAACCAATTTGGGCACTATCAGTGTTTTTTGTGCTAAAATTCGAACCATTGGTTTTACTGAATGTAACTCTTACTGTGTTATACGATGTTATTGAAACACCATCTTCAAAATGACTTTCCACGATTGGATTGTATTTCTGTCGTTCAGGCTCATTATTTTTTTGTGTTTGCTCTACGCTTTTGGCTGCATCAGTCCTGCAATTAACACTCTTTCCATCACTATTATAAAGTCGATTTGTTGCGGACAATGTTTCCTTTTTGGCTTGTCTATTTAATAAAGAAATGACACTCTTGAACACCCTCATCTTGAGTCTGAATGTTTTTTACTATATAGAACAAAACAACTCGAAGTTCCTCCTTGAGGTTATGTCATCATTGTCAAAAGCAAAAAATGACATATTTCATCGAACGTAGACAAAAGGCTAATTAGACGAAAAAGACTCACAAGAAAAGAAAAACGCATTTTTTAAATTTTGACAAAATTTATTTCCATTTTTCTTTTTCATTACTGGTGTGTTTTAATTGCTGCTCTCAGTTTGGCCGAACGACATCGTGGATTTAAATCGACTTCTTTTGGTGATGGGATGATTACATGTTTGTATAGCGGTTTCCACGTTGACTTCATAAAGTTTTCGATCATATTTTTCTCGCAAATTTCCATTTGACTAACATATTTCAATGCTAAGGCGTTTGCTATACCTTGTACCACCTGACCCTGAATGTGACGCTTAACAATTGTGTCTTCCAATGAATGGAACGTTAAGGTCACAAGTCGGCCACCATATTTCAAATATTTTTCAGCGCATTGAATCCCGTAATTGATCTCATTCAGTTCGTCATTCACAAATATACGAATGGCTTGGAACGTCTTGGTTGCATTATGCATGGGTCGATTCAATCGGTCTAAGTGAAAATTTTCATCGAAGCATGAAGCGACAATGCTTGCCAGCTCATGTGTGGTTCGAATCGGCTTCAATGCATACCGAACATCGATTATTGTGCGTGCAATTTTCTTCGCCTTCTTCTCACCGCCGTACACTTTGATGATTTTAGCTAAATCATTTTCATCGATTGTAGCTAATACATCTGCGGCGGTTGGTTCATCTGGATATCGATTTTTGTCCATACGCATGTCTAACGGACCATTTAAATTAATACTGAAGCCCCGTTCAGCATGATCAAATTGCATTGACGAACATCCAAAGTCGAATAGAATGCCATCAATTGATTCTTCAGCTATATTCATCGATTCGAGTAACGATGGCAATTCAGAGAATTTTCCGCACAATGGGATCACTTGATTCGGGAAATTTTCACAGATGATATCCATATGCCTTTTTGTATCTGGATCACGATCTAGTGCAATTAACTTTACATTGGGCGCTGATTCGAGAATCTTTCTTGTGTGACCGCCAGCACCGAAAGTCATATCAATGTATATTTTCCCACTTTCAGGCTTCAAAGATTTAATCACTTCTCTAGACATTACAGGTACATGCTGTACGGTAGTATAATCTACGTTGTCTGTCTGTTGAGATACTACATTACTATTACTATTTTCTACAAGATTTGATGAAGATGAAACAATTCCACGATTCGTTCGACTTAAAATAAGACGACTAAGTGGTAAAATTGATGTTTTTGGTCGTATGACTGTGCATCCAATCATTCCTACTGATTACTTTTGGGGTTGATTCTTGAAAAAACTAGCGAATAGACCGCCTTTTTGCTGTTCAGCAAAATATTTCAATGATGTGTCAGAAATTAAAATCTTGCACTGTTCGTTTGTCAGTCCAGTGGCGGTTGATTGACGCAACCGGCTATATTTGTCGTAATGAATGTTATTTGAAATTCGCTCGAGAGCTTGAAATTGCCGCTCCATATACGCGTCACCATCCGATGAAATGTTACCGGCCCTTAAAGATGCTTTCAGTTGCTTCCGCAAATATTCACCAAGATCTCTGCGATGAAAAAAAAAAGAAAAAAATGTTAGTGCAACGATGACAAGCGATTTCATCATTATTTACAAGCTACCTTCCCGGTTTTGTGCTATCAACTGGCCAATGTTCTAATAATCTTAGAAACTTTTTATATTGTGTCGACATAATCAATTGTAATGGATTGATGAGCTTTGATTTAGCAAATTTCTATCATTACAATTGTATGCCTAACCACCAAATAAATATGTCAAAAATACGTTCTGAATGGTTCCATATGCACATGGATTCGTTTGTTTTGACATTTATTTAAATGTCAAATAGGTTCATTTGTGACTCAAATTCAAATAACGTTATTTTTTTTCGAAGTACTGACAACTTCACTTTCATATCTTTCGATAATCAATACAAATTTTATCGGTTTTTATCTAAAAATACTAAAAACTCGAACAAAAAAACGAAACTTGTGTTTGTCAATTAAATTTCATACACTTCCAAAAGGTAAAAGACCTGGGATATTTGTCAATAATAAGTTATACTACATAAATTGCGGTTGCCATGCAAAATATAAATGTATTTAGTCAATATATACGATTCCAAACAAATAAAACCATTTAACAAGGAAATATTTACGTCTAAGAACTTCGTTTTTTTTCTAGTTGTAAATTCCCAAAAAATGGAGGAAACTAATGAAGGAAATGAACATTGTATAAAATCATGGGAAACATATAAAATTTTAAACAAAATGAAAGAAAGTGTCCAACAAAAAAGGAGGATCGCGAAGGATGTGTTCGTATCACTTTGTTTTTTTAAGATTACATTGAACTCAATTATTAACGTTTCTATTTTGCATTCGCCCAGCAGAGCTGCTCAGCAAAGTGTGGACACACATGGCAATCAAATAACAATTGAAAAGCGATTAAATGCGACCAAAGAACAGTTGAATGATTTGCTATGTGACGGCAAAGAGTTGATCACAAATATTAAAACCGCAAATGAGCGACGTGAAGCAAGTCGTCGTTTACAGGAAGATCAACAGCGAGCCCATTTATTGGCCGATTTACAGCAAGAATCGGAGGAATCTACAAAAAAGCTGAATGCAATTAATAGCCGATGGTCGGAACTAGCTGAAATATCTGATCCAATGGATCTAAATGAACGTTTGCGATATCAAAATCAACTTATTGCACAATTAATGCAACAAAAGGATAGAATAATCATTGAACTGCAGGAAATACTAAATAATGGCAGTAGAATATACAACACCGATCAGTTGAAACAACAAGGAGATATTCAATCCCTGATTGAGCGTATTGATGAGCAAATCGATGTAATGAAATTGGATTATTTGGAACATCTTGAACTGTTACACCATAGCATCGACAGTGAACGTCGTACCTTTAAATTATACCACAGCAATAAATGGCAGATGCTTTTCGTCGAAAGAACCTCCGACGGAGAACAATATCTGTGCGATTTACTTGATCGAAAGGAAAAATTTTACGATGAAATAACAGCTACCCGGCTAAACTATGAAGAAATCAATCGAGAAATGCGAATTCAGTTGGATAAAGACAATAACTTAGTGCAACAGAAGTTACAACGTGCTAAAGCCGAAAGTGAATTGAATATGGAGCAATTGAACTATAACTATTATGTGTTGCAAAAACGAGCCGCTGAGAACATTAACGTTCGGAACAAGCAAAAAAATCGCTTAATCAAAATGCGAACATGCATATCGATGCTACGAAAAAAGATAAATACAGCCAGGATGACACAGACAATCGACATTGAAAGACAAACACACTATGTTCTTAATTTATATGCAAATATTAAAGAATTGGAACATAAAATGAGTACATTTAGCGAAAGTGGTTATCAAAAGGTACGCAACATCGATCGCAAAACAATTTGCCCGATTGAAATCTACATCCCTTTTTTGTATGAAATTAGTTTCAGCATATTTGGCAATTATATGAGAGCAACGCTGACTCAAAGCTAAACGACATCATGCAGATTGATAGAATCCTACATGAAAAGCATTTGGGATTTCGGTGGAAACAGTTTATATGCAAAAAGTCATCAAAACAAAATCAATTGCAGCCAATTCAATCAGTCGTGGAAGCCAAGAAATCTTCATGCATCGATGGTAAGAAAAAATCAGGGTATACCGCCAGATGAATTCATCATCAATAGATGAATTTATGGCATGAATTTATCAGATAAGCCGTTTGCGACTCGGTATCGTAACGCATCTACAGTACAAAATTCTTATTCTCTTCCAGATCTGCTAAACAGTTAACGTCACGTCATATATGAGACGCCGATTTTCAAATGCCTATGCGCGTTTGAAAAAGCATCTCCAAAAACTCCCAAACACGAAATTTTACGTTTCCGTGTTCATATTTGAGTCATAGGTATTTTTTATGGATCAAAACCGCAGTAACGTCAAAATTTCGCACGGCAGATCTGGGCTGGATGACTTCCAGCAAAATCGTTCGGAATTATTTTTTTCGTACATAAGACCCGAGGGGCAAATCACTCAAAATAGTAATTGCAAAATTTAGCAGTAATTGCACGAGAAAAAAGTAATTGCGAAAGTAATTGTTGATCAGCAATTACTACATTTTTCTTGCAATTACCAATGCAATTACTTCTTTTTAATGCAATTACTTTTGAGTGATCTGCCCCTCGATAAGACCATATTAGAGTGAAAGAGAGAGATTCCACAATTTTTCAGCGTGCCACCGGAATTATTTCTCACACAATCCACTCTTCCTTGAGTTATCGGAATAATTCCGGTGGAACGCTGAAAAATAGTGGAATCTCTCTTTTTCACTCCAATATGGTCTAATGTACGAAAAAAATAATTCCCAACGATTTTGGTGGAATGACTTAGAATTCCAGCCCCGGGAGGGAATAAGAATTGTATGTACTGCATTCGAGGAAAATATTTATTTCACAATTTTTTCTGCATGCAGATTTTCATTCAATTAAAAAGAAACTGGATGACGTTTCTACACGATTTAATTTTTCGGAATTATTTTTCACGATCGGTGAGCAAATTTCTAGTCAAACAAATTGGATGCTTGGCGATAAATTGACTAAATTTCTTGACTTGATCGAGGATCATAAGCAAAAACGAATAATTACCATCGATAACATTTTAACGGTAATGATTTTACTTGAAATTGAAACATTTTCACCTTGATCTGTCGAAGTCTGTAATTATTTTGAAATAGGCACTTGGCGTAACAAATTTGGAGAGTGCACATTTATTGAAAAACTACTTCCTTCCATACGCTTCGTGTATTACGTGCTCAAGAAAGTTTAATGAAATAACAACAATAGGAGAAGAAACTAGCGATCAATGCGCTGAACATGAGATAACAAATTTTTTTGTGGATCAACATATGATACCAATAATCATGCAACAGTTCCTTATTGATCTGGATGGTAGAGCTCCATCGAAAATGATTGTGAAACATCTATCGCATGATGAAGACTCCAATGCGCTTTATTCAATTGATGCTAATGAAATTGAACTGTTTTGGAAAGACTATATGCGCACGATTCCAAATGAATTGGAATTAATTTGGGATACAATTGTGAACGGACTGCTTCGTTACTTGCAGGTTGGTTAGGATTGTTATAATTTTAATTTATGCAAGAATTACTTTTTTTTCTAATTTTCTGAATATAGATTTTGAAGAGAAGAAGGAAGCAAATGTACGAATGCAATTTTTTGCGACAGCAAAATACTGAAATATCGTATTTATTGCAGCAATACTCTAATACTAACAGATGTGCAATTATTTCCGATTCAGTAATGAGTTGACAAAAATATTGAGTATAATAATAATTTTCTATTATTATGTTGTTTGGTTTTCATTAGAAATAGTAAATAAAAAATACATTGAGAATCCAATTGACGAATTCAAATACACAGAAGAAAAACTCCAAAACGATGTGATTATTTTGTGACCAAATTTGGCGCATTCGGTTAAGTTAAAATGTATTAGAACAAGGAGATAGAGAGAGGAAGAGAGAGACAAGAGACATTAAACTCATTCATTTATTCAATGAATGGACCATATTGCATTCTGACATTCATGAACGCACAAATTTGTAACACTCACGCGCAATGAGAACAGTAGAAGAAAGTAGAGGGAAGGAAAGCGACAAAAGATGACAGCTACTAATAGCAACGGAATGTGTAGAGATATGCGCGAATATTTATTTCTTTCTCTTTCGTGTGTTCAGCGCTCGAATTTTTAGTGTTACTGTATAAACTCTGTTTTTTGGATATGTATGAAGTGCACGCAAACATAAACTTCACACAGTGTCAGTAATAGTATGAGCAGCAAATCAGTAACAGTGTAACTTTTCTATATCTTGTTTCACACCATACGACAGGCGAAAAAGAAACAAATACAAAATGGAAAAGGCCAAAATTGTGTTGGTCGAGACATTGGAACCAATATTTAGATCTCTAGGCCAAATTGTGTGTATGTTCAATATATTGAAAATCGATAAATAAGTGACAACCGGATGGTTTAACTAACAATTTACAAACAGATTTGTGTTTTATTAGTCATTTGTGATTAGAACTGCAGCTGGTGTCTTTTGTGCATCGGTTTGTCTACAAAGTGTGATGATACTTGAACAAAAAAAAAGAACGAACAACAAAATCAAATAATTGCATTTTGAAAATGCTACTTTTATAGTTTTTCCATGAAATGTTTGCACCGAAATGTCTAATATTATACTATATATTTTACAAGCGGAATACAACGTAAATAAAGTTTTAATGGAAATAGCGTTTGAAGGAAAGGCTGACTAAAAAAAAATTGTTGTTTCTTTTAATGTGAGTGAGTCTGATTGTGTGCAAGTGCCACATTTTGCTTAGCTGTGCGAATTATTGAGTCAATTGTGTCAGATCTCGTAATAAAACTCACCAATTTTTGCAATTCATCTATTGGTGTGTATCAAAATGCCAGGACTTGAATATTATAATTATATATATTTATATATACACACGCACATTGAAACCAGTATTGGTGACATCGAATGAATCTAATCCAATTCAAGATCTAAATGCTTTATCGCACTTCGAATCGTATTTTTGGAATATGATTAAAATGATTCAAAACTAAATTAATATTTTGGTTTTGTTTTGATTTGCAATCACGAATATACTGTTCTAAACACTGAACGAGTAGTGCATACGGGACACAGAAAATGTAAAGTTAAAACATCCATGAATGGTGAAAGAAACCCGACGTACGCATAAGGACAATTAAACGCACTTCGTAGCGTGTTTAACTTTTTTTGTATATAACCTTTCGGATCAAATTTACTCATGCAAAAAAAAGAAACATCAATATGAATCACTGTGCAGTAATGAATAAATTATTTGGCAGTACTTTTCGTTTCATTTTCAATCTAATTGATCGGCATGCGTTTTACTTGTACGAAACATTTTGTTTGTAGTGCAATTGTGCAACGGTTCACCTTCATCAATTCTGATGGCGAACACATACAGAGTAAATGCCGTGTACCAGTATCTGCATGAAATTCGACTCATTAGATTGAAAAAAAAACTAAAATTATAGCAATAAAAAATGGAATAATTTCATAGATTTTTGTTTGACCCAATTTTAATTGTTTTTATACTTTGTCATTCCAGTGCTGATAATTTAGCTAATTGAACACATAACAAAACAACATTTCCTATCCTCATTGAAAATTAAATCTTCAGTGCTAGATAAAGGAATGCAAAACTTCAAAGAAAACGTTGTGAAAAGATAAAAAAAAACATCCTGATATCAACAACGTTGATTCAGTACAACACTTCATTGTGAAGACAAAAAATGAGTGCGATAACTATGCTGACAAATGTCAATAACCAAAAAATTTCAATCTTTTCCCGGTGAATTGAACCCAGCATTTGAGTCTATGTAAAATGAAAGATTGTTTCAAAGCCATGCCCTCAAATTTCGCAGTGGAGCAACACAACTATGGACAAACATAATGTTACTTCGAATATAGAACTTTATTTATTATGTTAACTCAAACACAGTTTTCCTCGTATTTACAATAGGAAAAAAACATTGAAGACATATAAATGAAAACGAAAAGTTCTGAATTGAGGCTCGTGAACGTGCTACGCCGAATATATGACAATTTTTTCAAAGGAAAATTTCAAGTGTTGATGTGAAATGTGTTAATTTTAAGGAGTACGTGAAAACGAAACGATTTTCCAATCGTATCATCATTATCGACAGTATATCTCCTTGTACCGCCGTTCTTCATAAATCATCAATAGTTCAATTAATTCAAATGCACAATGAAGTTGATAAATCAGCTGGTTTACTCAATCGCAAGTTTATTTGCCATTGTAACGGCTTGTTCAGCTTTTCCAATTAGTGAAAAATCAATGGGTGAGTCATTCATTATTACTACAATTTCATTTTTGTTGGTTTTCATTTTTGTTGTCGCTCAATCACAACTCTATTAGTGAGACGTAAAAGAGTGTATGTTTTTTTTCGAACTATATTTTTTAAACGTTAAGTATATTCTCTGTTGATTCTGTCTGCGTTGAAAGAGAGTATGTTGACATGCCTCAAGCTATATTGGGGCTTATCATGGTTTTAATGGAACCGATAAGAGATAAGATACAACTTTGGAGGAGTACTAAAACTTTATGGAAGACACCAAGTCGATATCTCTTATCAGTCATTGACGTCGTTAACAAACGACGGCACAAGCTATACACACAGACATTGTGTTGACACACGAAGAGTGTTCAAAGAAAAAAGTGAGCGAAACATGTGCATGCACGCTCCACGCAGCTCATCGTAAGTGTGAGGAGTATAACAGAAAAACAGCGACTCTGTGTGTGCAGAATCGCTATTGTGTATTTATGCGTTTCGTTGAACGCAACGCGTGAAAAATATCTGTTATTTTTATGCGATATTTTTATCCCATATGAATGAAAATATCCCATAGTAATCTCTGCGTCTCACCAATAGTCGATTCACTTTGTAATTTTATAGAGAAATGATGCATTTAATTTCAACAGATAGATTTCATTAAGCGTGATATTATTTAGTATTTATATAGACCAGATAAGGGAAATTCCAAAAACTACTTCAGTAGTCTTGTTTGCAGACGACACTGGTATTTATGTAGTAGCAAAAATCGTTGAAATTGCAATAAATAAAATAAATGAAAATCTCGAACGAATTTTCACATGGCTGAACTTGAACAAACTAATGCTAAATATAAAAAAGACAAATTGGATGATAATAAGAAGAAATGGTGTAGTAGTAGACAATTCACTAGAGGTCAAAATTGGAAATGAAAAAATAAATAGAGTCAATAGCATTAAATATTTAGGTGTTATCATAGATGAAACATTATCCTTTAGAGAACAGACTGCAATATGTACAAAAAAAGCAGCAACCAAAATAAATCTAGTAGATTTAATCTACTGTATAGAATATCAAAAAAATCTACTTTCCCAACAAAAAAATTTATTTATAACTCAATTATTTTACCCAATTTGCAATATTGTTCAACCATATATTTTACATGTAACCAAGACGAGATAGAAAAAATGCAGAAAATTCAGAATAGAGCAATGCGATTAATTTTAAATTAAGAATATCGTACACACTGAGAATGGATGTTAAAAACCTTAAATTGGCTAAGCATTGACCAGATGATAAAATTCAATGTTTTAATTTATACAAAATGAGAAATGGGCTTCTCCCAGAATATTTAAATGACAACCTAATTTATACAAGAGATGCTCACATGAGAAACACAAGACAGAGAACAAATAATGAACTATGACTGCCAAATTTTAAATATGAAAAAACCAGGAAGAATATATTCTATTATGGAGTCAAAATGTATAATGAGCTCCCAATAAATATAAGAGAAAAACCGTCACTAAACTCATTTAAAACGGAATGTAAAAAGCATATTATGGAAAATTTCAATGTATAAACACAAATGTAACTAAAAGAGCTAACGCTAATAAACATAATACAAAACATATATAATACAGTAGAGTAAGTTGCATTTAAAAACAAGAAGACAGAGCGGAGCGAAGTGAAAGAAAGTGAATTACAAGATATTGATTTTGATTCCATTTTTGAAAAACAAATAATATGAGCATAAAACAGAACGGTCACTTTAAATCTATTCGACACTCAAAAAATATACTACAAGAAAGGTTAGTAGCTCTAGATTTCATGTAGTGCTAAAAAATAGCATGAATTGTGATGGTCGTGAAGTTCATGGTGAACTTAAGTTCAACTAAGTTAGAACTAATAGAATTTTCAATAAAAAATAGTTTTCAATGTATTTTTTTCATCTCATTTTTTTAGATAATGCCAGCGAATTGGTGATTGGCCTCTTGGCGCTAACGTGCATTAGTGTTACTATATTGGCATGCACTTGTTGTCATCGAAATAAAAGTGGATTTGAGGTAAGAAACAAATACCATGTCCCGTTCAACCTTCAATAAAATCATCAAGATTTAGACGAATTCTGATCGCGTACACACTATAAGAATCGGAAATCTAATCCATATTTTTTGTATTTTTTTCTCTGTTGGCGTTGATGAATTTTAGCTTAGCCAAATTATTAAGGACAAGAAGGTGAAAATCAATTCATTTAAAATATTTCACTTTTCTCAGTTTGCATACACTGTAAAAAGGAGGGAATTTTATTTTAATAATTTGAAATTTGTCAGCGAAAAAATCTCGAAGGATTACATTTAAACACTCTGAACATACAATAAATTTATGGCTTTTGGGGCTAGGCCCCCAAAAGTTCTTCTTATTTTTTTTAAATAAAGTTTTACGCCTTTTCTCCATCTGTTGTTATGAAATAAGAACGGTAATGAGTTCATTGTGCATTTTGCATTGAATCGATATCTTCAATTCAAACGATCATATTTCTAAAGAGAATGTTCCAACGTGTGGTAACGTCGCGGTTTCATGTATTGCGCTTACCCGCCGATTGTTATTGGTATCGCCAAAATTTTGGGCCATACGTACACCGGGTTGCAGTCGATTGTTTCAAAGCTTTTTTTCCACCTAATTTTGGAAAAAATTTCTCATGAACTTCCAGAGTTTCACTTCAATAGAAAATAATTAATGTGAAACAATGAACTGATAGATTTCTTTATTGAACTTTTCCATGAATTCTTTTTCGCAATGCATAATAAAAATGTTAATCCTTTAGATGTTTTGCTAAAGAAAATCTAAAATTATTAATGATTATAAATTTAGGATTCCCTATTTTGAGTATATAAAGCTTCTATTTGCATGTAGTGTGCCATAATATGTATCTTTTGGTGTTGGCGCAATGGCCATTCACATCATATTTTTATCTGCCATCAACTCATAAACTTTTTCATCCAGAAGCTCGATACAGAGCGAACGAACACACAAATGTCAAGTAAATAGTGTTACAGATCGAAAGTATTTTTTGTTCGCACTTTTTGATTATATTAGACATAATTAACTGCGGAATTTTAGTGGATCTATCGCTGTTGTGTAATTTTAGTGGATCTATCGCTGTTGTGTACTTTATTTTGATGTTTTAGAGTTGCATACAATTGAAATACCCTTTTCAAAAACCAATTTGAATTTATTTTCACAGGAATTTGAAAATGAAAATACTATCGCCGACCAAACGAATTCGACCTCTGAATTCCCAATTTTTCGAGCAATTTCACCGTCAAATCCTGGGAATGCATTTAGTGCAAGCGGTGGAGATAACAATTTGGACAATCGAATTTTATCAAATATTGTCAATCAGAATCACGTAAGTTGCGTTGAGCTTTATTTTTGATAGAGTTGCTATATGAGTAGTTTGAAGCGAAAATGTTATACAGAAAAGTTGAGTAGTAAACTGTATAGTAAACTATAGTGAACTATATAGCTACCTCTTTTCATTTGACATTTTTCCTCTCAACTTTTCTGTATAGCATTTTCGCTCCAAACTACTCATATAGCAATATATAGGGGAGTGAGTGAGACATCCTATTTTTTTGGACATTTTCCTTTTTCAACAATATTAATCAAATATTAAATGAGTTTAATTTCGTAATGTTCCTTTCATGACTACGTTCCACTTCTCACTTAATCATACCTAATTCATTTTATTTTCCATTCAAAGATGAACCGTACATTCAATGAGTTCGAAAATAGTCAGAACAATAATGGACCCATTTCCGCTGTGGACATGGAAAATATCCAGAATAATAATGCAGCGGATTATATACCAAATCGAAATGAAATCAATATTGTAATTGATCCTTCGCTACATGAAAACAATCGTAACTTAGTCGAAGTGAACCGTGGTAGTATAAGTATGAATGCTACAGCAGTATCCACAAACATCGATCTATCCGTTCCAATGCTTATGACTGAATATGAACGTATCGCTAACGTTAGCAGTTTTGAGCCATATTACCAAATGAACGAATTAAACGGATATCACCTCGTTGAACCAACGGCTGCTAGTGAATCCTTAAACAATTATATTGACCTCACAGAATCCAATGATCAAAAATGTCCAGAAGAAAATGAATTGAGCCATCATAATGATATTGTTAGCATAGTTGTGGCTGAAGCTATTTGTCACCCAGCTGAAACTGAAATACAAGCTGATGACCAAATTAGTCAGCCAAAATGTAATGACTTGGAACTGGATTTAGTCGACGATGATGCGATAAGTGTAGAAGAAGCATTACGTGCTCTCGACTTTGCCATTTCTGGAGGTGAATCCATTTTCTCTGACTCTGAATATGATTCATCATCAGATGAAAGCAACAACGAATGTGGAGAAACGCACTTGCCCAAACAAATGGAACAACTCGAATCGAAAAATAGTATAGAACTGATTGAAACTGTCGACGCCAAAGATATATTTAGTGAAAATGAGGTTAAAATGGGTATAGAAATCCATTGTAATAATTCAAACATTGAACATAGTCGAAAATATGTTTATGAATTTGCAAAGGAATTAGTTGATAGTGTGCTAGAAGAGTGCACTGGATTTTTTTTATCGATGACACATTCAGATGACAATGTGCCAAAAAATGAATCTCATGCACCATTGAATGGAGAAGTTAGAATGAACAATTTAGATGATTCCATGGAGGATATGTTTGTTATCGGTAAATTGCAAGCAAGTACACCGTGCCATAAAATCAATATCAATTGCCAGCGTGAGAAAAATCGATTGGGAATCAATCTTTTTCAAGCGCTAGATGAAGTCAATGAAAGTAATTTAAGCCAAAGCGGTATCGAGCCCCTATTCGAATCTCAAACACATATTGCGAGTGCCACATTTGAAACACAACCGATTGAAAAACAATTGGCTTCAACTTTCGTTAAAAATGATGACCACACATTTATTTCGGCGGGCAGTCCAGAATATTTACAAGAGACGTTTAATGTTGAAATCAGTACCGTCAAACCACAGAATGATGTACCAACAATAAGTCCAACAATTAAAATCGACAAGGACGAAGTCAACTCGGATGATTTGACTACTATAACACCAATGAATACACCGATTGAGCTAAACTATGTAGGCACAACATGGGATCAGTTTGTCTCAAAAAGCATGAACAAAAAATGTATTGACTTAGAAGAAAACACTGATGAGAAACAAGCAACCATAGAAAATGCCACGTCGACGATAGACGATCCGAAAAATCCCTGGTTTCTACACCTACCGCAGTCAAATGACACTTTCAACATAAACGATACCGAATACTCAAATCGTGATGGTACCGATGAGGACAGCGAGTCAGTGGAAGAAAATGCCGAATTATTGAGCCTAACTTTTGACGCTCTTCGAAAACAGTTGGCTGATGTACTTCCACAAGCTTCAGGTATTTGTCCCAACTCTCTTAAACATAGTACAATATTGAATGATTTGCACCATTTTTAGTACGACCAAGTGTTGACTATTCTGATGATGAAAATGAAAGCGACTCTGATTTAGACTATGAAAATCTGGAATACCACAAGAGGTAAGCAAAAAAATAGCACATGAATGACAGATATTAACAAAACTTTGTTGCGTTCACTATCATATCATATTACATTCGATTATAGATTTGAGAACCCGAAGTGTGAGGTGTTTATCAATTATAAACAACAACTATCGCCAATCTTGGAAGAAAGTGAAGACGAAACGTGCAAGACTTTCGTGATGAACGAAACTAAGTGTTTGGATAGCACCAGGTGAGGTCAATTTCAAACAAAGGAGTAAAACATACTTTACTTCATTACAAAATTCACACAAATTGTAAGCGCAAAGTTGAGCTTCACATAGTGTGTAGCAAATGTATGCCAACTAATTTCACAGTGAAAATGACTCAATAAATATTGTATGAGCTTAACAATGCGCTTATATTCTGTGAGTAAGTCGAAATAGATAGATATACATACATACATGTAATAATATAATATAAATGCATATAGTACTGGTTACATTGAAACGAGCGAAGCAATTATGGGAGTTACAAAAGTTCTGATGGCCTCAAATGACACTCTATTCAACTTTGAAGATACTCTTGGTGACCGTGAAGACATGCTTTCACCTCGAAATGTGGCCAATTCAGGAAGTTATATTGCTATTTCAACCACACCACGACCGGAAAACTGCCAAACTCCCACAAACGAAGGATATCTCCATGCATATCCAAGCGAATACAAACCAAATGATAGCAATGTTTACAGCGAAATTAAGTTGACAAATGATATTCGACCAAACACACTACAACTCAATCTCGAGAATCTCACAAATAATCTCAATGATTTAATATCACCAGAGCAACAAAAAACCATTTCCGAAGAGATCAATACTATTGAACTATTATCATCGGATTTGTCAGCTACAATCGATGCCACGAATACGTTAGATGATTTAAAAACGTGTATTTCGGTTCATTTGAATGATGATGCAAACAATAGCAAATTGGAAAATTCTGAAATCGATTCTCATCAAACGAACAGCCTAACAGCTAATGAATCCTTTGAAAATGTTGAACATGTCACATGTCAACAGCACCAAAGTGATTTTCTTCGGAAACCACCGAAAATTACATGTCAAACTATTGCCGAACCGCATTTAAATTATAAAACTAGCGAGCATGAAACGGGTGATGTGTTTCCAGATTTATTTACAGCCCAAAATGCAGCAGAGAACAAAAACCCAAATCTAGATATCTCTAAAATTTATTTAGAATTTAAAAATCCAGAACAGAGTGAGTTGGATCTCTTGAACAAACCACCTGGACAGTTATCTGGTGAAGAAGATCCATGGGTAATAGATTATTTCATTGTTTTTGGGCAAAATTAAATGTATTTCTCAATATATCTCACGAATTGCAGGCTATGAATCGCACAGTTGAAAACGAATGTCACCAGAGATTTCAAACAGATTCTAAGGTATGTATGAAAGGAAATGCTTGAAGATGACTCGTTATAAATAACTCGCAAATTGCAGGATTTACGATTTTCCGGACCGTGCAATGATGATGTAATGCAACAAATAAGTGGCACGTTCGCAACAAATGACTGGGACAGTGATGCCGAGGATAGCAATAGTAGCGAAGAATTTGTGTATGCAAAAGGAACTTCACAAATAAGCGAATACTTAAGAGCAACTCAGAAAACAATATTCCCGCTAGATTCAAATAACCAAATCAATATGGTTGCCAATGAATCAATCGCGTTAATGGAGTGCAGTCAAGAGTCCGTAGATGAGAAGTTGAACACACAAGATATTTGGAATAGTCACGAAGATTTGATCGGTGTGTCTACGAAAGGTATGAACAATTATCAAAAGAACCGTGTCCCGTTTTGTATGGAGCTTGGGCCATTTTGTACAGAGTTCTAATGCATATCATCTTAAAGGGCATTGTGTGTAGATAAATTATATATAGATACCCAACCCCTAAATTGTGAGGAAAGGGGTTAAAATTGGGAATATGTTGGCAACACCAAAATAAAGGTATCACTTCCCAGGGCCATAGCTCCCTAACTATGGGAGGTAGGGCAATACTCCTTGGGTCAGAGTTATAGTACTCATAAATACCTATCCAAAGGTATACATATTATTTCCATTTGTTCAAAGTAAATGAAAAATACCGTTATATGAAAAAATGTTATTTTTTGGGTAAAAAAATCATATTATACCCATTTTCTGGGGCTGGGGCAGGGGCTATCACTTGGGTATGTTCAACAAAGTTGTACAGCGTTCCAAGGAGAACAATATTGCTCCAAACTATTTTGCCCCATCTCCTTCGATAACGGGTCTACGTCCCTTTACTCTCATAAAATTTTAGCCTGGTACAAAGGGCGGTGTTCCTTTTTGTGTCGTACGATGTTTATCAATAAGACTTATACCGTGGAACAGTGGGGAGTATGTCGATAATATCAAGGTTGATCTGCCCTACAGGGTGTAAACGGGATGTTATAGGGGTGAGTAATTTTTTCAATACCGACACATTGTTGGTCAAGAAATAAACCATTTAGTGGATAACTATGTATGGACGAAGTGTTCAGGACGTTGCATAATATCTTGAGTGAGGTCGCCCTCCATCCCTTTGGCCAAAAAAGGGTCAAACATGCCTCATATGTTTGTTTTGGTGATTTTGTGCATTTTTTGGCCCTCTTTCGGGCCAAACTGTGGAGGGCGACCTCACCCAAGATATTATGCAACGTCCTGAACACTTCTTCCATACATAGTTATCCACTAAATGGTTTATTTCTTGACCAACAATGTGTCGGTATTGAAAAAATTACTCACCCCTATAACATCCCGTTTACACCCTGTAGGGCAGGTCAACCTTGATATTATCGACATACTCACTACGCCCCACTGTTCCACGGTATAAGTCTTATTGATAAACATCGTACGACACAAAAAGGAACACCACCCTTTGTACCAGGCTAAAATTTTATGAGAGTAAAGGGCAGTAGACCCATTATTGAAGGAGATGGGGCAAAATAGTTTGGAGCAATATTGTTCTCCTTGGAACGCTGTACAACTTTGTTGAACATACCCAAGTGATAGCCCCTGCCCCAGCCCCAGAAAATGGGTATAATATGATTTTTTTACCCAAAAAATAACATTTCTTCATATAACGGTATTTTTCATTTACTATGAACAAATGGAAATATTATGTATACCTTTGGATAGGTATTCATGAGTACTATAACTCTGACCCAAGGAGTATTGCCCTACCTCCCATAGTTAGGGAGCTATGGCCCTGGGAAGTGATACCTTTATTTTGGTGTTGCCAACATATTCCCAATTTTAACCCCTTTCCTCACAATTTAGGGGTTGGGTATCTATATATAATTTATCTACACACAATGCCCTTTAAGATGATATGCATTAGAACTCTGTACAAAATGGCCCAAATGGGACACGGTTCTTTCTGTCACTGTACATCATCAGTTCCGAGCTTTCTTTCTACATACAAATTCTATCAAAAATAACACAGTGCAACACATGTCAGACAACCGGGACTTGGCATATCAGAAGTGTTAGTACTACCATAGGTGAACAAAACCCTAGCTGGGTTTTGAAAGTTTAGTAGCGGTTTTTATTTTATCGACCTGAGAAGTTTTTGGGATGCAGAGGATTTTCCAGAGTTGACTTCTTCAGATTTTGGTCAATAACTCATCTAGTATTGGTGACAACATCTTACTGTCTTGAGCAAAGTTTTAGTTAAAGGTCCAATGAACAAGTTTTGTGAACAAAGTATACCAAAACAATCACATTTGGTGGGTGCTAGGGGACCAAATGTCCGAAAAAGGTAGATTTTTTCAGTTTTTCGACCATACCTCGCGCAGTATACATTCTTTTCACTTATCTTTTACTTTATTATTTGACAAAATTATAGCCAAAGGAAAAGCAAACAACTCTCTAGAACATATTAACTTGAAAAAATTATATCCAGTCCACATTACTGGCTAAAAATCAATTTTGACATTTTTTGAAGTCCTATAACTCCTCAACTGATCGAAATAGAGCAATGGTGTCTGGAGCAGCTTTTTAGTACTGCTTAAGATCTTTGCATGTTAAGTTCTAAAAGTACTAAAACAGTACTAAAAATGTACTAAATTGCTTAAAATCATTTTGATGGCCATCGGCAACTCTAAATGATATAAGACTGTGCTAAATCATGTTGGACGCACTGTTATGGACCATGGTGAACCCAAGACACCGATATTTAGCCGGAAAGTTAATATTTGAATTAAATACTCCAGCATAACCTATGAACTTTTAGACTATAATCTCTTCGATTCAAATATCAATTTTCTAGCTGAGTATCGGTGTCTTGGGCTCACCATTGTCCATAACAGTGCGTCCAACATATTTAGCACAGTCTTATATCATTTAGAGTTGCCGATGGCCATCAAAATGGTTTTAAGCAATTTAGTACAATTTAGTACGATTTTAGTACTTTTAGTACTAAACATGCGAAGATCTTAAGCGTACTAAAAAGTTGCTTCAGACACCATTGCTCTATTTTGATCAGTTGAGGAGTTATAGGACTTCAAAAAATGTCCAAAAGTGTTGTTTGGTAGCCAAAATGGATTTTTAGCCAGTAAAGTGGACTGGATGTATTGTTTTCGAGTTAATATGTTCTAGAGAGTTGTTTGTTTTCCTTTGGCTATAATTTTGTCAAAGAAAATAAGTGAAAAGAATGTATACTGCGCGAGGTATGGTCGAAAAACTGAAAAAATCTACCTTTTTCGGACATTTGGTCCCCTAGCTTCCAACAAATGTGATTCTTTTGGTATAGTTACTTTGTTCACAAAACTTGTTCATTGGACCTTTAACTAAAACTTTGCTCAAGACAGTAAGATGTTGTCACCAATACTAGATGAGTTATTGACCAAAATCTGAAGAAGTCAACTCTGGAAAATCCTCTGCATCCCAAAAACTTCTCAGGTCGATAAAATAAAAACCGCTACTAAACTTTCAAAACCCAGCTAGGGTTTTGCTCACCTATGGTAGTACTAACACTTCTGATATGCCAAGTCCCGGTTGTCTGACTTTTTTTTAATTCTTGCACTGTGATAATTCATCTCATTTTCTTTTCTTTTAAAGCTGATACTGATTCAGTTGATGACATATTGGATGACATTAGTATTTCGGAGAATGAAAATGAATGGGTACCATCATCATGGGATTCATGTGCGAAACCAGTACGCTCTGCATTAAAAAGTCCAGATAAATCAAGTAGCGTAAGTGAAGCAGATATTTTTAATTTTTCCAAGTAGATGTCAAGTTTGCAGTGCCGTCTTTTAGCTTCTGCGGCAAACTTTATCGGGGACGATAAGATTGTTTATCCCAATGTAGAAATAATTATTTCCCTTCGAATCTTTAATTTAACCTTCAGATAATTGTTAGGCCCCGTTCAAAAATAAATTTCCCAAATCTTTGATTCTTCATTTGGAAATTAAGACGGCACTGATAATACTTTGAAATCTAACATGGGATGTTGCATTTCATTGAACAACATGAAAAAAACGTCGAAACGATTATCAGTGAGTTTGAGGCGAAACGTAAATAATTTCGATTTAAAATCGTTGAAATTCGTGAGAGTAAAAAAACTGCATACGTGAAATTGATTGAAAATTTGTTGTCGATTGAAAATCCATTCAGACTCATTGAAAGACTTAAATCACTGACATTTTTATTTGAAAATTTGATCAAATGACTAAAATTTCAACTAATAAATGCACTTTGCTTGCATTTGATCAGGAAGAGGAAATATCAGCTGTAAGTATTTTTCAAAGCATTGCTCCAATTAAATGTGCAAATTCGTGTGTCAATATTATGATTTTTGTAAAGATCCCGATTTGAATATATCTGCAAATTTTTCGGATCGTCACCGCTTACACTTAGTTTTCTTCGCTGTACAATTCAACTGCACAGTGCACACATCAAAATGACAGTAAACGTAATAAAATACATATATTTTGTCCTTTGCAAAATCTCCATGGCACAAAATATAATTCGGGTGCTGGAATTGATTTATATCTCATTGTGTGTGTAATTTCAATTTTATGTGTAGTCTTCAAATCATGCTTATCCTTATTCTTTTATTTGCAACATCTGCGTTAATCGCCGTTTATCTAGCAAAATGTTGAAATCAGTGCAAATTATTGTTGGAAAATTTAATGTAAACTTATTTTAAAATGTAATAAATGAATGCTTCAGAATAAATACAAATCATTATGTGCTTACCTTTCGAAGTTCAACTCAGAATATTTGCATTAGAAAGCGTAACGAAATTTTGATACTCGAAGAAAACGAAGCATTTCCCATGTTGTATACACAAACCATTTGTATTTATTATGTCATTTAAATGGTATGAATGAGTGCATTCAAATGTATCAATTTATTGATTTGAAGCAAAATCCTCATGTAGTCGAACTATTAGAATAAATTAATTCTGATAAATCTTTCCATTACCACAGAAGACTGGTGCGAAGAGTCGTCGCAGTGTTGTATTCAAAAAGCAAAGCTATCAATCGGTCTACGAATATCCAAAGGAGAATGCATTATCAACAGCACTGAGTGAACCTCAAGGATGGGCCACATATTTAGCTAATTCCAGTCCATTCAGCTCCACCATGAATGGTGCATATCCTGACGATGATTCAAACGGAAGTCAGATTGAAGTGTTCAATGCCCTGGACGGCTTTGCTGTATCCAGTTCATTCCGACCATTTCATCTTAGTCAATTCAACGCCGAATGTCACACATGGCCAACAGATTCCGAATTTTCATGGTCGCAGTTGCAAGTGAGTTTTCGTTTACTTTATTTCACTTCATTATTTTTAGATATAAAATCTTTAATCTTAAACATTGTATTCAACAGAATGATAAAGGAAATGGAAATGGAAATGATGAGGTCAATTACCTAGCAGATTCAAGGGTATGGTCGACAAATGCAGATGAACAAAGCGAATCCACCAATACTGATGAAACAAGAGATTTGAAAAGCCCAAGCTCAGTTCATCGGCCTGATAGTGGTGTAGGGGAATCGGTAAGTCGAAAGTGGACCAATATTCTATGGTGCGACATTTACTCACTAACAATTTCTAATGCCTATTGTATTGTATTAGGCCGATCTTTCGGAGTCCCTTTTGCTTGGGGAATTGTGCCATACCAAAGCATCATTGCGGCTCCCCTTAAATGTGTACACATCCAATTCTCTTGCGAAAGAAAAAGAAATGGTACAATCAACAACCCCTGCCGATGATCAAAATGAATCCAGCAAAAGTAGTTCGCAGAATGAATATAGCAGTGAGAATGTGCTTGCTTCCGATTCAATTCAAGATTCAATGGATTTAATTGTGCCTACGTCATGTACTGGTTCCATGGATTCGATAAACAGTTTTGACGGTGGTAAAAGTTCACAAATTCATCTCAGTAATAGTACAAATACTGACGGTCTACCGATTCACACAACGAAAGTGAGAAACGCTTCAAACGAAACGTCTGTTCAAAATGAACTTACTATCAACACCAACACAAGCAAAAAATGTGATTATAGAATAACGGCTAATAGACAGAGTGATAGCACTGACGAAGACTCCGGCATCGAAAATATTGTTCGAATTACCAAGGAAATTTAAAAATGCACAAAAAATACAAACTCCACATACACAAATAAAAACAAATTACATTATTTATATTAGACATTTCTCAAACTGTATAAAAAATTAAATAAGCCTTAAAATAAAACCGAACATATAATCATCTTATCTTTAATATAATCAAATATCTTTTCACTAGCATCAACGTTTTTTTTTTCATGTCTAACCTATGACATTTATCAAGTGTAGCTGAGTTTTAGGATAGAGGGAAACTGATCCGTGTGCAATCAATTGACTTACTGTAATTGAGACATTTTTTTACTATGATTTCAGTCAACTAACTGTTCATTGATTTTGTAGTAGATAATCATTTATAGCCAGTCAAAAAAGTCCCAAAACCATCGACTGACTGCTTAGTCAAAATATGTTTGCACACGGGAAATGTATTAAATGTCTGAATAGTCTATTATACCATGTAACCAAACAAATTTCAATCATTTGCCAATATGATATAAACCAGAGGAAACAGCACTTTTCTTTTCTTTTCCTTTCTTTTTTTATTTGTCGTCGTGATATTTATAAGTTAATAATGCGCCAATCGAGTAAAAAGAAAAATGAAAATAGGAATATTTCAGTTGATATAAGTAGGGAAAATTCCGAATGTAAAAAAATTCATGTAAAACAAACGTGAATAAAATGAAAATGTATTTGGATTAGGATGTATTCTCTCCAAAGTTTGTGTTTCTTTTTCTTCTTCAATAGATCATACTTTACTTACCAGGATTTTTTGCTGAGTTGTATAATTAAACACGTGTTTGAATCCAAAATTTGTATGAATATTATGATTATACAAGTATTTTATTTACATTCATCCATTAGATCGGTTATGGACTATCAAACAATATTCTTGATTTTCTTCTTTCATTCCATTTAAAACAAAAGGTCAAACCATGCTTTTGATACCAATGTTGTTATGGGAAGCCTTTTTCTTAAGTGCCCCAAATTGCCACTTCAACAATAGCTTATGTATGTGCATCCAATTTATGACACGCTATCTTCAAAAGTCAAGAAAAAAACAATGGTAATGATACATACAAAAATGATTCTTCAATAAAAAGACCGCTGAATTCTATGGCATTCAATATCACTAACACCACGCATCGAATAATCCCCAACTGCATATATTTTTTGCAGGTCTGGAAATTCGTTTTATAATTGGTGTATAACTCAAACTGTTGGACCCAAATTTTCTTACTAGATGGAGATAAGCTGCGCAATGCACTACATTCGTTGACATGTTAACCCATTCAAAGGCACGGTTCCATATGGAACCATTCAGAATATGTCACGCCGTATAAGTCTAACTCGGTTCAACGTCATTCTATTCAAGTCAAATGACAAGAATTTGACAGAGAAATGATGCCGCCAAATTTCGGTACCGTAGCGAGCTCAGTTGAGTCGCGTGTGTTCTCGGTATCGGACGCTAAAGTTGACGAAAAAAAAAATTTGAGAAAAAAGTACCCAAAATAAGCAGTCGCAAGTTGTAAGTACCCATATCTACCTCATACCTCTTTTTTTTCTCGAAAAAGTGTATATTTTCTGAAAGCTGGCGAGATTTTCTACATTTTGTTATATATTTCGTGTTGTTTCGAGATATGCTTGTGCTTAATATTTTCGTCTCAAATTTGGCGGTTCCATATGGAACCATCGCCTGAACACACTACAAAACACTCAAAAATTGTTTTGTATTTTCAACCTTTTTCCTCAATTTGTATAGGTTTTCCTCGATTTACACCATAATCAATTGCATCAAATGGTCGAAATCGAGCTTGGTCATCATGCTACAGGCGTCATCCGCGAAGCACGAATCCCGCAAAATTGTCCATTGCCAAGCAACGCTGAAATGAACAAGATGCCACGAGGATCGATCGAATCGATTGTGATGAAGGGGCCTTACATTTCTTTCACCAAATGGCGCGACAACAAGTGTGTTACTGTTGCCACAACATTGTATGGAAAAGATCCTGTGGGAAAGGCTACACGATTCAATCGGGAGGTTCGTCAACGTGTGACGCTCGATCGACCGCGCTCCGTTGAAAACTACAATATGAATGCACCATGGGTGGCACCCTTACCTTCGCAGTGAAGCAATTTTTTACTAGTGACGTCGCCACATTTACGCGCCCATCACTTACTTAAGTACTTTTGACAAGATTGTTCGTAGTATTTTGACATTTCATTGATGTTCGTTGATATGAAACATGTTTGAGTTTTTGGAATAAAGTGATGAATTTCTAATATATGTATCGTAAACCATCCAAATAGTAACATAGTTCTAATTGTAACAAAGTCTCAAAATAAACCACTTTTCTAAAAAAAAATACAATTTAGTCATATATTCATATCGGAAGATTTTTTCGTGTTCTTCTCAAATATGATATAAAAAACAACAGTTAACCTTCAAAGTTTCGCAGAAAATTAGAATATTTGTGTAATTGTTACAATTTAGACTATGTTACAATTTGGATGGTTTACGATATTAAAGTGAGTTTGATATATTTTATTATTATTATGATAAAATAACAGTGAAAAAATGACAGTGTGAAAACATATGTTAGTATTGAAGATTTCAAAAAAATTGGTGCTGCCTCACGCTTTCATATCAATACAGAAATGTGCTACCCATAGCACATTTGCTTCGACACCATCGCGGTCTGAAGTTGTCCATAATAACACAATTTTTTTTTCAATTTATCCATAGATTTTAAGTTGATTTTGTTAGATATTCACTAACGCAATAAAATCAAACCGAAATACTATGTATCGTAAACACTCCGAATTGTAACATAGTCCAAATTGTAAAATATTTGCAAAAAAAACACGATTTTAACATAGATACGAATTTTAAATGCGACACATTATATACATATTCGGAAAAAGCACGAAAAAATCTATCTATGTAGAATAATTAAACACTGAAAATGTTTTAGTTTACATTCATTTATCCATTTTGAAAACAGCATCTAGTTTTTCACTGGTTTTGAGAGGAAAAGTTGAACTATGTTGCAATGTCACGCTTCCCAATTCATTGTTTTTTCCACTAAATACAGTACAAAATATTTGATGTTTCCATAAATTTCTACTGTGAAATGTTTTTGAAAAGAACGTGTGAAGGCTTTATACCATTTGTGCTTTTTGCAATAATATGGAGCCGCCATGATTATTTATCAATTAATAGTACTGAAGTACAGTGTATTTGAGTCAGTGCCTTCTCTACTACTGCTTGAAAGCACAATGGTGTAAAAATCTGCAAGAATTTACGCCTCATTCTTTAATGAAACACTCTTTTTGCAATATATTTCGACAAATATTAATATTTTAGATAAATTTCATGATGTATCAATTGTAACTCATTCTTTCCGAGTTATAACATGCAAAGCTGCTGTCAAACTGAACTTTGAATGAAAGTTCTATGGTTGATTTGGTGTTGACAGATGTGACAGTTTGCAATGTGCCGA
The DNA here is from genome assembly GCF_009176505.1 of Sitodiplosis mosellana. Taxonomy (NCBI): domain Eukaryota; kingdom Metazoa; phylum Arthropoda; class Insecta; order Diptera; family Cecidomyiidae; genus Sitodiplosis; species Sitodiplosis mosellana. Next base: position 4,584,636 of record NW_022601391.1, on the reverse strand, counting down.
TCACTAAGTGTGTTGAAATGTATGGTAGTGTAAATATTCTTGTTTGCGAAAATGTTTTAAAACAATAAATATTGAAAAACATAAAAGAAAAACAATCCAAAATTAATAGAATAAATCGAAATCACATCAAATTTGGAAACAATTGCGTGGAACCCAAACGGTTTTCGCGCGTTCAAATTTTGACATTTCATAAAGTTTCGTCATAAGTTTGTGAATATATGTTTCAATTTGGAGTTTACAATATGGATAGTTCAGTTCCCTAATATGAGATTTCGTGTATTTTTGCGATTAAAATAAAAATTAAACTATTGAATGAATTTTTCGTTAATCAACCGATACATCAAATAAAAGCCAAATAAATTCTCTTTCGAATAGATATAAACATGTTGGGAATTTATGAAGTAATTTTGTAGAAATGGACATGCAAATCGGAAAATTGATAGTTTATGTTACGAATTGGAGTGTTTACGATACCAAATAGGAAATAATGTGAAAAAAAGTTGATCAACAGCTGATTCCTTAAGGGGGCACATTTTTTTTTCAATTTTCAATAATTTTCCATTCACTTTCCATATGTTTTCCCTAATATCAATGATTTTCCAATAGATAAATCATAAATAAAATCGTTTTGTCTTCAATTTCTATACATTTTCCATACAAAATACAGGTAAAATTCAAAAAAAAAAAATTTGCGTTTCGTAGTGTATTCAGGCGGTGGTTCCATATGGGACCGCGTCAGCCTGCGGCCTCTGGTGGACCAAATTGAAATCTGAACTTAGACTCGTGCTCAGGAGGCCAAAATTGGCCTATCTGTGAATTTTCATTAAGAAATTCGAAAAATAGGCTGCGGCTTTGAATGGGTTAATATCAGACGAAGTTGCGCTGCGTATCCATAATTGATTCGAATTCCAATCAATATGATTATTCCATGATGGCATAGAAGTGTATTTTTGTTGTTCAAAAAAATAGTATATTAAACGTAGCTGAATCGGTTTGGTGATAGATTCAATCTATCTATTAGATTGTATCCTATCTAATTCATAGAGTTTTTCTTTTGGGAGGTTCAAATAGTAATCGCTATGTAATGTATGTGATTGCAATCAAATGCCATAGAGTATTGCGATCATTTAACTGGTAATACCATTTTTTTGTTTTGCAGATATGAAAAACATTTTGTTTAATGGCGATTAAAATATCCCCATAAATATAAACTAATCTTTTTGTCAACGACATTTTTTTAAATTTTTCATTTACAAATATAATTTTTTTACATAAATTAATCAAAAGCCGCATTTTTATTCTTAGATGATTATTAAAATTTACTCTTTTTTTTAGATTCCCCATTTTCAAAAAGTGATGTTCAAATTTTCCGTACCAAGTTTTGCCACAATGTCTATAGTTTGTGTCAGCTGAAGCCGATTATCAAACTTTAGCAGAAATTTAAATATCCCTTTTTGAAACTTGGAAACACAATACTAGTCATTCACAATTGAGCGATCTATTAAATCTTTGTAGCATCAACCGCATTTTGGTTATTGACGGCAATATCGATGCTACTCTGTAATCCTATTTTCTGTGTTTGAAGTCGAAAATTGAAAAGATTTTTAAATGAGCAAACGGACTTTTTCCTAAATGAACTTATTTAGTGTGCTCCGATCAATTGTTTTCTTTTTTTTTAGTTTCGGACCTATGCTTTCATATCTAGGGACATTTAACTCATTCGCATAGATTATACACTACGAATACCGTTCAAAGAAGTGAATATCTAATTCCAAATGGAAATGATATACACTTTTTTTTACCGAGAGCGAGACATTTGACAGAGAGGGTGCTTTTTTATGTACAGCTGTTGGCGCCCTCTCTGGTAGTTTGCTGAGAACAAATTCAGTGTGCTCTTTTTATGAACTGTGCAAAGAATATATTCTCCGAACAAAACGCAATTTTTCGAGTTAAACATCCCTAGTTTTGTATTTCATCTTTGATCCATTTCACATTTGGCATATCGTCACAATATTTTATGATAGAAACATGTGATCCTATTATAAAGAAGAAAAAATCTCATTTTATCCCAAATTTCGAACAGGATTGATTGATTTTTAATCAATTTGAAACGATATGCGCAAATCCTTTTTATTGCCCTGAAATTGTTTTTCAACATATACGCTTTACTGGCGTAAGCAGTTTAAAATGATTGTAGTGTGCCTGTGTTGTCAATTTTACTGAAATTTCAGCCCTATTATTCTTTGAAATTCGCATGAAATACGAATGATTGGTTCTGATTTGTTCATAAAAGCTTCATATTGCCCGATTTGAAAGAGAATATATACGGTCATATTTTAACCGGTCATAACTTCCCTCATACAAAATGAATGCAGAATTTATGGCCGAAATGACGGAGAAAATAATTCCATTTCAAATTTGGACATAACTTCCCCATCGAAAAAATTTTGATTGGAGAAAATATCTCGGAAAATATGTCCAAATATCAGAAGAATTTATATCCAAATGCATATGGACATATTTTCCCGGGGAAATTATTACCAAAAATGCTGTGAAATTATTTCCAAATAAAAATGGACATAATTCCCCCACGTATTTTTCACCGAATAATTGTACATCAATAAAAAAAATTGATTTCAAACTTGATTGAAATTTATTTGAGCACGAAAATGTTTGAATTGAATCAGTTTTGAATTTTGCCAGCGTCTATGAATGTACTCCACAATTGTTGGCATATACTATTGGGCCCGTGCATTAATAATGTCACTTTTTCGGAAGATGTCGTAACTAGTACAATATTGCATCGGGCAATACTGTTACCAATTTCACATGGAAGGCCTCGTGACAGACTACAAAAAACGACACCTGTCATTTCGCCGAAGTGTAAACAAAAATATTTATTCAGCCGAGATCATGTCGAATTTCGTTCCAACGAAAGATCATTTGCGGGAGCTGTTTTTTTCACACGGAAAAATTGTGAAAAAAAGATTATTCTTGTATCGGGTTCACACTGATTATGAAGAATGGACCCTTCTCGATAGACTCAAGCATAAAAAACCATATTTTGATTGACGTTATAGATGGCGCTGCAATCACTCCCTCGAAAATGCTCGAATTGGGCGATTTGCCATATTTGCGGGGGTGGGGCAGATATGGTGCATTGGAAGGTGGTAGAAATTTATCAAAATGTTAGCTTTTATCGTTCCCAACAGAAACTAATCGGTATATACCAATTTCTGACAGCAAAATCGAAAAATTGACTTATCGCCGCAAAAAAAGCGAATTTTTGAGGAAATTTTTTTAATGACTTTTTGGCTATCAAGTCCAAAATTTCTAAGAAGCCATTAATTTTGAAAATCCTTTATGCCCCCGCTGTAATCTCCAGACATTGCGCTTTCTTACTACCACTGGTTTCAGTCGATTCAATATCACCTAAGTGGAGGACGGTTCACTTGTTTTCAAAAAGTCAAAAATTGGCTTGATTCGTTCTTGGCCGCCAAGCCGGCGCAGTTCTTTTGGGATGGAATCCATAAATTGCCTGAATTATGGGAAAAATGTGTCGCTGCAGATGGGCAGTACTTTAATTAAAAAAGATTGTACCACTGATTCAGAATAAACAAATAATTTTTGCAAAAAATGTGACATTTTTAATGCACGGACTCAATATGAGGGCATATAAGTTACGATGGCTACTTCTGGGGTAATAATTTAAGAACAGCAGCGATACTTTACCATCTTTACACTTTAATAGCATCATGAAAATGGATTTAATTGCGCGAAATACGCAAACAAAATAAAATGTTCAATCTTAATAAAACTATAAATTTTGTACATCTCATAGAGAAGCGAGACGACTTTGGCGTGCCGTACACGTTTACCGCCACGACTTTTGCTTCGTTTATGTTCATTGTACAATGTATTGAGTACATGCGCTCACGACAAATGCTGAATATGATCTTAGTATTTGTTGTAGCGAACTATGTGTATACGACTTCAATGACGTGCGTCGCATTTGTCGTGAGCGCATGTACTCAATACATTGTATAGTATAACGAACATAAACGAAGCATAAGTCGTGGCGGTAGTCGTAGACGACGCGCTAAAGTCATCTCGGGTTTAAATGATGTATGCAACAGCCGGCAAAATTTGGTCCGGAAACACCAAGATTTGATTAGATTTATTATTGGCCAAGCAGTTCATCTACTGAAGAAGGTAGCCTATTCACCAATTTGAATTTTTGAATATTAAAAAGTGCCAATATCGCGATATTATCGTTAGCATACCGATGTCCACACATCTTGCGTTTGGAGTATATACAATCGGTACAGAAAACATTGTTGATATTATCGCAATATTGACATTATGCGATACTCAAAATAAATGAGGAAGTGAATCTTAATTTCACGATGCAAAAATTTGGAACAGAAGAGAAGGCATTATCAACAGAGTTGTTTTCTTTTCTGAACAAACATGATATGCGTTCATTTTTTTGTTGTCACCAATGGGTTGACATTTTGTCAATTAGTTATATATATACAGGGTGATTCATAATTCCATGCTAATCTCTCTATGACAGATTCCTTGGCTCATGAGGAGTAAAAATGTGTATGGACACTTTTCCGAATTCGTCCTCTATACCAAAGATTTGGCCGCCGGCGCATTTTCGGACATAAATGCATGATTTTTTGCTCATTGGAAAGATATTGAGGCCCACTAGATCCTCCAATCCAAAAACGGTGAAAATGTTTGACTAAGGGGTTAAAACTAACCCATACCGGAAAGTATGGAGAAATGGTGAAAATAGTGAATTATTTCAAAATAATTCGTTATTAAGGTATCGTTTTTGCATCACAGATCGAAAGATCGTAAAATTTTAGGCCGGTATGCCCATTTTGCCGTTAACCCAAGAAAACTGCGACCCAAAGGTGTCATTAGTACCCATTTTTCGAAGGTTCCCAAATACCGGGGCATAACTCAGAAACTATGGGAGATATCGGTTTACTATCTATAGATTTGAAATTGTAGAGGGCGTCAGAAGCAACAACTTCGATTTGTTTACTTTATGAATTCACCTGTAGAAGGCGCTCGAAATCAAAATTTCCAATTTAGTAATTTTTACTAAAGTAACGGTATTTTCCGATTCAACACATCAGCCATACTTGTTGCTTTTGTCGCCCTCTACAATTTTCCTGAAGATAGCGAATCGATATCTTCCATGGTTTCTGGGTTATACCCCGGTATCTAAGAACCTTCGAAAAATGGGTACTAATGACACCTTTGGGTCGCAATTTTCTTGGGTTAACGGCAAAATCGGCTTCTGAAAATGGGCATACCAGCCTAAAATTTTACGATCTTTCGATCCGTGATGAAAAAACGATACCTTAATAACGCATTACATATTTTGAAATAATTCACTATTTTCACCATTTTTCCATACTTTCCGGTATGGGTTAATTTTAACCCCTTAGTCAAACATTTTCACCGTTTTTGGATTAGAGGATCTAGTGGGCCGCAATCTTTCCAATGAGCCAAAAAAATGCATTTATGTCCAAAAATGGGCTCACAATGGCTTTTGACGTAGAAGCACGGCGGCGCTGCCAAAAATGGGCCGGCGGCCAAATCTTTGGTATAGAGGCCGAATTCGGAAAAGTGTCCATACACATTTTATCTCCTCATGAGCCAAGGAATCTGTCGTAGAGAGATTAGCATGGAATTATGAATCACCCTGTATAACATTTTTCCAAAAATCAATTCAGACGAATATGTTTATAATCATCGTATACCATTAATATTTCGACTCACAAAAGGAATTTCGCATGAAAATTCATTGAGTGACCAAAACACGATTATGTTGTAAACCTTAGTGAGTGGGGAATTTCGGAACGCCCTATATACGAAAAATTGATCAAGTGATTTTTATTACTTTTCAAGTTGATATCGCATTTTTTATGCATATTCATTATATTTCATGCAACATTTTGACAAAATACTCATTGCAATCTATGCGATCGAGCTGTCCACTTGAAATGCATCAAAATGATCGGTAGCTATTTCACAGGCAACAATTACAGATCCGACTAACAACAATCGCTATTTTTGAACTTTTTCCACAATAAAATTAATTCTTCTATCTTTTCCTAGCACTAAGTACTCCATAAACGTTTTGCATCAAAATTGTTTCAGTTTTCTATCCATTTATGAAGTGTTCCGAATTTCCCCACCATTTTTGAAAATCGCAAAATCAAGGGTTTTTTGCCAATATAGGGTACATTTTTTCAACCGATCCGAATTTCAACAAGCGACAAGTGCCAAAAGTTAGGTCTTTACATTGACTAAGTCGTACCACTTTAGAATTTGGAAAAATGTTAATTTTTTAGAATGCTTTTAAATTATTTCGATGTGTGTTCCGAATTCCCCCACCTTCCCCTACATAGTGCCGTGCAAAAGTTTGGGTCCGGCAATGAAATGCATTATTTCTATGTCTTTTTGTCTTATTCAACCCAAATTCAGTTCTTAATCTGAAAGTCTGTTGAATTTCTAACTAAAGACCCTCATTTTTCTGACTTTGTGACGTGGTATCCAAACAAATTCATGGATTCTATCATGAATTTGGATGGATCGCACGTCACAAAAACGGAATGTCAGCGGAGCGTTCTCTATGCGTTCACGGCACGCAAATTATCTGGATAACGAGCGTCAGCCGTAGCTGACCATCTATCGCGTTTGGTTGGCTGTATCCCCCGATCGATGTATGACATTTGAATTAATGTGATTTGATGTGTGAGCGTAAATCTCGTATCTCAGGATTACGGAATTTTGTTCACTAGAATAATGACAGACATTTGGGCATCGGTAAGAAGATATACATTTTTCTTTAACTATTCAAGAAAAATTTATTTTCTTTCAACTTTGTCTACAGGAAACATGTAACGCAATTTGGTCGTTTTTAACGTTAAAAGATGTAACGTTTCTAGGCTTTCTTTTCGTTAAAATAGAATAAAATTTCAGTGTAAACCAACTGCATGAATATTCGGAACGCTACCCAGCTTCTGTCAAACATTTGAAATGACATCCATTCCAACAACTACTCTGTGTCAACCGAACTATAAACAAACATCTTACAAGAATTTCGATTTGTGTCGCACGAAAATGCAGAGTCAATAATACAACGGGCACATTCGTAACTGTGGCTTTGTGTTGCATTTGTTTACTTTGGTTCCGTTACGGTCGACACCAGTTGAACATGAATTTCATCACCGGCTGTGGAAAGTTGTCAAACTAAATTCAACTTGATGTGCTAAATCGACGCTGGTCGCATTCATATTGATCTGAACATTTGAAAAGGCAAGTCATTTGTTGTGAATATAGTTCGATTTATTAGTGATTTTTTTTCTTTTTTTTTTCAAATTAAGTAATTTAGTCAATGTTTTTGGGTAGAAAATACATCATATCCGATTAATTTTCCTCATATTTTTCGTTTGGTGTTTAGACGTTTTCTTTCATTTTATGCAACACAACAGTTGCAACTTATTTTTCTTTCTGTTTTTTTCTTGCTCCTGAATTACAGATGGGTTTCGAGCGCGAAAATTCAAGAAAGAAGCCGAAGCCAATTGTGATGCTTGATCCAGAGTCTGGATTCCAGACAAGATTGAGGAGGACAAAGATTCGGGCATAAGAACAGTCAAAACTCAGTTACGTTCCATTCTTCAGCCGAAATACGGTGACTTGTTGATTAAAGCCATCACCGACAAATCAATAATGGCAACGAAAATTTGCTTACTTGCCTCGCAGTTGTTCCTGTGCTGTTGTAGGCGCGCATTTGACGAGAATGACCAAGCATTTTTTGAACAGAATGGCTAAAAGGTGATTCGGTCATGTTTTTTTGGTGTCCTGGAAGATAATATCTACACGAACGATATGTTACCGGAATTTCGTGAAATGGTGCATCAGCTGAACGATGGCCATCGAGTGGTTTGGCCCAACGCGGACTTTTTCGGCAACGGAATGAATGATTTAATAAATTCGTACATATCGAACACGAAGAACAACTTGAAGACGCATAGCGCCAAACGCACGCGCGAATATTTGCAAGTAAAAGGGTTCGAATCTTCGTTGGGTGTTTCGATACAAAGAGGCCGACATCAACCGTGTGATTAGTTTGGCAATTTATGGCAAAGACGATATCACAATCAATGGCATGGATGATGTTGCCAAACGTTGTTGATGGAAATGGTCACGGCGAACAGTTGGTGGGACATACCCAGACGTGTGCAAGGGGGGTTCCGGTTTTTTTAGGTCTCTACTTTTTTTCGACACCCAATGACAAATTTTTTACCTCCCTCTAGGATTTTGACCTTGCACACGTCTGGACATACCACACAACAACATCGGCCGGATTCACAAAGAAGGACTGGTTCAAGAGCATCGCATTCTGTTTCCTTCCAGCGGAAAATTGATGAATTCAACACCTGCGACGAATATCGTGAAGTACGCCGATGCCAACTTGAAGAGTATGAAGTATTGAAACGATGCCGACGTCGAAATCACCGTCCATGTACTTGCCAGCAGCCAACTGATCGAGGCCAAAATGAGTACATCGAGAAAGGGCCGCCGAGAGTGAAAAATCTGGCATTGATTCCCATTTGTGGTTCCACTCTTATCCACTACACATTGGACAATAAGACATTGTACTTTTTGTTGTGTCAACTGAAAATCGGACCAACTAACATCACAGACGATGAGTTCAGAAAACATTCGATGTGCTGAAAATCTATCGGCTTGGTCGCAGCAGAAAAGAGTTCCGTTTCCGAATTCTCCCAAATGGACAGGCCGTATCGCTACAATTTAATGTTGACAAAACGGAATCGAAACCAGATGACAAAAATGCCATTGTTCAAAACTACAGAAAGTTTGTCAATAAAGGTGGTACTGATCCGGGTGTGAATACGTGGAATGCTAGAACGGTACATAACACCGAAACTGGCAAAGAGGTAAACAATATATATGCATTGTTCATTTGATAAACCGAAGTTATGCCATTGTCATTGTCGTTGTTATCTAAACGGTTTTCTTTGTTCTGTTCTGTTTCGTTTTGTTTCGTTTCTTAGGTGAACTACATGATCAGCAGCAAACAGTATCATTACTGGACGAAGCAAAAGGTCCGAAATCGACAGGGAAAGCGGTGGACCAAAGACTTTGTCAAGAAAGAGAGGCGGGATCGTGAAAATCGTGCGCTCTATCCGGTGATGCCATCGCCATTGGGTAGGCACTGGAAGGACTAAATTCGGCATCGACTAAAAATGACGGATAGTGGCATTGCCGTGTATACGACAGACAAATACACGAGACTCAATTTGGACAAGTTCGTTCAATCAAACAGTGTGACCGATAGCGTAGCCGGAATTTGACCAACTATCAGCCATCACTTATGCATTTCGGAGCTGCTCAAATGTCACCCAGTTCACCCATCGGCATCAAAAAGACACTGCGTTGCCCGGGCAATCGAAAGATGATACGGAGCCACAAAAAGTGTCCTGGTTGTGTGGTTAATATGCTCGACGAGTATTTCACTTCTCAAACATGTGCCAAGTGCTTTGGCCGTTTTGATCGACGCACGAAACGACATCTGTTCAAAGTCTGCCATGATTGTCGGCCGTAATTGGTACGAGCAATGCTACCATCAATGATTGTGTGCAAAGTCAACAAACGAAAGATGAGGGAAGAGAAGCTGAAAGTGTTTTTGCTCGAGAAAGAAGCGGAAGAGGGCAACAAAAATCCAGTGGTTGGCAATGATGTCCCACATCCAGATCAACTAAACTCAGATTACTCCCAAATGTAGCGATCTAGCATAAAACATGGCTAGTAAATGGGTCTAGTGGAATTTCGGAATAAGTGAACATCAATCAAACATTGCCGCTGCAAAATGTATCCTGATCAAAAGTAAATGCTCATATATATTGATTGAATTGCCTGTGAGGTGCAGTGCTTTATTTACATATCATTCATTGTTTTCTTGTATGATTTTCAAGGACACTGTTTGACTTGATTGGGATTACGTTACCCGAAACATTGCAGAGGCCACACAACCAGCGATCTGCTGTCAACAACTAAAAAGCATCATGCATCGTCGTTCACGCCATTCACATTGAATAATTTAAAAATTAAAATATAACAGTAATGTTATTTCCGCTATGCCTGATTGTTGTGGTATAGTAGGCGTGACTCGAAAGAGGTCAGAAGTACTTATCTAAGTAAATGATTTGTTTTTCAATTGAAATAAGAGTATTGAATGTATTGAATGTATTGATGCTAATTTTATTCAATTTTTTCTCCATTCATTCCATGCACAATTGTATCACTATGACGGTTACTTCTACGGTTTAATCTATCCCCGTATTCAACCTCGGATATGTGCCTGGAATCGGATGCATTTGGGTTTATAATTATTAGATGGGTATCTACAGGAATTTACTTATAAATTGGTTAAATAGTCGGTTAAGTGACCGCTTAAAAACTAATAATTAACTTACATTTTCGCATAATGTCAAACAGTTTGCATTCGTTACATGAAAGCTATGCATGTTGTCACATATACCCTATACATAGAATTTCAACGCATGAACCGTTCCATTTTTCGAAATTGAAAATATCCGATCACAAACCTTTTTTGTTATTCAGATTTGAGAAATTTTTTGTGGAAAAATATAAACAAAAGTGAAATCATAGTCATGAATGATATTAATAAGCATTTCAAATGGCCCTCGAGATTCTAATTTTGTCTTTTATCTATTCGAATTATATATATATGCGCAGGACTATTGCGGCAAATATTAGGTTGGTACGAAGTAAAAAAAAGTACCAACAATTTTATCTTTGTCGAATTTCGGATCTTGATCGCTAATTTACCCACAGAAATATTATTGGCCAAAAAAGGTAAGATAAGACCATATCGAAAGACTATTACGCAAATGGTATGCAGTTGAGTGTGCACTGGGCACTGTCCAGTCATACGCAGAATAAACATTTTCCAAGTCGCATCTGAATGAAAAGTCAACAATATTATTTACAAATTGTCAATATATTGATGCTTTTGAAAACACACGTTTCTTTCACTACATTTGCAATAGGTTTTTGACAGGGTCCTATCTTACCTTCTTATGTCAATGATGTTCTTTGAGGTAAATTAGCGATTAAGCCCCAGAAATCGACAAAATGTTGAACTTTTTTTATTTTGGACCGCCTTAGTTATAATGAATATAAATTATTCTTGATGTGTGTTTGAAAAATAGTCACTAATTGCCCTGCAGTCATTGCGAAATAGCTAGGTTTCCATTTTTAGTGTATAAACTCATCTTTTTGAGATCACGTCGCATGCATCAACCGAAAGTGCCAGATTAAAGAAAGGGCAAAAAGTGGAGTGGCGGTCATAACGCCCCGGACGGACAGCATTCTCTAATGTAATAGAAAATACAGAAGCATGCTGTCCGTTCGGTTCGTTATGACCGCCACTCAAAAAGTGTGCAACCACACACAACTAACAGAGTGAAGTACAGAAGAAGAGAATGCACATAGACGATACATCGTCCGGTGTTCGTCGTCGTGCTTACTTCGCTTTGTTTTGCTTTGATTTTTATCGCGCTTCCGGTGTGCTTTTTTCATTGTTATGCGCTTGGTGTTTGTGTTGTTTTGATGCATGCGATTTGCTCACAGCAAGCTCCGATTTTATACTATTCATAAGAACTCAGCTGTTTCGCAGCCTTCGAGTTTTACTTTTTCTGCTTCCCAAAACTATCTGCTTTGAAGAGATGTATTCCGAATCAATGAATTTCAGTCGGCGGTACATTGTGAAATGCGTTTAATTTGTTTTATTTCACATTTGTGGCCTATGTCTACCACCACATATACCACATGATATACCCATTTTATGACATAGATGACAAGCCGGATAGAAACATAAACAAGGGAATATCATAGATAATAGAAATAATCCGATCCATCTGAAAGAAATTTTTTAAGTCGTTTCAGTATAATGATAAGCAGTAATTGGAACAAAAATTCGATTCGCGGCAAAAACTCACCTTTTTGAGCAGACACTTTCTTCAGGTACACATTCGCAAGGATGTTGCGGCATTTCACCTTCTGAATCGCTCATACAATGATACAGCATACATCGGGCACCTTTATAATTTGACATGATAGAATAGTTAACAATAAATTTAACTTAACGCAAGCAACTTCTAATGTTTATTATGCATTACATACATTTCATAGCTGTTGTATATTCTAGACTAGCCTTAAATGTGTCAGGTGCGAACTCACAAGCTCCTTTTCGATTAAATTCTTCAGTGAAAAATTCTTGGCAGTATCTGAAAGAACATTTATTAAGAAGAAAACAATAATATTTAATAGCTATTGAGAAGCTCCAGTGAATTGCGCACTGTTCACAGTGCACACTGCACACTCATATCTATAGGTGAGATTCAGAATAGCGTATATTTCACGGGTTTTGTTATGAAAGAGAAGAGTAAGATTCTTTCAGTTTAAAAATGATTAAAGACGAGTATTTTCATTTTGGGTCGTCACGGTTTTTCACACCTTTCGCGTACCTGATAAAAGATAACAGTTCGGTCTCTTCAGTAGTTAGTCGTACTCAATAACTTTGTTGGGGACATTTGTCTCTTATCTCTTATAAGTTTCACGAAAACCGTCAAAAACTGCGACAACCAAAACATATACTATTTTAACGCCAATAGAATCATCACAAAATAAAATCCTATAAAAAACATAATCTACTCTAGATATAATCCCTTATAGATTGCATACAAAATACGTATGTAACAATTGTAGAAATGATGGTAAAACTGATTCTATCCATAATTTTTCGGGCTCAAATCCGTTTGGCATGTCAATTTTGTTTATTCTTCCGTTGGCCGCACTAATGCGAGTATGCCGAATGGATATGAACATAAAAAAAATTGAACCAAGTTTTAGATTCTGACACCATTTTTAAATACGCTCTACAATCGCTGGAAATGTGGCTACATTTGGGTACAGCTGTCAATTTTCGGTATTTTATTAATACATATGTTAATAAACAAGTATACATAACATAATTATTAATATTTTCATAAAGTGACAGCTTTACATTTGGGTGGTAAATCGGATGATATTTTATACCTGCAGCGCACTCGCTTGGTGTGCACTAGCTCTTTATGTGATTGTGTTGTAGCATCAGTCGGATATTGTTTCTTAATACTAGCGCATGATTCCCGTTTGGCATCAGCACGAATTAAATTAATCGGTTCGCTATCGAAATCGGTTTGAACAGTTTCCGGTCGATGTTCATGTAATGCTTTTACTGGTTCATGCACTGCTGTCAATTGAACATAAGAATAATTTTCTCCCGATGCCGGTGGTGCATTTTGCGGTTGCCGTTGCTATTTTATCACAGGGAAAACATATCGTATGATTAGTTCCAAGTTCGAACTTAAATAACTCCAAAACTTACGGATTTATTCCAGAGATTTCCCGCGCCACCAACACTTGGTTCGCTTCCACCACATCCACTAGCTAGTCAACGAAGATTAAAAACAAACAAACGAGAAAACAATTTCAAACAAGTGGAATATTGCAATTAACTGATTTACAAACATGTTGAATTTGTGTTATTAAATTTTCAGTGCAAATGGTACTTTCATCACGCGCGCCCATAGTCGTCCGCTGTGATAATGAGCAACATTTGTACCTAACTTCGACTTGATTATAATATGGACTACCGTATGTAATTCAATTGTGAAAAAATCGTATAGCATGCTGCACTTTGTAATGAGAACTGCATCAAAGTTCAGTGACCTGTCCTGCGTAAACTTCCTATATAACTCTCTTGTCAGAACCAGACTTGAATACAACACTGCAGTCTGGAACCCATACCAGAGCACATACATTTATAAACTTGAAAAAGTGCAGAGAAAGTATACTCGTATTCTCTTCTTTAAACTCCAATATGAATCACTACCGTACTCACAAAGACTTGAAATATTAAACATGAGTGAATTGGAGGGAAGACGTGAATACTTTGATGCTTGCCTCCTACACAACATTGTTCATGATGCAAATATGGTCCGTACCAACAGGCCATTTATGAGAGTGAACCGTCAATCTATGAGGGTGCATCAACTTTTCAATCTCCATACATCTAGAACAGACTACGGTCTACACCGCAATCCATCAATGCGAACTCAACTACTCTATTATAGAAAATATACCGACATTGACATTTTAAGCAAAGTATAATTTAAAAATGCAATTGAAAATAGAATTTGATTTCGATTATTTTTCATTCTTTTATAAAAAATTCCGAATTTAATTATTTCTAACCCACTCATTTTCGAGAATTCAATAATTTTCTTCTTATTTTTTAACTGAAATTTTTGAATTCTTTGACCAAAGTAACTATCAAAAATTTAAAAACAAACTATAGGTGATAAATTGTAAAAGGGATTTTTTCCTGTAATTCACACCTCATACTCAATAAAAATAAAATAAAATAAACCTCTGAGAATAACTGTTGGCCGCAATTTTGTTTTATAAACGCGAGATTTGACTTGCTCACGACTGAGCGGTTTATTCGAGCACTTGACTTGTTGTTTTTCTCTTTTTTCTTTACTTTACTTTACTTTACTTTACTTTACACTTTTGGTTAATTGCATTTGGTTTCAATATTTTACCCACCGTAGCAAAGATTACAATTTTAAAAAATCAAATATTTAGAAGAAAAAAAATTCCCAAAAGTAATGATCGCGAAGTTGAGCTGGTGCGCTTACTGACTCTTCTAGGAAGTGCATGTGATCGTGCAGTACATGCGCTCAGTCTTCTCTTGTTTTGACAAAAAAAAATTCACAGAGGCAGTACATTGAAAACCCACTACATAAAAGAGGAACAAAAGGATTGTTGTTGCAATCACAGTTCAATCGATCTTATTAGTGTACCACTTTTGCGATTTTTTTTTTGCAAAACTTGCATTTCGAATATTCTCAATGATTAATATCCTGAAACTATCTCTGCTTCAAGAGCTCCTAAGCTCTTAAAATGGACATTAATTTATAGTAGTCGAATCCACATATTCTATGAATAAGTATTTTTTGAAATATTGAAATTATCTAAATCTCACTGTATTTGTATCATCTTGAATGAATCCTATACATAGAATTAATTACCTTGGCTTCCATTTCCTTCAGACGATGACCTCGATTCTGACGGCTCAAGCGGTAAGTCGAGTGTCTAATGATAGTTGTATATATAATAGTGATTTTTTTCAATTATATGATTTGAATCATCATCAAATAAAACTTACCATAAACACATCATCATCATCAATTTGTGTATTTTGTGTGTTGTACGTATTCATTTTGGGCCATTGGGATGAATTTACCATATTCAAACCTACAAATGCATGACATTTAACATGAAAGTTTTTGTTCAATTGAGCAAAATAAATCGAACTAAATTTATTCAAATACAAACCATCAATTAGTTCATCGTAAGCTCGAATAATACCCTTATCGAATGCCCTAGCATCTGCTGCAGTTTGAAATGTGAGACCGTTGCGCTGCTTGCCAGCACGCCAATGATGAAATGTTGGCATTACCTTGTTATATTGAAGGTCTCGATTGATAACACAGCTCAATATTATCTATTTTAAACATTTGAATAAAAATAATTAAAATCAATACTGTTCGTTGGATGAAATTTTCCAGTAATTTTACTCACAGTTTGATCGGAAATCCTCTGCCCATAAATAATATATTCATGCTCACCAATTTCAGGAGGTAATCTAGCTCGTTTTCGAATGGATACATTCGCTAAACCACCTCCAGCCAAAGGTAACCAGCCTTCCGTACTCTCATCTCTTGTCATCACCTGTGCACGAACTTTAACTAGAAAGTCACTAAAAAAACAATATATTATATCATTAATCCATTAAAAAAACGATTAAGCGTACAATTCTTGAATATTTTCAGTATGATATAACAATGAAGATTCTTTATTAAAGAGATATTTGCCTAATATGCTCTTATAAAGCCAAATAAACCATATAATAGACTTTTTTTCAATTGCCCCATATCTCTTCAAGAAAAATACAAAACGCTCTCTATCAACCAGACACTTCGCTTGGGGCAAAGCACTAACACCATCACGAATTTAATTATTTTACCGTGGACTATATTTGTATTAAGCTATAACAGCTATCGCATTTTCTATATCTACTTGCATTTTGTTATGTATTTTGATTAATATAGACAAATCCAATCGACGAAAAATTGTTGAATAGTATAAATATGATGTATAAAAAATATTCATCTTGTTGTATCTTTTATTTTCGAGAAAATTTGTCATTCAAAGTGACAATATTTTGACTTTCATAAGTATTGCATTGATTGATATGGAAATATGAGTCGAAATGAAAGTTTTTCATGGTGGTTTTTTTCAAAATCCATCGCCTGGTATAGACCATATGAACATGGTGCCAGTATAGTGGTTGAGTGTAGACCAGGTATACTATTTCCATAGAGAAAACGGTTTAGGACATGTAAGGGCATCGAATTTTTTCGTTACTTATAGTTTATTGCCGAATTTCATTCATTCTTCATCAATTTCTTCCTTTGATAGGGAGCTTTCTATAAGCAACGTGTCTGAGCACTCTTCACGCATTAACCGAACTTGGTACGTTCATGAAAGCACAGCCGAAATCATGAATTAAATCGAATCAATGTGTACATAATGAAAATTTTCATGAATGAGGCGAGATTTTGGATATATGCATACATATACATGTATATATACATACAATTTTGCATGTGTGTGAGTTATGTACCATGTATATTCCTGAACATGTTTGATTCCAAGTGAAAAGACATACGAAAAGTAGGTTAACGTCAACGTTTCAATTGGGTATCTATTTACTGTTGGATGACATCCATGGGTCATAAATATGTTTCGTTCCTGATGCTTTTTTGAGCTGCAGCTTATATACTCCTTCGAGCATTGGTAAATATGTGGACAAATTTGTATAACTGGTACACGAATGACATAGAGCCTGTGACGTATTTCGAAATGTTAAAACTCCTGCAAAGCACTTCATACAACTTTTTTCTGTATGTTTATATATGTGTGCTTGTGTTTGTGTTTCTGCTATCGTAATAACTATGGAAAAATAGTCAAATACACATTAAACATTCACTGGGTTCAATTCTATTTTTGGATACCGTTGAGCTTTTTATAACCACAACACAGAGGGAATACACAAGGGAATGGTGGGAAAAAGGGAAAGAGAAACGAAAAACCATTGGAGGTATTGTATGGAATATGGTTTCGTACTTTCCTGAATTTTGTTACGTATGGGTTCATTCTTGATTCCTACAATACTGTGCTGTACTTTATATATTGTGATATGACTGTAACATTACATGAACGAGAGCGCAAATTCATTCATTCATTCATTACATGTGTTGCATCCAGTATCCGTGTTCTTCGGGGCACCTCTCTTTCTCTTTATATGCTGAAGAGTAAGAAAAAAGTCTGATCTATGTTGACCTATTTTCGTAAATAAGCAATGGGGAATGGAAAAATTGTTGGACATGTATATAATGAGTATTCACGCTAACAATGCTTTTTCAATATTAGTGACTCTTTGTGCTAGGAAGGGAACTGAATCTCAACGAGAATGTGGCAATAGTGTGGATGATTTTGCTGAATACAAACAATACAGCACCTTATAAACATTATATGTCCAATTCCAAGCAAAAGCGTCGACTTCGCGCTTCGTGTGGATTTTTCATTCATGTTCTTGCCTGAGTCTCTGTACCGTATACATTGAAAGGAAAGTTGGGATTTTATGAATGCGAATTCACTGACACACTTCTTCCATAATATAAAATATGCTGGAGTGTATCGAGTATATAAGAATTCATTCAAAATTTGAACCCACATGTTCTGGATACGATTCAACAAAAATTACATTTGGAGCCAAATTTTGACGACATCAAAGGACTTATGTCAGCTTGAGATAATGGATTTGAGTACATTACAACTTTATTATTATTTTCAAATTAAGAATGGTTTTCATTAATAATTTGGAATTTCTTCATTTACATTAAACTAAATATTGCTCTCGTTCTATGCACACAGTAAAGGAATACACATAGACACATATTTTTTGGGTCTTGACAAAAAAAAGAGAAACAACCTACTAAACGCAGTCAGTAGTGATAGAAAAAAATTGTATTTCCTTGAAACTTGCGGAATACATATGTTGGACGTTGGGTCATTGGGTTACAGTCTGCATTTGACTCATTCATTATTTGATGCGAGAATTATCCAGATAAAAGCTTAGACTCTTTTCCATACTTTTCCCAGGCGATGCTACTAGTTAACACCAGGACAGATATATATGCTAGAACCAAATACATATAAATTATTATTGGCCTGTTCTTCAGCCACGGTTATTGGTTGCACACATTAAATATCTGTGATTATAAAGTGAGCTTGAAAAATTGGTATAATGTACGATACAGGAAGCAGAATATTGGTAAAATTTTGCCCACTTTGGCAATCATTTTTAATAATTGAGGCAATACAAAAATCTATTTCAATAGTTTCAACGATCTATTTTTAAAAAACACGCAAAAAGTCCCCATGAACGTACTCAGTAAGACAATCGCGATTGAATTTAAACGTGAACATCAAAGCTCTCATTGTGTTCTGAAATTCAATTTTGAGTCGAAATTTTGTCGATTTCTATATATTATATTTTATAAAAATATTGTTAGCTCATGACGTTTGAAGAAAACATAACCACTGCTACTCTCGAGATATTTTCACTCAAAGTGGACGTTTATGAATGAAATGTATACAACATATTCCGTCTTCCAATTCCTGTCATTCGAAATTTCGTCTTAACTACAGAACACACCACTGCACGAACAGCAATAAACTCTCTAATGATTACCAAAGCAAATATTTGCAACTGTTGAACAATATGTAACGAAATTTTCAGAAAATCAGACCAGTGTTTTTGCATATTTAACTTGGCTTAGTTCACTGTGTCCAAGCGAATGAATGAACTCTTAGTGGTGGTGGTGGTGATTAATACTGTTCATTCACCATTATAACCTTGATCTAAATAAAACCATGAATGACGTTGCATTCATACCCCAAGTCATTCATAAAACCAGAACCAAATCAAATTTATTCGAAGTAAAAAACCCAAATTCGGCCAGTCTTGATCCATTCTTAATAGATTTTCCCTTATTTATATTCATTGAATAATTGTAACTTAAACAGATTTGATTTTTTAAGGGTTGGTGAAAACCTTATTGAAAATACTACGAACGCTATAAATCATAATTTTATACTTTTTCTTGAGATATCTTGGGTTTTTTTTGAATCCATCGATGATTTCAAAACTAATTTGTTACATGTTTAAAATTAAATACATTTCAATGCAATATTCATTACATTTCCTGTAGCATTTTTATCAGTTTATTGTTAAATTTATGGTTTGCTACTTTATTTCTTCATCTCATGTAAATTTAATATTAAGATTAACACTTAAGATATAACACTTATACTTTTGAACTTGAATTATTGGCAGGTACCAAGCATTATGAATGATTATTATTTCCCAAGATGTATTTACATTATGCACCGGTGCATTGACCAAAGCGTGTATTTTTCGCTTTGTTCAATATAGAATCTACTTGTTATGTTATATAAAAATGTTTCAAATGAGAATTATATCAAGTTTACACTTTATTTGTTACATATATTTAATTGCTTCAAACAGATTGCAGGTTGAATAAATTCATTTGCCAAATGTTTGATAAATCAAAAATTAACGATGTTTTGAAAATAGAATGCGATTTGATTTGAAGAGAATTGCATTATTCGCAATGGAATTTTCCACAATTCGATTTCATTCAGCCAAAATTTCATTCATTTAATTCATTCAGATTACTTTTGATATAAGTCGCCGAGCTCTAAATATGTCAATGTATTGATGGAAATATCGGATAAGAACACTTTATAATTAAATGCATAATGGTGACTTACTCTTCATGTTCCTCTGTCATGATTCGATATATTAATAAACGCCCTAATTGTACACCCCGACGAGAGCACTTTCTTCACCATTTTTAACATGTAAAGACATCAGCCAAAGAGTTATTTTGTGGTTTGCAAATCGAATATTTATCTCTTTTTTCCCCTACACTTCGTAGGCCACTACTAAGTCCAAATCTATCTGGAGTGTTTGGTAGCAAATTCCCGCTTCTGACTTTCGGTCATTTAATGCTTCTAAATTTTACAACACGTTTTCCTTTATCATTAGCAAATTCTGAAAATATGTCCATTTAACAAGAAACTTGTTTATATATATATAATTGGTTTTTTTTGCTTCAATTGTTCTATTTATTTTTCGTTTTGTCTATTTATACACCACATTTGATATATTTCACATACGTATCAAGAAATAAAATACGTCCGTCCATTAAGTTTTTCATAAATTAGTTTTTAGTCGAATTTGCACTTCAAACATTTGACCGTGTATTTTCATTATTTTTTTTTTGCTATTATGTCTATCCAGATTATGTTTTTATTTGCTACATTTCTATGATTTTGTCATTGAAAATGCATAAATTTTCACTTTTTTCCTATTGACACACCAGCTACAACTTTTCGTCATGAAACTTAAATGTGAATTGAATTCATAGAATTTTATGAACGAGATTTTTGGTTTACTACTTTCTTGACATCATAGTATTATTGTGTATAGATTCCATCGTTTAAGTACTCATTTTTAGTACTAGTTTTTAGTATGAATAATTTTAAGTATTTTATGTTATTTCAGCGCCAGACGTCTACCTTATTCATGGAAAAAATTGAAAAACTGTATAATTTTTCAATTTACACGTAACTGTGCGCCCAAAACATTTAGTTTTTCAAATACAATTATTTATAATAATTTTAATTCGGGAGTACTGATTTTTTCCGTTGCATTTGAGTATTTGTGTTACCGTATGACAATTTGTCAATTCTGTTCGGTGTTTGTGTACATGTTCATGTCCATGTTTGTGTTGAATGTCAACAAATATAGTCGAATCTCAGTGTTCAGCGCATTCTCGAAATCCGCACTATATTTATTCCATGAAAATTTTGCTATGAATATTGGTTTTGGTAGAATATTTTGTGTTCTTACCGTTCAAGCCGGTAAATTTTATCTGGTTTCAAACGAATAGTGCAAATATTTTCTCGCCTCTAAATTCGCTCACAGCTGCGGTATCAAGAAACTAACAAAGGATGTCTAGTTCAGACGGTGATGGTAACAAAAGTGTAAAAAGTGCACTGAAAATTGTAAACGGCGACTGGATATGCAGTAATACCGAGTAAGGAAATCTGATGTGATGCTTTGAAAAAAAGGCTAAACAAGTTTTTAAACCATAAATAGTTGATTATTTATTTTCTATTATTTTCTACATTCTGTAATTCGCAATCGATACGAAATCAGATGTAAAAATCTTAACTTTGCTCGTCGCACTCAATGTAATCGATGTGGAAGAGATAAAGAGCGTTCACACGATTCAAGTGGACGGAAAAAGAATGGCACTGAAATCGGAAAGGCAGCTGCTGAAAAATCGCGTGGTCTGTTTAAGTGAGTATCGTGTATGTTGTTCATGTTATAATCGATGGATGTCGGTAATTGATTTAAAAAGAATCATTCATCAATCATTGTGCAAAAAAAACATTGGTGCCGATAGTAGAAGACTATTTTTGAGCATTTTGACTGAACTATCAAATGTAGTTTT
Organism: Sitodiplosis mosellana; assembly: GCF_009176505.1. NCBI lineage: Eukaryota > Metazoa > Arthropoda > Insecta > Diptera > Cecidomyiidae > Sitodiplosis > Sitodiplosis mosellana. The sequence goes on along the minus strand of NW_022601391.1, from coordinate 4,562,776 downwards.
CGACATTCAATCAATTCCAATCATTTCGGAGTAGGGAGCGGAGATGTCACAGGCCGGCTTTTTTGGATCTAATGACTCAACGAATCTATCGTGCACAACCATTAAATTCGAGATTTTTTTTAGCACGAATGAAAATCCACTGAATATATTTCCGTGTGACATATAGGTTACACAACAAAATACTTCTCAAAATAACCATAAAAATAATTGATTTTATTAAATTGAATGTTCACAACCAATTTGCATCACAGATCTGAGATATTTTGACCAGAAAAAAATCCAACACCTAATAAAAAAAAGAATTTTAGTCACTCACGTTCGTTGGTCGCAAATTTATTTTCGCTATACTGACAAAAAGCTATACAAAATGTCCGATATTAATTAAAAGTGAAATGAAATTTGTTCGAAAAGCATTTCATCGTGTGTACCTTGTTTATTGTAGATAGCCACTTTATGCGATAGTAAAACTATGCGTTTCGGACAAATTAGTGAATTTGTAGGGAACTAATGGCTGAGGCAATGGTACTAACATTTAACATACTTGTTCGAAATAATAACAACTAATAAACGAACGAGATAGGATATTAGCTAGTGCAAAAGGGACGAAGTTTAATAATGCCAATAATATAGAGATAAACTCTCAGCCGTACTTTTGTCGCTTTGGACCAAACATTCTCACAATAAATTTTGTTATTTTAATGGTTAACAGTGCGGATGATTGGATTTGTGGTCGATGCAGTAATGTTAACTGGCAACGCCGAAAGAATTGCAATGTTTGCAGTGCACCGAAAGTGTCTGAAGCTGAAGAAAGAACTGGTGAGTCTAACAAGGTCTGAAATTATCTGTTCAAAAATTTTATGGATTGGAGCTTTCTAAATTTATGTGGCGTATTACAGGGTATGGCGGTGGCTATAATGATCGTGGCGTAGTGGAATATAAAGAGCATCGAGATTCAGACGATGAGTATGATGAATTCGGGAGGCGGAAAAGGAAACCCGACGAAAAAAGGACACATCGTGGCGACTCAACCAGTAGCAGTCGAAATGAAAGTGGTCGCAGGTTAGTGAAATAAATTTCCATGTACTAAGCCCACTTACAACTAGACAAATGATAATTCGACATTTCTACTTTTATTTAATTCGAATTTTGGATTAGCAGCAAACGACCGAAAAATGAAAAACAAGAAGACAACGAAAGTGAGGAAGATACTGATGACGATGACGATGACGATGACGATTCCAACGGTGGTGATCTATCAAAATATAAACTATTCGATAGTGAAACTGATACAGAAAAAGGGTCATCAGATCAAAAGAAAAGATCTAGAAGATCAAGATCGAAGTGAGTAAACGAATGAAAGGTTAACAAATGCGTAATGCTCTACACTTGTGTTGGTGGCGGGTCTTCACAGACCTGAGTGATTCCTGGCGTACAACTCAAACTGTGTCTCTAAAAAATCGGGTTAAGAAATTAGAACCTAGGCATTTTTCCCATCATTCCATTTGAAAAAAATATCGATGCCCAATTCTTTATTAATTTATTATAATATGCTTTCAGGTCTCGATCATTTTCTTCCAAATCATCGAGTAGTAGCAGTTCATACTCTTCGGATCGTTCATCACGATATCGACATCTTCGACGTCACAGTAGCTCGAAAAGCAGATCACGCAGTCGATCAAGCTCTCGACATCGACATAATCGAAACCGTCTTTAATGGAAAATTGAGATTGATGAACAACAATTATTGTTACCCAAAGTAATTGCATGACGTTCATTGATTTAAATTTGGTTTTCACGTCAACTATGGCTCCCCATGAAATGGTTTGAATTATTTTTATTCGAATAAACAAGCGACAGGTGATTCTATTTTTTATTAAATGGATCTTCGAAATGATATTTAAGTCATTGTTAATGTTCAAATGATCGTCGAAAATGTGCGAAACAAATGAATAAGCTTCCTTGTCACCCAATGGAGATGAGTGAACATACGCTCAGTTGCAAATTTTGCGTTGAGATTTGAATCGATTCAGTGCACGTTCACCTTCCACATTTTTTATTCTTGAATGTTTCTAAAAACTGAAAATTGCGTATTGGAGAATATGTTTTAGTGTCGGGAGACACATAAATTTGAGAACGGGGTGGGTCAGAACAATTGTACGTTGTCGATGTGTCAAAAACAGTCAGTTTCCATACAAAGAGCCTTAGATCCATTGGTAATCTTTACATTGATTTCAGCAAAAACCAAAATTTTACAGCATTCATACAGTTCTGACTCACCCCATTCCTCAATGTGTGTGACTCTCGACACCAAAACGAATTCTCTGTTGTGCAAACAATACAAGTGGTAAGGTGAATTTAAGGCGAACCAAAGAGCATAGCTTAAAACTATCACAGTGCACATGCTGAGCGGGCACTGAAAGTCTTTTGGTGTGTACCAATGTGAACGACAATGTTGTCGTTCTTATTGAGGGTGACTTAAATCTCTGTCAGTCTATTTATGTTCCTCGGGATAATTTATAACATAAGAATATTGGCAACTGAAAGTTTCATGTTGAAGAAGTACAACAACAACAACATTTTTATATTTACGGAATAACGTACTACCATTACCATTACCAACAGAAAACTAATCAAGACTAAAAGTCTTGGTCTAATATTAAATATCTATGCCAATGTGTGTTGTTACTTTTCCGTACACACCGTGTCAAGGGAAAGCATAGAAATTGGTTCAAAAATTTTTTTCCGCAAAATTGGTTTTGATCGTCATAAAAACTCATGAAACGCGTAGAATACCACTTTTTGAGACATTTTTTCGTTCGTGTGTCGTCGTCGTCGTCGTCGTCGTCGTTGTCGTCGTCGTTGGTGTTTGTTAACACGATAACTCAAAAAGTAATTGGGATAATCAAAATCTGTAAATTCCAAAAGTGTTGTATCCGAAAAACATAGTTTAAGTTCGAAGATGGGTTTCGATTTGATCCTGGGGTACTTGCCCCAAGAAAAACCTCGAAAAAATGACAATTTCGTATGGGAGGTACGTGTAAATCAACTTCGATTGGATTCAAACTTTCTGAGGTTTCATTTTTTGGAGAAAAAATTAGATTCTGGTAGTTTCATGTTGATTGCATTTGCACAAGTTTGATTTTTGGTCCTCAATTTTTGTCGAAATTTCATTGTCAAAAATTGATGACTAAGAACCAAGCTTTGGACAATGCGATCGACATGAAACTTTCAAAATCTTATTTTTTCGCGAAAAAATGAAATTTCAGAAGCCTTCTGAGCCAATCGGAGTCGATTTATAGGTACCTCCCATGCAAAATTGTCCAAATTTCGACTAAAATGACCGATTTTTCACGTGAAAACTGCCTTCATTTCAAACAAATTCACAAAACAAACTAAAAGTACGGACAACGGTACGGAAAAGTTTGGGATTACGAATGTAATTCTTTTTATTTGAGATCAAATTGGTTGTATAATTATAACATGCATGAGGTGTGAACGGGGGAAGCACAAACGATAAGAATCCTCAGCTATTTCACAGCATCCGCTGGTATTATTCTGTTCGTATCCACATTTAGAGCTTATTTCACGGTAAAAATAACAATAATAGAATTGTGTCATATTTCTATTGAAATGTTATATCATGATATCTTATTTGTGAAATAAATAGAGTTAATTCATTATCATCTGAGTCGTTCCCATTTATGAACGGTGGTGTTGCATTTCAGTAAATTCAATGTGAATATAGATCTTCAATAAAAACATTAAACAACATTTTTAATAAAAATACAAATGGTGAGAAGTTTGTAATCAACACTGCCAGAGTAAATTTATTTATATTTAGGCGATCGTCATATTTGCTGGTCCAGACCAATATTCATGAACTTAACGTTTTGTATGTATTGGTTGTTATTATTAGTACAGATGTAACATTTGTGATTCTTTAAAATGGCAATCACAACCGAGGGGCGAATCACTCTAAAGTAATTTGTAATAGAGAAAGTAATCGAGATAGTAATTTACGTGTAAAAATCTCGATTACTTTTCAAAAGTAATCGAGATTTTTACACGTAAATTACTTTCTCTATTACAAATTACTTTAGAGTGATTTGCCCCTCGATCACAACAAATAAGCGTCATATTTGAATTGGAAATTCTGGAATTGAACCCTATGAAGAAGTTGGAAAAGTGATCGAAATAGCCGGTAGTTCTAAATGAGAAAATGTAGCAGCTAGTAGCTCTAAATCTGAATTATGGTAGTTGTGATTTGAATATTTGCCCATCCATTTAAGCCAGTTCTGCGTTTGTCCAATGTGGGAATAAAAAAAACCAGAATATCGAATTCATGAATATTTGTGAATTCATCGTAAATTTCTGGAACACCAATATTAAAACTTTGAACATTTTGACAGTGATATTGAACAATATTCACATACATTTTACCTACTTGAAGCTCATACTGTTAATGTTGATATCCTCGATATAATCCTGTGTTATAATCCTGTATATAAACCATATTTGAAATTTTCATTTTCGCAGCATGCATATTTTAAGTTGTGTGAATGAATTTTTATCAGAATTAAGACATTAAACTATCAATTGTCATAAAAAAAATCTCTATTTCTCCAGTACATCCCAAGTCTTTATTTCATTTTTATATTTAATTCAAACGAAATTTATTCCAAGTATTATTTTAAAAAAATATCTGCACTCTCATACTATTCGCAATATACTTTTAAATATGAGTCCTATTTAAAATGTATTTTGCCCATGTATTTTTAAATGGGCCAGTTTCTCCCCCCCCCCCCCTCTCTCTCTCTCTCTCTCTCTCTCTCTTTCTCTCTCTCTCTCTCTTTACAAGCAAAACCTCCAAAAGAACTATCTTGCGCAATGAGTTAAGCTATGGCGACAGGGAGTAAACAAGACGCATGTATAAGGTTCTGAACTTCCATCGAAAGAGATGGTGGATACACGGTTTACAAGTAACACAAAAACAAAACGGCTATTTCATTTGCATTGTCAATGCAAAGTTGTAGCTAACCGAAATATTGTAAACTAATAACAACATCAATGGCGTAGCTGCAAGGAATGTATGAAATCTCTGCGTTTTATTTTAAATCTTTTCTCAGGTTCATGCTACCGTTCAATGATCACCATTTAGAATAACAATTCTATAATTATAAATCTATATCCAGTAACTTATAAATACCAAGATGACTGCATCCATTTGTTCTGCTTGATTGGATCTTTGAGAATCACAAATGAGGGAGATTCCACACTCTGAGTGTTCATGGTGTTTCCGTTTATTATGGACGAGGACAAGGATTTCTTTTTTGTTGCATATTCATAGTTTCCCTCGATGATTTTACTGAGATTACGTTTGGCTTGCACATTTTCAGCCATTTGAATAGGAGCTCGTCGACCATATTTCACGGGATTTTCATTGTGAATAGTCGTTTTCGTCTTTGTGTCTTCTTCATCAAAATTTTCGATTGTAACATTTATAGGTGGTTTAACTGGTGATCTAATAATTCGACTTCGTTCATTATAGCTTCGATTTTCCTCATCTTCATTTGTTGTAAAGGTATGACCATTACTTCTGGCGCTCGCAATAATTTGTCGTGATGATGCTGGTCGTTTTTTAATCAGCATTTCGTGTCGGGCTTTTCGAACTTCTGGTTGACATAAATAAAATGGGTCCTGATTTATCTTTGGCGGTTCATGCAAATTTTGGGATGGCTCAACAATGGCAACATTCAGTTGTGGATTATATTTTGTGGTGATAGCTGGTTGTCTGACGGGTGATGATTTTCGTGACCTTTCGAGAAAATCCAAATTTGATTCGGGTCTATGTGTGACTGGCCTTCGTCGAGGGAACTCAGTAAATTTAACTCTAGAAAATAAATTATTGAATAATTGCTTTTTCATTTTCTTTTTCTTTTTCATCTGCAAAGTGGTTTCTGTGTATGAATGAATCTTACTTATATTCTGGGCGATAATCCATGCTGCCGGTCATTTCGAGGATGGGAGAACGCGCTTTTGCACGTTCGGGCAGTTTTTGAATGTGTGGATTCTTATAACTTTCGAAATACTCGGGAAATACATGCTGATCTGAATGCCCAATCATTAGGTTGTTGCGCATTCTTACATTACTTAACTGTTTCGAGATTTTTAATTGGTTTGACCTGTGTAAACTTAGTTCTTTAAATTGGTCTGTGTACTCGGATAATGGTGAAATATTCGGTGTAATAATTGCCCTGTTTACGCATAATTGGTCTTTTGCTTTGATTGGTGCACTTTTTGTAAAATGGTTATATACTTTGAAACTGTCATTGTATTCGGGTCTACCAAAGAAATTTCCATAAAATTTAATTTTGCTTGATTGGGGATTGGATGCTGATTCCGAACGCTCCATCACTGATGTTCCCTTGAATTCTCCCCGGAAATTATCTGGTGAATAAGAGAATTCACCTTGAACCTTGAACGTTTGCGTTGGATGCGTTTCCCTTGGACGTTCAGCAGCGTTTGATTCTTTGGTCGATTTTACAACTTCTACGCCTTCATTTTCTGTTTCACCGCCCGACTTACCTCTAATTTAATTTAAATAATAAAAATATTGTTTTCATTTGCATAAAATCCAGCTCTTCAGCTAATATTGGTGGTTGCCAAAACACCGTTCGCATATGGCCCAAACTCCGTAACACCATCAACTTGGTTTGTTGAAAAATAAGGAGTCATTCAAACTCTATTCGCTCTCATCATTGCATATGCGTTGAACGGAACAAAGTTCCGAAAGCAATAAAAACTACAATTACATCTGAGAAAAATGGCACTACGAACGGTGTAGTTCGGTGGTGGTTTTTCATGGAAGCGATTGTTCATGAATTCATTTCTATGAACCAGGGGCTTTCGACAAAAATTGGCCATTAATTTTTGTCTGTTAAAGGTTCAATTAATTTGTTGACGTGAATGACATTTAATGCGGAAAATGTTGTTATTCATAAAATCGGGCTTCAATTTATATTTTGTACACTCATGATAACTGGTGTTCATTGAAATATTTTACAATGAACTTAAGTTTTACCTTCGAGAATCTTCGGAATTTAAATCACTAAAATCATCCTGCAATGCTTCTAGTAGTTCTTTGGTTGTGGCGTTCAAATTAATTTTATTTGGAACGGATCTGCTTCTTGGACTGTATAGTTTTCCAAATCTTTTTGTGTACTCGGACTTTAGAGAGGCGAATGGGATTATCGGCTGATTTTTGTCGTATAGACAAATGCTGTCTTTGCTATGAAATTCTTCAAAAAAAAATTAAATTAATCAAGTTACTCTACTCAATCACTAGTGTATGAAAGTACCATCGTCAATGTTTTGTGGTCGTTTTTTGCGATAAAATTTCAGCTCATCGACCGTTACATATTCATGCAGAAGATGCGCTAGATTATCGGGAAATCTAGGTGTGAAATGGGCTGCAATTACAAAATGGTTTTTATTTTTTCTTCTGAACGAAGATAATTCATTTAATTGAAAACAATATGCATGCATAATTACCTGAAAGATTTGGTTCAGAGGTGGATTTCTCGAATCGGCCTCGTTTCCAATGGGTTTTCCTAAATATTGCATGAAAAGAGAGGTTAATAAATTTCCACTGGCAACGCAAATGTTTGTTTCAATCAACATAACTACGCGATTCACATTGATTTGATTTACATGGTATCTCAAACCCATCATAACAAAAACCTACCCTTTTTCAAATCCTTTCGACGAGATTGCAGCAAGTGCTCAGTTTAAAAAAAAAACTATACTGCTGTTACTACTAAACTAGTTTCAGATAAATGATTGGTATTTTCACTTTTCGAACGATAAAACATTCATTTTCACATTACTTCAAACACATAGTTCAACAAAAGTTTTTGGTGCAAAGCGTAAAATCCAACTTACGTAATATAAAATGCGAAAAATAGCCAGTTTGTTCAACCACTATCAGGTAGGAATCAGAAAATGCATGCTAATGCATTCGAAGTGCAAGCTAAATTGAAAGTTTATACTAACTACACCTATGGGTGTCACATCACATACAGTGACAAAACTTTGGAAATGTATCAGTGAAAACCGTTTCGTTTAATAAATAATTGATAGTTTTAATGTGAAAGTGGAGCATCTTTTATACCAAATTGTTCACGTGAACCTTGAAAATCGTTATGAAATATTGGTTACCATGAATAATGTCTAAGGCCACGAATACGTTTGAAAAGAAAAATTGCTGTGAATTAAACTGGCCTGGTGCAACGGAATGTATCAATTTCAAATGGAAACAAGTTGAATGTTTAAATATTTCACCGAATGTTGTGTTGAAATGTGTTCAGCTAGTCCCAAATATCGCAACGCTAACAATATTTATGAGGAAGAAAGAACTTCGAACTTAAACAAAAACTAATAATGTTTTAGAAAATCTTTAAATTTTCAAAATAGCATTGTGCTATTGGCCGATTTTATTCATCAGAATTTTGTTGAAACTTTTATATTTTCTTTCATATGAAGGACAAATAATGGGTTTGGATTGCATAGCAATGTAATTGCTATTGAGCTATATCTATGACTGCTATCATCCAATGAAGAAAATTAATTCTGTCCGATAATGATTTCCAAGTTGAGGCTGATGATTACGCGTTACTCAATTAAGTATGCACATAAAATAAATTAGATAGCTTAAGAATTTAGCTAGCATACTCTCATTGCCACTGATCAACGATAAAAGCTATGTTGAGGAGATTGAATATTCAAACAACCTAACCCCATGCTTTTGTTGTCGTATACAAATATATGTATTAGATTCTGTTCGTATATATATGACCGTTGACCATGGAATATAGCAACCAACTGCCATATCCACATGCGTCATACAGAAATGAACACAGAAACATGATAATCGTAACGAAATAGTAAGCTGGCTTGAGCATAAAGCACAAAACGCCAGACTATTGAACTGTTGCACTTGAAACATTGACCCAATTTTCGTAAATGACCAAAAAAATAGTATTTCCTTTCTTTTGCCCCCATGCTGCTCAATCCAGCATTTTTAGTAATTCACCTCCACTGTTTTATCCAATTAATACACTGCATTTAAATACTGTGTTAGTTAAGTATAAGATTAATATTATCGAACATAAAAGATTCTCATGGATAATTTGCATGGTGAAACCAGCACGCACACGATAGAAGAAGACATATTAAAAGGGATAACTAGACAATTTGATTGAACGGAAAAAAATCTGAAATTACAAAATATCTAATTAATTCATAATGCACGAAGGAGTGAAGTGCCACAGGTCAGTACACGAATTTTACCTTGATGGTAAAGCGCGACCGAGGTCATCCAAAAGCACGTGAAATTAATAAGTAACCTTGACAAGTCGCTGTTTTGTTTTTTTTCGCTAATTCATTCGATTCCAACATAGTGCTTCATCAGTGCTTCATCAGAGCTTCTGAAGGTTCGTCGTCCAAAGAGGAGTATTTTCAAATTTCAATTTTTTTCATTTCGGGGGGAATTTCGCCGTTGATTATGAGTGATTTGATCCTTACTTTTGAAAATCGATTCTATCTAGTGTAAATCACTTCAAAGAAAGAAATATGGACTCAAAAAAGGTAATCATTTTCAAATTTGGGTGTGCGTATGGGTAAATTTTTTCACATAGTTACACACGCTTTCCAAGGCGAGTGGTAATTTGACTTCTCGTATCCTGCTTTAGAAGCTCTGTGCCCCATAAAAATTTCACGCCCTTATTATTGCTATTACTATTCTCTACTCCAATAATCTAATCAGTTCTAGCCGCATGCATTTATACATAATGAATTTTATAATTGTATTTTGGTTTGTTACACAAATAAATATTTACCTTTTAAATTCATTTGAATTTGTCCAGTCCATGGCACTAGATTCGATGACTTTGGCAGTATTGTATATTTGTGATAGAAGAATTTGCTAAATTTGTTCATTAAATTTTGGATTCACATATTTTGAATGAAGATGTAAAAATTGAGACTAATTGTAAGAAAACAAACCCATTTTCAATGAACTAATTGAATAAAAATTGAAATTCCAGTTTAAAAATACAACAATTTATTATTTTGTAAAAATTTGCACAAAATTGTTGCAAACTTAAGCAACCCACTGTGATAGAGTTCACAGTGTGTTATCACAAATACGCGATGTCGTCCTACTGCGGCGGTGCTACAAAAAGTAATCCTGACCGGTAGACACTCCAATTTCGACTGAACTTACACCAAATACTAGGAATGACATGTAAGGCACGAGCGAAAGACTGAAAGCTCGATCAAGGTGAGAGATAGATGAATGAAAAAAAGTTTATCGCGTGCAACATTACTACGGATTTTTTTTGCTGTTAGTATGAATTACACGATATATTCTTGTTGCTGACATCGAGCTATTGTCAATATGTAACAGTGAAACCGTTTCACTATTTATTATCCAAACACCTGGGCCAAATACGAAATTTCCTTCATAGGGTCGATTTTTCCGGATAGAATACAATGGAGAAATACATTCTCTAACATATATTTGATGAGAATGTGTTGTATTAATATCCAGGCATTTCTGTTCAAAATACACAGAAGTCTCGCAGGTTGGGCAAGAAATAAAATTTTTTAACGAAAATAGTTACATTTTCTTATGGTAACGATTTATTTTAAAACAGAAAAATAAAATGATTTTCCTCCTAACTCCATAGTCTAATGTGTGAACTATTCGCTGAATTTCCATACTTTGACCTCACCGTCGTCACTTGTAGATAATAGAAGCCCGGCTGTGTGTGGACACCACGCAACTGTATTGACATCTTGTGTATGTGCCCGATGGACGGACAAAAGCAATTCGAAATTTGGCTGGTTCTTATCGGATCCATCCGATTCCTTGAAAATTCTAATCATGTCGTCACCGCATGCTGTTGCGATAAGACCTGCATGTTCAATTCATATGAAGTTATAAGTTAATTCACATAATTTTTGTTTTTAAAATATCGAACCTGTTAGTTTGCACCAGCTAATGTCGTACACGCTACGCGTATGGTAACCAGATAAAATGCAAACACATTTCCAAACAGTTGCGTTATCCGGCGTTGCGATTCCCTCTTCATTTCCAGGTTCATATGCTTGCCAGATACGTACCGTGCGATCGTCACTACAAGATGCCAAACGTTTGCCGCTCTTATCAAACGATATGCTCCATACGGTCGATGTGTGTCCACTCAGCGTGTCTAAACATGACCAATCATTATCGGCTGGATCCTCAATATACAGTTTGATTGTGTTATCATAACTTGCTGAAGCTAAAATCTCCAATTCTGGATGCCATTCAACCTTCTTCACATCCTGAGTATGCGCATTTAAAACGGCTGCACATTCGAATTCATCATCACCAATCACCTCCCAAATCCAAACGGATTTGTCACGACTACAGGTAGCTAGTAGATTACCCGAACGGGACCAAGAGGCACTTTTCACTTCGTTCTCATGACCTTCTAAAGTGGCACTGCATTCAAATTCACCAGATTTCTTATCCCAAATGGCAGTTGTCGCATCGAAGCTAGCTGAAGCCAACAAATTACCATTCCATGACCATGCAACACTGCGTATCGTCCGAGAATGACCATCAGAAAGTATAGTCTTTGTCACCCACTTACTATTATTGTCTTGTGACCAAATACGAATGGTTTTGTCTTCACCGCATCTGAAACACCAAACAAGAGAATAAGAAAGTGAATATATATTTGAAGCGAAAAGCAAATCAATACAGATAATTCCTACGTTGCAATCGCTGTGTTCAGAGGATTCCAGGTAGCACCCCATACACGACCTTTGTGTCCACTCAACACTTGAAGTACTTCTAGTTTGGGCATTTTGTAAAACAAAATCCAACGTGTAAACAATCTTATGAAAACGAATCTATTTAATTTGCAGTAATTTCTTTCCACTTCACACTCTCCCGTTTGATCTATGCTACATCTATTTCAAATGCAAGTGCGACTACTATTCGATAGTCGATATCATATTCGAAATCGTAATAAATATGAAATGAAATAGGGAAAAAAACAACAATAACTAATATACAGGCCAGTCTCGGAACTGTCAAAATATTCGAGGTTAGGTTTTCACATGACAGATTCAAGTGAAGATAAAGCTAATTGTCTTCAAATCGTAGCGAAGTACTGATGTGTCCGTTATTGTTTCGAAATAACCACTATGGAGCTATATGGATTGTGTGCATTACAGTACGTTATTGCTGTCAAGCAAATATCATGTGGTAACACTTGACAAAATGAATGAAGACAAAACCAAACATTAATTCGCTACTTACGAATTTCATTCGAGTGTACATACACAACAACATGAGTACGATTGGAAAACAGTATAAGTATAGGACATTCACGATTCAAATGTAGCGAGTTTGCGTAAATGTTCTTAAATCTAGAAATTTAATGGGATTTATCATTTGAATGCAGTTGACTCAAGAAAAAAAATCTTTTCTATACTTCATGTAAATGCCATAAAAAAAGTTTATAAATTATCGTTTGGGCTAGGAAAATCTCGTTGAGAATGAGCAAATTCATATGGGAACTATTTAAGTTCAGGGAGAAAATCATTTGAAAATTTCACCGCCAGCCCATAAATGAAAAAGGAAATGAGAATGTATGAGTAGACTGATTGTACGCATGCGTTACACAAAATACTACAAAACATAGGGCTTACATCACATATATATACACCCAATTTCTTGTGAGTATCTCTCTTTTGGTCTGTCTTCTTTGCTTCATTCATTAAGTGGCTCACACATGTGTGTGTGTGTGTGTGTGTGTGTGTATGTGTTTTTGTGTGAATGTGCAGAACAGTTTGCCGTGTGTAATATGGGTCTTTTTGAATGCTGTTGAAAAAAAAATCGGTGCGACCAATAAGAGTGAACAAAACTCGGGTCAAAACGAGAAATCCGAAAATCACACTCATACAAGCATACACTAAAACTCAGACGTCGTCGTGTGTATGTCAGATACATTTCAAATACATAAACATTATAAAAATGAAAATAAAAACCATCCAAAGTGGTAGACCAAGTAAAAACGCATACGAAGCAATTTGTTAATTCGAATCGAAACATAAAATTCATTTGGGATTTTATTATTGTGGTTGTTGCTGTTGCTGTTGTTTATTAATGTAACTATACGATTTATTGAAAATATCCCTAAAACAGTGAACTAAATTTTTGTTGGTGTGCTTCAACAAATGCAATATAAAGCATCCGAAAATTGTGCAACTTGTGTATGAAAAATTGACAAAATTTATAGGAATGAAAAAAAGTGACAAAATTTCATAAGTGAAACTGCTATTTGTTGAAGTAATGTACGCAATGATGTGTTGTATAGTTGATGGCTGATCAAAATTGTAGCCCTTTTTCTGTGTGAAAAAATGCTCCTGCATGCAAGCGTATAAACATTTTGCATAGGTTTATTGTTTCCAAAAAATGACACGAAATACTTCTAGATGTAGAACACAAAAAAAACTATTAGTTTCTATTATTCGTACCGAAAAGAGAGGAATCAATTGTTTCCTTCCAGCTACAGAAAAAATAAACATTTTCTTATAGTCAATACTTTTGGTTTTGTTCGTCTGGCAGTCCAAATTACGATACAGGTAAGAAATGCTGAAAATTGAATAAGTACATAAACAAACCTTCGCATAAGTAAAAAAAAAGTATACGTAAAAATACGCAGTGAAAACCAGTTCATGACAAAAATTGATTTCGTCGAATTATTATTGAAAAACCATACGCTATTGGTTACATGCATTTCTTTTGAGTATCTATGCTGTTCAGCACTTACATAAATTATCGATTTTCATCGGTTAAATTTGTATACAATTTTACTCTATCAAAATAGTATTATCGTTTTTATCACAGTGCCAAATTAACTTCATTTATTGCCGTAGACTACTCTAGACTAATAAGTAGTTCAATGATAACAGTGACAATCATTTGACTTCGAAACTGTTTTAGCAAAATTTTGTATTTTCCTCTACACGAAATCAGAGACTGAAATTGGCTGTATATTTATATATATATTGTTAGGTTGTTCCAATTTGACTATAGTCAATGCATCAATTGGTTTTATTGAAAATTTACGCGGATTTCTATTTAAAAAAATCATCCAAATTCCCTGCACATAATAACCACATCAAGTTTCAATTGCTGCAATGTTTCATGGAGTAAAAATGACAGAAAGAAATATGGAGACGTTGAATGTTCAACCTCAGAGTTTGAGACTCAAATCGTTCAATAAGACATTTTTTCTATTAAAATCAATAGCATGGTTTTTTTTTAAAGAATTGTTTTTCACAATTTCCATTATCTGCGCATTCCTTTTAATACTTTCCCAGCAGTGTATTGCTATTAATTTCCTTTCTTCTAAATAATTAAATAATGTTGCTTTGCAGACGCTCTTGAGTGCGCCAATTCAGTGCGATAATATGATATTCCTATATGGATTTCATTGTAAAATTGGTCATTGTACAATGCAATGACCGATATACGAGCATTTGAATTAAGAAGCAAACCGCCAGTTGGCCAGAATCTTACGGCAAACATTATTTAATATTGATTTGCTTTCTCTAGCGGTTTTCTCCATTTTATAAGCTGTTAACTTCAAGATTTTATTATATGCGATAATGCACAAGAGAGCGGACTGTTAGGTTGAGCGTCGTATGTGAGCCGTATATGCGGATACTTCATAGAAGAGATCGCGTTGAGATCAGAAACTACTTGCTTTGATATTTATTCATATATTCATTTATGTCGTCCCGTCTTTCGCTGTTCGTTTTTGAACTGTCTCTGTTGATATAATTGCAATTTTGTAGCGCACTTTTTACCCACTCTGTTCAGATTCCCGTATGAACAGTGTCTTGTGACTGATGTTGAGATGTACATTTTCTGTTGAAAGTTGTAATGTTTAGCCCGAAATACCGCTCTATATGGAGTAGTATCAAGTTGCATTAACAATTTCTGAATTAATTTGTTATCAACACCAATCTGTTAATTCGTTTTTCATTGTAATGTTTTTAGTTACCATTGAAATCTGTTCTGAAAAGAAAGCAACTTCTAAGATGACACTCGATGTATTCGATCAGACCGTTCGACGATCGACACATTTTTGAAAAATTCGAGTTTTATATGATTCGAATAGAACACGTTTAGAAGATTTATGTAAAAACTGGAAAACCGGATTCGTCAAAATCCAATTAGATTTCAATTGAAAAATGGGTGCAACAATGGGGAAAAATGGAACTATTTTAGAATCATTACCATCAACACATGTAAGTTTTTGTAATTTCCACTCAATTCACTGTATGCAAACATCGACCGATCAAAAAAATAATTAATTCAACTTATCACAGCTTCAAGTCGAAATGTCAATTTCATGATTGTATTCCTTTTCTTCTTCTTCTTCTTCTTCTTCTTTTTCTTCCTAAAATTAGGGGACACTGCATATAGCGATGCTTGGTTTGGATTCAGCCGGGAAGACAACTGCATTATATCGTCTTAAATTAGATCAATATTTGAACACAGTGACAACAATTGGATTTAATTGCGAAAAGGTGTGTGAAAAATTGGCTTTTTGACTAGAATGGTCAATATTTTCGATTGTATGACTTTCTCTGTTTTTTGTTGTAACTAGGTACGAGGAGCATTGGGTAAAGCAAGAGGGGTACAATTTCTTGTTTGGGATGTTGGTGGACAGGAAAAACTCCGGCCACTATGGCGAAGTTATACAAGGTTAGTAGGAAATTAATATATATGTATTTGTATATTCTATTGCCGCCGATGCCCAAAATCAGCATACTATGTAATTAGAAAATTAATCATTTAGAATTTTTATCGTGAAAATCCCATTGGATCGAAGACATTTGTTCTAGCTAATTCACAATTCACAAGTTATTCATACAGATGTCTATTTCCAGCCACTCAATTGTAGAAATAATAATAACGCTCACTGTTGTTATATTTTAGGTGCACGGATGGTATTATTTTTGTAATCGATTCTGTAGATGTAGAACGTATGGAGGAAGCCAAAATGGAGTTGATGCGGACGGCAAAGTGTTCAGAGAATCATGTAAGATTGAAACACATTTTTGAAAATTAAAACACTTTTTTGACATTTTCATCACACAAAAAAATACAAAACATTTCCAGGGTGTGCCCATTTTGATATTCGCCAACAAACAAGATCTGCCTGGAGCCAAAGAACCAAAAGAATTAGAGAAATTGCTTGGTCTGCATGAACTATCCTTTTCAGCGATCTCGCCGCAAATGATAAAATCATCATCGACTTTACCGGTGGCAAATATCAGTACTGCCCATAAGCCTGTGGATACTCGACTAAATAGTCTCGATAGTAAAGGCACGGATGTTTCATCGAACTGTTCAAGCACACCACCACCGCACACATCAACGTCAACATCAAGTTCTGCATCGCCTCATCATGCCTCGTCGACGATATCATCTACGTCCTCATCAAGCACATCGAATGCAACATCATTTAAGGGCTGGTATATTCAACCCGCTTGCGCAATAACTGGCGATGGTTTGCAAGAAGGTTTAGAGGCGCTCCACGAAATGATTCTCAAAAAAAGAAAACTCAATAAAGCACACAAAAAGAAGCGATGCTGAAATAACAATGTATAAGGGTCTTTTGCTTGTGTCAATTTCAGTTTTGACCAAAGGCAAATTTAAATTGAACCGAACATCGGTACATCCGTACCTTCATCGATTTGTGTAAAGCCAAACAAGTGTTAGAGAATTAAGTGAAATACGTTTTCTTTTTTTTCCTAAATAGAGAATAGATACGACGATTATCCATCATAATTACTTACGAGATTGTTATCAGTTATATTATTATGTTGTCATTTTTGTAAATAGCGAATGTTTCAAGTACTGGCGTGATTTAAAAGATAAAACTAATTACCTAAGAGAATATCTATCAACTTTTGATGTATTTTGATTGTTTTTTTATTTCAGTTTTAACTTGCTTTCGTTTGTTGAATCGAGTTCTGTGATGTGATGTACGAAAAAAAAAGTTCGCCGTGGTAAATAAAATTAACAAATGTCGTTACATACATTCGTCTGAGGCTCAGTCAAATGAATTATCGGTTTAAGACAAGGAAAACAAGAAAACTTGATTTTTATTTCTTTTGGACACAGATAGCCCAAAAGGGCGCACCATATGTTATCATAAATAAAGATTTTTAACTTGAAAAACACACAATACAACCAATTCATTTTTTTCGTATTGTTGAATGAGAGTCAGAATATCGCTGAAACTACATTGGCACCAGCAGAAGAATTATTTATGACAGATGACAATTGCCATGGTGGATTGAACAACCACAAGGTAGTTATAATTTTTGAGTTCAATTGATCGGATGCGATTTAAAGGTATCTGTGAACCCTTATCACCAATGGCAACATTTGCATCAGAGATATAACAATTGGACTTGAAGTAAGGCATTTTTACTGTAAAGGAAGCAAATAAAGACTAAATCAAGGAAAGAAAGATTTTTTTCATATTTAAAATTTATACATATTTCTCGTTAATATTATTTTTAGACACTGAATAAAATATAATCATATATTATTTATATCGGATATATGGGTGTATGGGACTGATTAGTTTGTGCATATTTTGTGAGTTTGAAAATGGAATCCAATTGTCATGCATTCTGTGCCGTCATGGGTTATTAATAGAAATCGTTCAAAATGGGAATTTACTTCCATTTACTTTTGACCGAATCTTTTATTTGAAATATAATTGTCATGCTTGAATTCAATCAAACACTCAAAATATTCAAAAGCTAACCAGTCCAGCTTGTATACATACTCTTCCATCATTGTTTGTAATTAATTTCTAGTTTTAATTTCTTTTTTCTATTTTTTCAGTTGTTCAGTTCGTTTATTGTTTTTTTTTATTCTTCCCTCTTTTCTATCATTATAACACCACAATACTTAAGATCATTTGTTTAATCTTAATAAGTTTTTCAAGAATTTATTCGTAGTATGTGTAGACCGTCGTAGTTTTCTAGGTTTTTTTTATAATTTAGTTAATGCGTAATGCAATATGGTGTGTTTTATATTAGTTCATATTATGATTACTATTAGAAAACTTAATTGTAAATGATTTACATGATTACGGACTAAAATTAAAAAAAAAACGAGAGAGAGATATATAGAGATGGTAGAGGGTGAATTTCAACAAAAGAGTGCGGCAAATTGTTGCCACAAAAGCAAAATACTGACATTTTAATAATCCGATCAACAGGGGAATAATATTTTTAAAATTTCAATATCGCCCACTCAATGATTTCTTACAATTTGCGTTAACTTTATAGTTACCCATGTTAATTCATATGTGTTCCAAATATAATGCAGTTCCATTTAGTGTTCTCTTTTTCAAAATTTACAGTATTACAGTATATTTATATCGTAGCTTTTTCCACCACTTATTATCAATTGTTTAGCTACCCTCCATCAACTCTTCTTGCCATTTTTGAGGTTCGGGGAAACTTACATATCACTTACAATCTACATTGTTCCTCCAATAAAATCAGTAAAAATTTGTTTGCAAATACATTTTGTGACAGTAGTTATGAGTATGTGTTCAGTTTTAATCAGAAATGGATCGCAGTTTACATGCGGTAGATGTGAATGTGGACGCGTGAACGACGTTTCCCACTGCGTTACATTTTTGCCGAAGATTGCAAACAGTCAGTCAGCATCATGTACATATGCGCACATAAAAGCGGTGGTAATGCAAACTTATCAAATGCAACAACAAAATAATACTGACAGAATCATGGGATCTTCGGTGCATGCTTACATTTGTTCAATACCTCACGCAAGGGTATACGACGGTATTTTACTTCACCCAGTTAAGCAAATACGTTACTAATGACGCATATTAACGCATCCTCGGTTTTTTAATGAAGGCAAAATAAACTAATTCGGTATTCTACTGATAAAAAGAACACACTCTTTTCAAAAACAAAAGGAGCACATACCAGGGAAAACTAGACACAATAACATTAGTTTTTCGGTAGATCATACATACATGTAGATCATTTTTGAATGTTGTGGTTAGAAATTTTTCTTTCTTGTAAATGATGATTCAACATACATATGTGTCAATTACACCATATTAACGACGTTTTTTAAGTTCATAGTTGAAATCTATAAACGTTGTCAATTCATGGCTCAATGTACTGCATCAGTAGTTCAGCGTGTAGTGCGCCAAGTGATTTATCTGCCACGAACTGATAAAAACACATTGTCACACATGGAACATGGCAGTGTGCAAAATTATTTGTATGATTGATTGATGTGATTGACACATCTTCCAGCATATGTTTGAAGTCTATGTGGGAAGTGGTGAAATGAAATTGATGTGATAAATTGGAAATGTAAACATTATATGCTTTTTTTTACAAAGTACTTATAAAATTGCTTCAGGGCACTACTATTTTAAATCCGTGCAAAAGAACATATCCATTCATTTTATAAATTTCAAAACTTCGAGACAGGGTTTCACATGTGTTTTTCTTTTTTAATTTTGAGTTCGACTGGTAGATATTGTTTTTATTTTTTATTTTCAATGGAAATCGATCGATAAAAGTTAGAAGAACCGAAAAATGTTCAATATAAATGACTTTTCGTAGCTTCAAATCATCTATTTATGTAAGAACTTCCATTTTTTCTGTTTTTTTCCATGGCTAAAAATACTTTTACACATAATTTTACAACAAATGAT
This sequence comes from Sitodiplosis mosellana, assembly GCF_009176505.1. NCBI lineage: Eukaryota > Metazoa > Arthropoda > Insecta > Diptera > Cecidomyiidae > Sitodiplosis > Sitodiplosis mosellana. The sequence goes on along the minus strand of NW_022601391.1, from coordinate 4,542,917 downwards.
CTGATGTCTGTGAACAGTTTTAATCGGATCAAATTAGTATCTTCACTTACTGGGTCTTTTTTAAATATTGGTGATAGATATATTGAATGGTTTCAAAAAATAAAATAAAGAGGAACAGATTGATCGTCCGAAAATATCACATTTTTAATGGGAATAATAAAATTATGGTGGGACAGAAAGAGATACTGTATCTGTGGGGCATGAACATTGTAGCCAAATAAATCGATCGTCAGTTAAAATGTGTATTTCATTAAATTTATTGCTGCCTGTTCTATATTGTTGATTGCCTATAAACCTATTTCAATAAAACTATTTACCCCCTTTATTTAGTCGCTTTTTTCGGATATATATCTATTATTTTTCGTATTCATTTAATGTCACTCGATATTACGGTGTATCCATTTCAACCGATTAGTAAAAAGTAAATAATTATGGTCATGATTGTGTAAATTTCTAACTTAAATCCAGTTTACTGTAAAGAAAACGCGCAAATTATGTAGAAACGAACGATATTACGTGTAGAAATGAGCATTTCGTTTTTCGTTTAAATTTAAATTATCGATGTCATATTTATTTTTTTCTTTTCGATTATGGCAATTCGAAATGAATGGAAAATGTGTAAACAAAAAATTTAAACTTTGTTAAAGTAAAATAAAAGACTTTTTAAGTACTGAAAGCACTAAAATTGACACAAGTAAAATATACATATACGTTGCAGTGGTGGAAACAAATATAATAATAATTTCTGTACTTTTCGTTCATTTCAAATGGCGTTTTTGTTTGTTTGTTCGTTTGCTTATGATGTGTGTGTGTGTTTGTATAAATCTCACTATAAAACTCGAATAATTTAAAATCTGTTCGAATGTGTCTTGTACAGTAGTGCCGTTTTATTGCAAAGACAACAAAAATAACACTTCTATCCAGAAATTCGTTTTTGTGTTTTGTTGTTCTTTGTGCGGTTTCACAGATACTTGAATACATGAATCCTGCTTGTCCATTTCAAGATATTTTTAACATTCTGTGAATCTAATATAAATATGAATAGTGGCTGTAAGCTAATAATAAAAAAATGAAGTGTTTGTCATCATATCACTTGAAGTGTTGCATATAAGTTCGTCGCAATTTATACTAGTATTGAAGAAAAGCCTGATTTAAAAAAACTGCCACAAAAACAAAATCAAATCAAATGAAAGCAAAAAAATATATGATGAATTGGATATCCGTTAGTTGCGGAAAGTCTCATTCAAGACTCAAAGTTTCGTTGGAATTTTCTTTTCAAATGTAATTCTGGATCCATTCCAAGTTCATTTTGAACATTTGTAATAATACTATTAGATTTGATCACATCACCATATATTCGAGTGAATTAAGTACGCGATACACTCTATGACACATGGTCTTGAAATTGTTACCTGTATTTCAGAACTATTTACAAATTTGCATGATGCACATTGTGCCTAACTGGTTGAAATACAAGGAGTTCTGTTGTTGCACTGCATAAAATCGAATCAGTCAAACTAAAATCCCGAAAATATAGAATAATGTTGCGTGATTGATTACATTTTCTGTTTGTTTAAAAAAACACGTAATGAAAAATCCAGCTTTTCATTAAAATTGAACAAAGTTTTAAAAAAAATGTCTTCGAATAGCATTTTGCTCTTCGAGTAGCATGCGTTCTAATGTAATAAAATGTTAATTTTTCCATGCACTCCAAAATCACAATTTCACATGTGCCAAGTTGTTTGTATATATTGTGTAGTATCCACCAAGTCTGCGCGTATTTTGCATCAACTGTTGCAATTGTGTCTGGCATGAATTCAAAGGACTTATGGCTTTCATTTGCTGCATTGTTCTCCTTCATCATTCTTGAATTTTATATAATTAAATAAGTACGATAAAATCTCGTGCACATTTGAATGAATGTACCTTTGATCAGTCGATTCGGAAAACGAAGCGTTTTCACCGAAAACACTGAACCAATGATGATTTTCCACTACTTCTATTGTTTAGTTTATCGTAATGCTGCTTGTGCTGCTGCTGCTGCGGCGGTTGCGGCTGCTGCAAATCGCCGGTACATTTAGTTGAATTATGCCTAATACAACTGTCATTATCTAAACTAAACTTATCACTACTAATATTTAATTTAATATTATCACTATTTCTTGTATAAAGAGCAATGAATGCATTTGTGAAATTGATAGTGCCATTTACTTCGTCGTAAGTTCGATTAAAGTGGCTATGTACAAACGTCGATTTAGAATAGTTTAAAATAGTATTCGTATTGTTCAAAATGTTATTAGGTGAAGGTGTAGTATTATCATTAAAATTAGTAGTAACGATTGACCGCTTGTGCGGTATTAGTTGAGGAGGCATTGCCTTATCGATTAATTTCACAGATGCAGTTGCAGTTGCAGTTCCATTTGCCCTTGATGTCTGACAACATTGTATTAGCGTTGATACATGTACTAATTGTGAATCCTCCGATGATGATTCGTTCCACATTTGCATTGTGACGCTGTCATCAACATCGGCGCGAGGCACATTCATCAATTGGCACTGGCTAGATGCTAATTGACACATTTTGGACGTCTTCTTGGTACTATCTTCTACCGTTTCAAATGTTTCTGATTTAGCATCAGTACCAGCAGGAACCTTGCACCGAATGACGCGTATTAGATTCGGTACAAATATCGATTGAATTACAAATAGATAATTTAGGAAAAACACTAACGACAAAGTCAACACAATGAACGACAACTGCTGCGGCATCCAACTGAATAGGAACGATGTGGAATTGTCTACGGATCGTCGATTTGTTCTCATCAAACTGAATCCACCATTATTGTTATAAGTGAGCTCTTCATTTTTTACGACCTCATTCGGATGCTTATCGTACTCGTCTAAAATAGAAAATAAACACACATTGAAAATTAATACCGAATCAAAATCAACACTGAAGACTATGCCAAAACACTTTGAAGTTTGACCGCTATTCAATTTGCGAACGCACGGTGAGGCTCTTAGTTACGGAGAATGTTCTGTAGAATTCACTAAACAGTGCTCTTATCAATTTTGACAAATGCATTGTCATGTCTTTAATGCTCGTGGTTAATTGTGTCTCAATTTTTCATCGAAAACGTTTTGGTTTCCACGTGAAATATATATATATATATACATATAAATGGCCTGCATTTCGATGATCATTCACATCGAAGACCGTTTTTGCAATCAATTATTTATCTCATATCTGGATTTTCTTGATTGTAATAGATTTGAATGTATTTCATATGACTGCCAGAACATTTCGCAGAATAAAAGAACAAATAAAGGGGTGTTGGTGAGCTCTTTCGAACATTAGGCTAAGAAGCTTCCTCGTAAATATCAATTGTGCGCTTGTAATGTTTAATTTTCTCATAAGATGTGCAGAACAAATTTACGAATGAATGACAAATGGCAGATGTTTGGTGGCACTTACTTGTTTTCTTAGTTGGTTTATGGGACGGCGCATTGTTACTATGATTAAAATTGTTATTGTTGAAGTTTTTATTGTTGTTATTTTTATTAAATTTGCTACTGTTGATGTAAGGTCTAGACGAAGTCGGATGTGGATGGTATGATTGTACTGATATGGTGGAGGTGATTGGAATGCTGTGCCGATATCCACCATTGCCTTCGTTGTCACGCGATAGCCATGTCATTGTGCTCTTGACAGCATTGCTTGTGTTGATTGTTAGTAGCGGAGTGCGTTCGCCGGTAGTATTGCCCACGGTGGTAGTCTGCAATGGAATGTTTTGGACAAAAAATATTAGTAAATCAATCGTTATTTTTCCATCATGGATTGCCGTTGACAAAAAAAGTAAATAATATTCATTGAATAATATAGCAATTGGTTGGCACTAACCGTGGCATTATTCTTGGATGCAACATCCAATGATGTTTGGGTAGTATTCTGCGTTTCAGTTTCTTGTGCACAGCAAACCTTGAAAACAACCTTCATGTTGTTCGTGGAGCACCGTCCACCTATTCGCCTATGCAGATCATCTTTTGAAGATGTTGCTGTTTTGTGACACAGACAGGACATAACGAACGGAAAATAAAATGAAATTGAGCAGTTAGTGGGTTGTTTAATTACGCTTTTAAAAATGATAAAATGAAATGAAAGACGTAAATCAAGTTGAAGCTAAACAAATGATGAAGTGATTGCTGCTATAAGGGTTTCACGCATTTATTTATTCTCACAGAACGAATTCATCCTGTGCTTATTGGTTTTCATTCAAATGGTCACCTGAATAGAGTGCAAAATTTCAGGAAGGAAAGAAACCAAACGACAAAAAGAAATTGTCACCCAGCCTGACCTGGGCTCGGGCGTACAAGGCATTGTTTTACATTCGCTTCAACAAGGATTGAGTCGCAAGCAATCATAATTTGAAAAAAATACTTGTAAAATGGGAGCTATAGTGAATATGTATGCTGTGCATGCACAACGAAACAATGTTTAACTGCAGTGTACTTACAAATGAAATAGTAATCATTTCCTGGTAGGAACTCCAAACCACCTGGTTGTGGTGTAAATGGCCGAAATGTTATTGTAAAATACATTAATTTTTGCGGTTTATCGCATATGGCTATAATACGAGGATTCGCATTTGTGATGCGACACGTTTCATATTCCACCTTTGACACATTATAAATGATATACTTTTCAGTTTCATTATCAAATGTGCCTGGCTCGTACACTGGACATATTATATGCACTTGATCGTATTCAAAGGCTAAATTTCCCTTATTTACGTCTATGATGTGATCGGTGTTGTCTATTCGAAATCTGTAAGGAAAGAAATAGAATGTGGTTACTATCGGATCATCAGGCAAAAGTGTTCGTATATTTTAAAGGGCGTGTGACGATTATCCAAATTTTGATGATCATCAAACTCAAATTTAATTCTAGATAATTTTCAAAGCTTTGCGCGGAATTGGTTTTCTTAACATAAAATCCACGCAATCATTATAACCTAGTTCCTTTGTTTTTCAAGAACATTCTATTTGCTTGGTGAAAATGCTGGGTTGCGATATGTCGTGTGAGTTTTTAATGTGATTATTTCGGTGTGGTCTAATCCAGATTAATGCTATTTGGGCAGGTGTTTTTTTTTAATTATCTGCTTTTCAAATGGCAAATGCTAAAATCAGGCTACTTTCATCGACGATTCGAGCATAATCTTCATGCGGCATTGTTATTATTGCGGGAGTGTACAGCATATGATAACTTTGTTATAATTCCTAGTAGTTGACCTTAACACGCTTCATTCTGATCATTCTGATATCTCTACGTATTTTTCTTTATTATTTAGAATTAACATGAAAATTCTTTTTTAAAACCATATATGAGCAAAAACACGAAAATCGGGAATGGTTAGAAATTTTTTTTTATTCAAATATCGCGGTACTGTGGTCTTTTTTCTTTAAAAGTGATCCTAAAGTATCGGCCAATACCATTTTCATATAAAGGAAAGCGTTTATAGTGTGCCATTTCAACGTAGTTGTGCTTGTGCCTCGTTTTGGGTCAAAATAAGCGAAAATACACAACCGAACAAAAAGCCTTATTTAAATATATAATTTTCGTTATCATTGCTATTATTCAATTTTATTTATTAGATTACGATGTAATCGTGCTATTTTGGCCAAATTTTGCAATAAATACATCTTAATCATGTGCATTTGAAGGCTCCGAAAGGTGCCGCAAATTGAAATGTAACCTTCCAGTCTAAAATTCCCGAAAGTTTTTTTTTTTCATGTATACCTTTATCAAGAATAATGACGCTATATTAGTTTTTTTTAAGAACTTTCTGCCTATTTTCTGGAAAATAGAAAATATTAGTTACTTTATTTGACTAAAACACTTAAACGAGCCTTCAGACATGTGTAACGAGCCAGTCTTTGTTACATTGAAAAAATCGAGATCATTTGATGACAGGTTTTTTCTTTGTAAACCAATCCAGAACTGAACACCACAAAGAATGATAACACTTCTATTCTTTTTCTACCCATTTGAATCAATTTTGAGTGTATTATTGCATTTATTTCAACCGTCGATGTACTTTGTAACGATTCAGTCTTTTATGTGTAACCTTACAGTCCTTTTTTTGATCAGAGAAATCGGAATCGTTTATGACAAATTTCTATTACAAATCGATTCCAAACCAAAAATCATGATAAATTCTCGTATTTCTATTTGTTATCGACTGATTTGAACCTAATTTGAATTTGATATTTGGTTTATTTAGCCCGAGGAATTTTGTGTAACGAGGCAGTCTTTTTTCTGTAACCTTCCAGTCCGTATATTTTGGATCATAGAGCGACCCGAATTGATTTTTATGGGGTAAATATGGTTTCGTTCGTTTCTTTGATCCTTCAGACAGCGAACAGAACCTTGGAGTAAAAGGATGCTCTGCTGGGGGAACTGGATTTTAGATATATGTAAGAAAAACTCCAAACATATCGCCAAAATTGTAACCTTTCAGTCCAACAAAAAAACGGCTATATCTCTATGGGTGTGGGAGATATGGGAAAGGTTTGTTGGTATGAAATGTTCCTTTTGTGGTCTAGATTTGCCTCAGCATAATACTTCAAGTGGTTTCTGGGCTTACAAAAGAGATATGAGCATGAATATTTTGAAAAATCGTGCGAATGTAACCTTCCAGTCTGTGTTTTTGCCCATATACCTGAATAAACGAGTATAAGATGTGTACAATTAATTTTATTGCCAATAATCGCGGGCGATTAACTTGAATTTATCCTGAAATGTGGCGTTTCTTGTCAATATAAAAATAAAATCCCTAGAAAATATTCATCAATGCTGATAAGTAAAATGAAAGCTAAGAATTGCAGTTACGATACGGGCCAACTGGTCAAGCTTGTTCGGTTTGAATCTGTTTTGAATCTTAAATGGCGTATATGAGAATTTCTGTAGCGCTCTGAATGGATTCCAAATAGGCGAAAATCAATCGAACCACACTGTTGTATTTTGAATGTGCGTAACGATTGGCTTGAGCTATTTCATTTCAACGATGAAAACTGATTGCATTGAATCGAAATATAAGTGACGAATTTACTAAAACAACTATTCGATTTTGGTATAACACAAAAAGTTTTACTGTGTGTTACTTTTGTTGCTATGTATTTTTGTATGTAGTGTTATTACCATTGAGTGTGTGCCAAATGTAAGTATATGAACAAAAAAATAGGTGTATTTCTTCAATTTATCTGCACGACATGGCTTTTAAAATGCTATATGCAACTAATCCAAAGCGACAGCAATACAGCGACGGGGCAACAAATTGAAATCCCTAGCATACAAAAGTATGTGTATATGAGAATATGTGTATATGCGGGCACATAATTCATAAAAGAATGACGATGAAAATAAAATAGAAACGGAAAAGAAATGAACAGCAGCAACAGCAGAAAAAAATCAAATTTTGTCCAGCATATATTGGTTGAACGTATGCAATGCGAGAATGCTTTTGATTTTGTGTTTTTTTTCATGTACTACTGTTTATAGATTATCGAGTGTTCCACAGATGAAAAAAGAACGTACACGTTTTTTAGAAATAATTTCATTTGAACATTTTCCATCTTTCGATAATCTCGCACATCGAAACATTTGACCGAGTGACTAGACGTTCGATTTTGATTTTTAGTCAGTTTTGTTGTTCAATGCTGTAGTTCAAAGTAATTCGTACTGAAATGAAGAAATACCGTCATTTTGAATTGAACATATTGAGAGACCAGGAATGAATCACACGCAGAGTAAAGCAAAGTACAAAGAAAGGCATCGATATGGAAGAGGCTGATTGAGGACGAGAGCGTATGAATGCATGGGAGAGGAAAAAAAAACACACGCACACACATAAACACAAACACAGCAATGAAGTATAAAAAGAAAAGCAATATGGCCGATCAAACGAATGAATTTTCAGCTTCGTTCAGTGTTTTCTTCGCTCTTTTTGATGTCACTACTGCTGTACCGTTGTTGTTGCTGCTGCTGCATAGGCTGCTCTTTTATCCATGATGAAAGCTATATTTTAAGGCATTAAACATTTTATGTGCGATCAAGAATCGATCGACGCCAAAGATTTTAATTCAGCTGCATAGCAAGCAATTAACTAAATATTGGTTGGGATTGGTGTAGTTCAATCATTGCTTCAACTTTTACTCTTGAACGATAACGCGAACAAAAAGGAGACCTGTAAAATCAATATTACACACGAACACTATACCTGCAATATCCATCAGTTGAATATAATGATTGAATATAACACAATCCAATAGATATTTACATGTATTTTCTGTGTGTTTTCCAACACAATTTTTTTACATTACTTCGTAATGAAGAGGAATGCATCGACCGTGATTGAAATGCTGTTTCAGCCAAAAGAAGTAGGAAAAAGAGACGGAACGATTTTATTCCGAACATTGCACCCGCACGATTCCTCAAATTTCAATGATGAAAGCACAAACTTTCTTTTCCATTGCATCTTCAGCCGATGTCTTGCTGTATTTCGGCGGTTATAGATTTCCAATAACTTTATGTAGGATTTGAAACGGGCCTCTTGCAATTTGTCATTTTCATCTTCAACGAACTAAGCAAACGAATTTGGGATACTTTTATTTTACTTCACATTAAATACCCGACGAATGATATTTGGTCGACGGTTGAATTTGTCAAAAACTTGAAATATATCAAGTAGAATTCTGAATAGCAATGAAGGCACTCTGAATAGAATGCATTTAGTTCAGAATAGATTATGGCCGACAAGTGACACCATTGAGAATATTTGAACGATTATGAGTTCATTGTTGGCCGTCTCAAGATAAACAAAAGTGATGATGATGATGATGGTGCAAGAAGCGTTCACAATCATGTCATTAGAAACGTATTGTCTAGACCGCGCGCTCTCTGCAGAAGAAAAGTTGGCGTAGCGCTAAGGTAGTAAAGCAAAGAAGACGAAACCCGAATTCGAACGATCCAACACATATAGATGGTTGGTGGAGATTGAGGCTCTGAATAAAGCTGAATTTTTAAATAGGAGGCTCCTATTAGGAGCGTTCCAAATATAATGGTAATATAATGGTATGCTTAGTATGTGGTTCGTGTTTGGTTACATCGGCTGGAGATGCAAGAAGTGTGAGAAAGAGTGTGTGTGATAGAGAGAGAGAGAGAGAGAGAGAGAGAGCGAGAGAGAAAGCCCAATAAAGCATCTCTTTTTTCTTTATGAAATATAGCGGTCAGTTCATGTACGCACATAAGCACTTCTCTTCATTATAGTTTTGTATTCTGGTATTCTTGTTTTCGCCGTTTCTACATTCTCGTCGCTCGTTTTTCGTTGGTATTTCGCTGATCGCTTTGTTGTTGCTCTCGTTTGAACTTCTTCATTTATCTGTCTTTTGCCCATTTCGTTTTCGACTTCTTCTATATGTTGTTATTCTTTTTCGGGCGCATTCAATCTGCTCTTTTTTCTTCTTCTTCTTATTTCATTCTCTCGTTTGGCCGTTCTTACTGCCGTTTATATCTTTGCCTGCTTGACCTGCTTTGAATATATATTTTTTTTATTTTCATTTTTCGAGAAAGAGAGAGGAATCATTCATGGCTTATTGTATGACTAATTTTCAGTATTCTTTTGTATATTTCCACAAATATATTTTTCTTGTATTTCGTGTTATATTTTGGTGTTCGGAATCTTTTGCTTCAACTTCAGCTTTAGGTTCAGCATTTTGGCTTTAACTTTGGCGTTGGCTTAAACTGTAGCATTACCAAACTGTTGAAAATAAGTGCGTATGCGTGTCTTTTAATTTGACCGTCTCTTCCGCAGTTAACGAAATAATAACATGTGCAGTAAATACATCAAAAGCAATAATTTACAGTTTCGAAGTGTCAAAATGCGTGTGGCAGACACACATACACATACACATACACATAGACACACACACGTATGCACATGCAAACACATCGTACAGAATAACTCGTGCATTCCCATTCGAGTGGCTATCTCTTTTGTGTCTTATTCTCATTTCAGGCAGAAACGAGTGATATTGGCCTACAGCATATATACACACACACACATACGCGTATTCATTATATACTACAGTGTATATAGAAATCCACGTCGCATCGCCTAAGAATGAACACTAAACGATCCAACAAATAATCAACGAGAAACATCAACGAGTAAAGATGAAAGAGGCGACGGTGAAACAAGCCAAAGCCAAAGCTAAGGCCAAACCACATTGGTATGATGTTCATGATTCTTTAAAAAAAATAATAAAAAAATAAAGAAATTCACATTCACATAGCTCTTCATGCTTATAACATATTGTATAACGTGTTTTTCTACCTCTTCGTGTTTCAACGAAGTACACACAGAATCTTTGTTTCAATTCGATTATTATATGTCTATGTATTTCAGGTATTCGTACAGATCACTTGCAATTGTGTGCAGTTTTTTTCCTTCTCTTTTATTTGAATTGCTTTTGCCCATTCTTTCGGAATTTTTTTTCGTATGCTCTTTTTCAGCATTGTTCACCATTCTACTTTTAAACTTCCATCTATCGCTTCTATCACCATCGCTTTTGGATACGATTCGATGTTCGATCATTTGTTTTGTTGCTATACTTTGAGAATATTATATGAACATATTTTGTGGCAAAACACTTTGAACTGCCTGAACGAAAATATAAATATTTTTGCTGTCGAACTTCGATTTTTTAAGCCGTAATTAAAACAACAATATGGACTCAGGTTCCATTTTTTTGGTAAACATACTCAATTTTCACTTTTTCATTGCGATAATTCCTGCAACTTATTCTCAGCGGTTCATATATGCTAAATTATAAATATGTTATTCAATTAAATATACTTTGACATTCTAAAGACTTGGTAGAATCTCTTCAGGAACTTAATTTTTGAGTCTTTGGTCGAATTTTGTTTTCATTTTCAAGATCGTATTCTTTACCATTGATTGCTTCGCACAAAAATTCGATCGTATAGACACAAAGACCCATCGAAAGTTGGATTCAAATTATAGTTTTGTAAACACTTAGGTTTATTTCTGCTTTACTTGTGAAAGCTATATGGTCAAAAAACATTGTTGAGCAACATCGTTCAAACCAACAATAAAAAAAATGAATAAAAGTATTTTCAATCTTACGATAAATGAGAAATATTTGTTCGGTGTGTGATATATTGTTAGTTTTTTGTTCAATTCCCTTTCGCCTCTTTAACTATGAATGTGGTTCAACGCTCAAAAATAGGTATACAAGTATGTCGAAGATTTTTTTCTTTCATTTGAGATTGTTGACTGTTTTGGATTCGGATTAATCTGATGAGTTGTGGTTTTGATCATTGTGTGTTGTCTTTTATTTTCCTGTTGAATTGTTCTTTTGACTGTTGTTTGTCGATATTTCGCATTTATAATCATTAGCATATATTCTATATGTAAAACCTTCGATTGCCGAATAAAAATTAAGATATATATTATGTATGTATATTGTATAGTTAATGAAATTTTAAAAACGAAAATTTCATATCCATTAAGATTCGACTGGTGATCGTTGGGTGGGGAATAAGTGATTGATAATTTTTTGCACCTATTTTTATTTTAAAATATATCGCAAAAATTTATACGGAGGTGTTCTAAAACTGATGGCTTCTTCTTTTTTGCATTTGTTTCCTACTTTGCTGTAAATAACATATCGTCTACTTACATGCTGTTCGATGTATTCCAATGCATGAAAAATGTTTTGGCACAATTCGATACGGTTGATAGCAGTACAGTTTCTAGAAAAATGAGTAGAACAACCGTTAAACATGATGTCGCCTTCAGTCCTGGTAGCCCAATCAAACGTTGTTTCCTTGTCGTTCTCATGTTGATTTTAACCAATAACAATCTGTAAGAAGAGAAAAAAATTATACACCAAATTACCAACTGATTCCAATCAAAAGTTATTAATCACAGGGATAGTCTTACAATAACGATTTTAGACATTTGACAAAATGAGAGCGATTCATGACAATTTTATAATTACGAAGAAAATGTTGTTTTTAATGATGTGAGAATTTCTACAAATCTATCGATCTAGTTAAATCATCGATTCATTGTGCACGTTGGCTATGTTTGTACACTTTGAGTACATTACTTTTCAAATATTCATGGTTTAGTTGGAATTGTGATCCACTTGAATTGTGTACGATAATAATTGACCAAAAATAAAACACATTTCATGCAAGCCACGAACATAGAAAAGTACATTCCTACTAAATCACAGGTTAAATGTATCAAATGAAACAACGACGCCCTATAATCTATATGAGAGCTATGAAATAAAGTCGTCCATTCGATTCATAGCTTATCAGTTTCAAGGCAATGTCTGACAACCACTTACACTAGCATTTACATCAAATATGCAATCGATTTCCAGACATTTTTTTCTCTTTAAAGCCATAATTCGAAAATAAGAAATTGAAGGCGGCAACAAGAGTTGGACAAATTGAGTTACGCCCTTACTTTTTCCCCTGTATTTCTTCATGAATTGAACAAGAGGAAACAATTTCCTAATCGTTTGGTCATTTCTTAAAGAAATGAAGAGGAAAACGGACATGAATCATACATTTTTAAATTGTAAATTGCTTTAAATATAAAATAAAATGCGTACTGTTAACGTCGTATTGAATTTGCTGTGTTTTGACGACTAGCGATTGGAAGATTCCAAAAGATGTAAAGTGTAAACTATCTGACTGTCTTTTAAGTCAGACTCGCAGTTTGAACAAACAAGCCCACATTCAAACAATTCCAAAAATATACTCATTCCATTTTGCTTGAACGGCATATTTTCGGCGTAAAGATACAATTATTACTCAAAAAGTGCATTCTGAGCATATAATCTCAACTGTATTTTTACTTAAGGTGAAGTCACAAGGTAGTTTTCGATACGATTGAAAGAAAAAATGGTTTTGTTCGTGCATTCGCTCGAACAAAAAGGAACAAAATAATTTTTTAAAATCAAGTCGAACGAATGAACGTTCGAGGCCAACACTATCGAAAGGCATGCATATTAACCAAAGGATCGGAAATGAAGACATAAAATGAACCGTTTTACAATGATTCAATGACCTCTGCCAAATCTATTGTACAAAATTTTTCCTTATTCACTCAAAAATCACAATATTTCCACCTTTTCGTACTTACATCGAAAATGGTTCGGGCGCTGAAGAAGAAGGAGTACGGTTTGGGTTTCGATTGGGTTTCGTAATTGTGTGCCTGTGTCTATGGCGACAATCTCGCCAAACTGAGTAACGCATAGGCGACCCCTTTTAATTTGGTTTGCCTCAAGAGGTGAGCAATGAACGGTAATTTTACTCATTTTCTACGTTTTCGATTTGTAGGTAGAAAAATTCCATGCGCGACCACGAATGAGCGGACATAATAGTAATACAGAGCTCGTTGCCATACCAAAGTGCTTAACGGCGTAAACCGAAGCAAATAGTATGATGGTAAGAATGAAAAAGAAAAATAAATGAAAATAAAATGGAATCAAAGGTAAATTTTCCCGGCTTGTACACGTTAATGGGACGAATTTGCCATGGCGTTCGCGCACGACAACAATGTTAATATTTAATTATTTTTCTGAATATATGAAATCGTATTCTTACTCTGATTTGAAAACACCGTGACTGTTCTGGGCCGCCGTGTATCATGTTCGGAACATACACATCATGCATTCAAATTAATTTCGATAAGAGCAGTGATTTAACCGGCGCGACATTTAATAAGTTCGCCATTATCTTGCCTACATCGGAACCGAAACGCACAGAACTGGACAAGATGTCGGTACGTGAACTGAGAAGATGAGATAGAAATTTGATATCAAGGGCTCTCCATCAACTTTTATGCAATGCTTTCCAAAAATGATTCATCTCGTTAATTGAAGACTCAATATTATACAACGTTCGCATGCTCTAGCATTTAAAATTCATAGAAATGCCTGCATATATACTTCCAATGGTCCTGCCCATCAATTTTGCAAGGAAAAGATAGAGGTTCATCACATACAAATGCAAAAAACTGGGTGAAATCTAAAATCGACACGCTTAATTGTAGTGTGAAATAATGCCGTTTTGAAATGTGAACAATGCAAAATGGTTGACAAAGATTACGAAATTGCAGCTACATCCCTGCTTGAGTTGATTCAACGCATAGAGGCAAAAGTTTCTTCTTCTTCTTCTTCTTCACACACCGCTTTTTTCGAAGTCTGAATAATATGAAGCGCATAGTCATTGAAATGCATTTATTGTATTACACAAATGAACGGCACTGAATTTGCGCGTTTTTGTAGTCAGATCTTCTCAAATGCACTCGCAGCTCTTTCTTTTCATCATTAAAGAAACATAATCTCACATTCAGTTTACTTTCATTGAATAGCGATTGTGAAGCGAAACACAAAATTATTATATTTCGATGAGGGGAATGAAATGGAGGAAAAGCGCTGCCATTTCAGATTCAATGGATATACGGGATCGTGCAAATGTCCTTTGCAAAAGGTGCTAATGTGTGAAAAAAAGATGGAAACAAAAAATCTTGAAAGAATGATATCAATAACGAAAGGAGGAGAGAGAGAGAGAGAGAGAGAGAGAGAGAGAGAGAGAGAGAGAGAGAGAGAAAGAGAGAACGTGAGGGAACAGGAGTGGGAATGGAACAAAATGTTAAAAGAAGAGAAGCGGATTTGAACAAAGGGCAAATAACTCTGTATTATGTGGATGTGTACAGCAAGCGCAATATTTTTCCTATTAATCATATATCATAGCTCAGTCACGCTGGGGGGAGGGGGTGGTCCAATATAGAACTAAGCTTGAAAGATTTGTTCAATAATATGATCAAGTGGAAAATATAGGTGTGATACAGTGGATTTACAAACTCCTTTTAATTTTTGAGTATCACTGTACATGGTTAATGTAGAGAACATCTTAGAAAAGAAGATTGAGTTCGTAACCGATATAATGAGAATCTCTTTAGAGAACTTAGGTACTCTTCAACTTCGATTTCCAGCCGATAGAAGATGATAATATCAATTTATGTATTGCGTGAATGTAACTCCGGGGCAGAAATGGGTTAAGAGCGAAACTTAACCTGTGAACTTCAAATTCATTGGACGCAAGTATTTTGATATTTTGTATCCTGAAATTAATTTTTTTTTCTTAATTTATAGTAATATTTCAGTGGGTTTCAACGCCATATTTTCCTGTATTGGAATAAAGTCGACATTATGTAAAACTATGACTTTTTCTTCCATACTTTTCAAATGATGTGTTGTTTTTATCTATTACTGAATGAAAAATACTTTATGGGGATGAACGCAATTATTCTTGTACATATTATATTGTACTAGCTTTGTGGCAAAGTGCTACTCATCATTTCATCCTTCAGATGCTGCGTCGTCATTACGGCGATTTGAATCTTCTCATTCGTTGCACAGTCAAATCATACTCAGATCGGTTGTGATGTTTTTTTTTTTTAAAGAAACAAGGAAAAAAAACAAACAAAGCAAATGAATGCCACTTTCCTGCATATATGCGTGTGAGAGTGGAGTGTTCGTATGTATATGCATGAATTATTGTTATTCGCTATTACTTGGAGTGAACTAGAAAGAAGTTAGTATAACTAGAGGGGGTAGGCTGCAATCTGCCATTAATAACATACACTATGATGAAAAGATTTTATGTTTTTCTTTTATTTAGCATTGCGATCATTGATCCAAATATATTTTAGTAGTATAGGGAACTTGATATACTTATACTTGTGGTTCGAACCAATATACACTGAGAAGATCCTTGAACGATGCTATTCGATGCGTGAATTGATCATATGGAAATTAAATGGGCATAATATCTTGCCACTAATGAGCAAATATGGATAAGCATAACCACTGGGAGCATAAACGAAGGTGATCCAATAAACAAAATTTTCTTACATACAAAAAAACCTTACTATTCACACTACGAAAGGAGCAAGATATTTATGTGAAGATATTTTTTTACTTCTCTCCGATCTTACGGTAAAAAAAATGTTGCATTTTTGCAAGAGTTATTCCACTTGCTTAAGCACTTACTTCAAATTTCTTAAGAAATATAAGCTAAAAGCATGCGCTCAGGAGATTCTTTGAAATGGGAAGAATGAAAGTGTCTCTTGCTACTTTTGCTGTTAACACATTCAAATCGATAATGGTATAAAATTACGTTGTCTGCAGAGAAAAAAATTGTTATTAAGCAATATACATACTGGTCGATGTGTGGCCATCACTTTTGCATGATGGAAGTCTTACATCTCCAAGTGTGCAAGCTGTTTTTTCGTTCAGATGATAGTAAATTACTTTTGACGTACTTTCTGATGCACAAGACCCGAATGGAATTTGAGACAGCATATCAAAGTCTATATAAAAAAAGCTACATATTTACATATTCACCACTTTGATTATTCGAAAGACCAAGATTTGTATTTAGGGTTTGAGTGTGATCGCTACGACCGACACAAAACGTCAGATTTCCGATTATTCCCTGAGAAATTTAATCCAATTGCAAGTAATAAATTTCAAATCAGTTTGTCATTTTAGATGGAAACAGTTTGATTGAGAATACTCAAGGAACTGTAGAAATATGATATATACTCAATGAATCATGGCATTCGAGGCGAATTGAAACAGAATATCGAACGCATTAGGCACAGCCCTTGTGTCATTTATTCGGGCAAATATTCACTTCACACTTTAGGTTATCTATTTTTTTTTGTTATGCAAAAAACACGAAAATAGGCACAAAAATGTATGAAATAGAAAAAGTATATGAGTTCATGCTGTCTCAGTGACCAATCAAATTTTTGTTTATATTTTTGCTCAAATGAAGTGTTGTCTTGATTTCTATTTCAAACAGATGCAAGTAAATGCCATAATATGGCGTCGCGGCGATTTAACTTTGTTGAAATACAAAGATTTACAAAGTTGGCTTTTTTCATGAATGAAAAACCATGGGGAACGTTCGATGTGTTCGTGTATTTTGTGGACGTATATGTCTATGTGTACGTGTTTGTGTACGTCTTCGTGTACGTGTAATGTGCACCTACAAGTGCATTGTGTAACCCTGTACGTTGGAAATATTTTTAGTGCTACAGACTTTTAAGTCACGGCCGCTACCACCTATTTGTCGTATACAGAGACGTGTATAAAATGATATGTATGTGTACAGTACAGAAATGGGTTTCCAATTTCGATGAACAGTTACCACACAAATTTAGATTCTTCAAACATTTTTTTTTTGTTTGCGTCAGTGGTTTTTCGTTACATTTTCCGTTCCTTTACAATATACCACTTTGTCGGGAACAGTAAGTTGAAATTTATTTCTGTTTAGCAGAAAATGAGAAAAACGCACATTGCGTATGTATTCGTGTGACCTGTACTGTATGATGTACGATATAAATCAATCAGAAAAAGTTCGTTACATTAAAGAGTTCTCTTGCTATAAATTTATTAACGACAACACTGCTTGTGGAAACAGTGGTAATGATAATAACGGCAATAGTAGGAGCAACGATGAAAGAAGGAAAAAATACAACAACAACAAAAATGTGACGCTTGCGCGCAGTTGCGTGCGCCTGTTTCGTTCCATGTATTACGTGTGGATCCATGTTTGCTGCAGTTGACTAATAAATTCGGTACACTTGGGTCAACGTCTACACATTCACTTTTACAAACACATTGGAATAATCCGAATATGCTCTTTCTTTGCTACCGCTGTAGTCATGCTATGTTCCTACCACAACTATCTCGATATCCTGATACAACACACGCTCATTTTTTGTGTTCGGAGATCTTATGTTTTTTTTTTCAATCTAAAGCATACATGTGCGTACCAAAGCATATTTGCGGTAAATGCACTTTGTGTGTTGTACGATCTTTCCTTTGTATTTCGCTCTTTTCTTCATCTTTTCTACGGTGCTGCTCTCTTTCTCTCTCTCCCTCTCACACAGACTCTTATAAACGTTTCTGATATGGTTGTTAGGGATACATTTTTTTCTGTAACTCATTGTGTTTTATCGTTGCCATTGGAACTGCTCAGGACACACATACTCACTCTCACTCTCACTCACATTCATTCGCAAACACTTTCTGACTCACATACTTACTCGCGCGCACACACACACACACACACACACACACACATGCACACACATGGCACACTGAAAAATATTTTTTTTTTTCACTTTAAAGACGAATAGAAAAATATTAAATTGAAATAATAATAATAATAATAATGAGTTTCTATGCTGCAACAAAAAAGAAATAGGGAGAAAGTAAAATATTGAGCGTTTGATTTTCAAAGTGAGGAATTCTACGGTAACGCCAGGAGCAACTACCCACAATAGATTATTCGTAATGAATAACAAAATCAAAAGGGGATAGTTGTGTGTGCGTGCAATATTACACTAGTGATAGTTTAATGTGAATTCAAATTGCGTGTGATGTTTGTATGTACGCAATCGAATCGAGTGCTACAAAATTTGACATGTTATCTTTGCAAATGTTAGAGGATATTTTATGTTTTGCTTGCTGGATGGGCTATTGCTACTTGGTGTATTCAGCGCAATCGGTCAGTTTATTTCGTTCTGAAATGGATTCCTTTTGCATATTGGTTTTGCTTTTGAAGTGATTTTCAATTGTAATATATTCAGCACATATTTCCGGTAGTCTATCTCGTCATTCTGTGGCATAAACTGAATGGCATTTTGAGCGAATGAACATGCGAAATCAATTTCAGAAATCATTCTGTATTTATCGATAAATATTTCTTTTTCCTACCTCAATATATGTCATTTATACACTACACTGGCTACTAAGCTCAATTTGAATGCATGCTGTGTTCATTGTTTTGACTAAATCATGAACCAATCTAGCAACTTATCAAACAACTGTGTGCTGCAGCGAATAATGTTTGTTTTAGTTTCGAATGTGAAATAATAAACGAGATAATTAAAATTTCATGCATAAATCTATCGGCCACATTTTGGACATTGGTCCACCTCATTGGAGCAATCTCTTTATACTTTAAGTATTCAATGTTGAAGTAAATATGAAATAATGAATATTTATTATCATCACTACATAGACATGCCGTTTAGCTATCGGAAAGCTAGTTTTGATCTTTTGTTTATTAAACACATACTCGCAGAAAAACATGTCGGATTAAACTGATTTTAAGCGAATTCACCCAAAAAGTCCGTAAAAATGTATCATTTTTATTGTGAATGCTCAAAAAGCTACTGTAATTTAACACAGGCACACACACGAACTAACTATGCGTGTATTGCAAACTAGCTGATGTTACAATATATTCGAATGCACGGAGTCATTCACAGTAACCATCTGGATATTCGCAATACGAATTAACACATTTTACCTCACAATTTGGGTAAATTCATTTAAAAACAGTTGAATCCGCTTTAGTCACTCGTATCAAGATCAATCTTTACACCAGGTATATATTTATTCTATGCATGTCCAATTGAAATTTTTTGCCTTAAAGATAATTGATGCATGGCTATTGGTAGGAGCTGTGCTGCTATGCATATCACAGCCACACTGCATTGCTTCCATCTGATGGACTCTCGTGTTTTTCTTTCTCACTTGATGTGTTCACCAATTGACTATAACGTTTCTATAACTTGCATTCAACATGGAATTTGCATACCATTCATAGTGTTCATATTTCAATGGCGAAAGATATATTCGCGATATGGCACAAAAAATGGTCGACCGCAAAAAACAAAACAAAGATATTTACCTATTTGATTGATTTGTTCAATTGATTTGCAGGTTCGTTCTATTTGCATTTATCTGGTGGTTGTGAAAAATTTGTTTATTCACGATACGCAAATACAATACCAAAAATGCCAAACCGAATCGAATGTGGAAATAATTCGATAAAATTTGAATTGCGATACTGCTCTCAAAATATTTATTCAATAATCCATTGCACTTCCGCAAAATAGATTCAATTGATATTACATCCATACTCATTGCGAACATTTCTCTCAAACCAAAAATATGGTGTCAATGTGATTCACCACTACAAGAATAACCCCGCATAATACGATGTTTCAACATTGTACACTACATTTTTCAATTTTCAAGCATACAAGTCATTATAACTTTACCGGCCAAATTATTATAACCAATATTTCACAAAATTTCCAATAATTCTTTCTATGTGTTCTCGAAAAAAAGAGTTTTCTCGTGATAATACTTAACAAATTATTTAATTTGTTTGCCAATATTTAAAGGTGTCAAACGGACGGACTGTCCGTCTTTTTAGCCCGTCCGTCCAGGGCTCTTGAAATTTCTGAGGGTCCTGAACGGACGGACGGACGGACAAGAAAATTTCTGAGGGTACTGAACGGACGGACAAAAAAAAATTCAAGAGCCCTGGACGGACGGACGGACGGACAAGGTGCTTGTCCGTTGACACCTTTACCAATATTTTTGTATCAATTTATAAATTTCCATTGAATTTCAAATATACATTTTGATAATAAATTTTATTTCTAAACATGCATTTAACTAATTAAATTATCAAAAACAGCAACAATAACTGTTTTCTTCTTTTGAAATTGAAAAAAATTTGAAAATTGAACTATATGTTGTGTATATTCATATCAATTGAATAATCGATGGGAATTTTCGTGAAATTTTTTCGATGAAATTTTTTTTTTTTTTAATTTGAATTTTTTTTTTCAAATCGTGAAAAATATTGTATGAGAATTTTGCATGTCCGTCTGTCCGTCCATTTTTGCCCGTCCGTCCGTCCGTTCAGAGCCTTCTGAATTTAGTTGTCCGCCCGTCCGTCCGTTCAGAACCCTGTAAATTTAGTTGTCCGTCCGTCCGTTATTTCTAAACATGCATTTAACTAATTAAATTATCAAAAACAGCAACTTCTTTTGAAATTGAAAAAAATTTGAGAATTGAACTATATGTTGTGTATATTATGTGTTCACACGAATTTTTGTTGAATATGGTAATGAAAACATTACGTATATGCTAAGGATGAACAGCGTGTTAATGAGATGCAAAATTTGTATCGCTACTTTCGAATGTGTCTTCGTTAATTCACAAGAATCTAGAATTGGATTGTGGTCATGCAAATACCATGACATAGCACACATTAGAGTAATGACGACGAAAGAAAATAACAAATTTAACACCGGACTAACATTTCATTTAGCAAACATGACAAGAGCCGAATCAAAGAAAAAAATGTATGGTCACAGTTTCTTCGCATTTGTACGCGAAGTAATAAAGTCGTTTCGAGTGTGATTCAGCTTTGAATTGCAGATAGACAATTAAGACGAAAACAAATAAATTCAACTTGAAAAAAATAGACCACAACCATCTTTTTAAAAATGACATGTTTTTCTTGTTTTAATTTGTTGGAATTGTATTGCAGCAGAGATCGCTGAAAAATATTTTCAACGTATACTTTTATGCGATATTTGTGATGAGTTGCCAAACGGCAAATAGAAGATAACTCAGCCTCTATTAGTCTTTGTATAAACATATAGGTAAGGTCAAACAAGAAAAATAGAACGCCACCTGATGATTGCTTGCAGAAACAGAAAACTATGCACATAGTAAGCCATAACGAGTGCGCGTCTGTGTTAATTCAAACACTAGAAGAATGGCACATTGCTCTCAGTCCCCAAGTGACGCTCCTTTTTCTGTCATATCAATGCTTATAAGACTAAGATAACTGTCTGCTTTAGCGGTGAGCGAACACATCGCTGTTCTTTGAAATCTCAAAATTTTCATTGTAATATTTTTGTTAGAACAGTTGACACACGAAGAGCAACATTGAACATATTATTCATGGCTATAAACGAGTTGTAATATTCGTTATTTTCATGATAATTTGTGTAATGTATTTTTTGTAAATAAAAACGAAATAATTCTCGGACCACACTAACTGGTTCAAGTTAACGAAATTGTGTTGACATTTCAATCAGTTTCGTCATTCGTTTATTTTGAGTTTACCTGAGGCGGCTGTACATTAATAATTGGAGCTGTGGACGCTCATTTTCTGCCAAAATACGAAATTATTCGCGTACATTCAGAAATCTTTGGAAATCTTTGCACATATAATATGCCATGTAATTGTGAGCGATATTCGAAAATGTGTATGTTCTTGGATTGGTTTAAGTTCGTTATCAATGCACTGTTAGAACACTTGGTGGAAGTCATCAAGTTGGAGCAACGCGTGAGATGTGGTCTGCATATTAACCCTCGAAAGCATTTTATGTTGGCTCTCCAAGTAGAATTTTTCCAATTGTCCGAATTGCCTATAACTAAAATGCCAATTTTCAACTCAGCAAATTTTCAAAATTCAAGTCCGCTCAAAGGCAGATCTCTGCATCTTATGTATTTTTCGTATATGAGATTTAACGAACTGATCGAGAAAGATCGCTCGAAATGAGAAATGATGCTGAATTCAAATGTCAGACTTATTGTTTATTGATTCGATTCGATTCGATGCATTAGAAAGCGGTTTTCCTTTGGACACAACATAAAAGTTGCAACTTATTTGGTCGAACTTCACCTGGTGAGGATAGTTCGTCCATTTACGTAGTAAAAAGGAATTCTATTGAGAGACCTAACTGAAGATGGATAAGTTCAATGATCAATAGCTATGAACAGGTCATAAGATATGTCCTAATTGCATATACCGTGTTTTAATATTTATTACTATCTTCTCCTAAAATTCTTAGCTCAATTCGTCTTCTTATATCTTGTATTGGTTCATCTGTTCCCCAGGTTTTGATGTTTTTTAACGTTGGAACGAACCGGAATGAGCATAACGTACGGTACGGGGTCCTTTATGAAAGCCAAGCATTTAGTAAAAGTAGAAGGTAAAGCAAACATGAAAGGAAAGATAATCGAAAAGAAGTGCAAAAGAGGTGAAAAATGCTTGTGTGAACAAGGATGAGAATATGTTGTCGATATGTAGGCAAATGTATGCGAGTTCTATTGATGTTCAGGAAAGAAAATATACGCTTTGGTTTTATATAGAAGAAACCTTCTCTCTTTTTTTATTTTAAATTCACTATTCCTTCAAAATAAAACGAAAGAAGAGGAGGAAAAAAAGATGTGTAAATCATGCAGCCACATCACTTTCGTGGCATGCATTCATTCGAGCCAGTGTGCATGGCTGTTCTCATGAATACGTGTGCGTTTAATGCTTTAATGGCCAACAACTACGTACTCATACACCTACATTTTTTTGTGTTCAGAGTTTGTTCGATTCTCTTTTCATTTCGATTCGCTCCTCTTTCGTGTGTAATGAATCAATGGGAGAACAGACGTACATGTACGTAATGAGTGTGTTCTCACTTCGGGAACATTTGATGTTAATGCACACGACCAATAATATTAAAGAAAATGGTCTCATGAGATTTTTTTCCCTCGTTATATATTTTGTTTGAAATGTGAAACGTATGTGTGGAAAAACGAAAAAGAAAATGTATGTAAAAAACTGGTGAGTAAGAGGCTTACGCATAATGTCTATACGAACTCAGGATGTTTTTTTGTAGTTGTGTGTGTTTATGTGGTATGGTGTGGTGTGGTATGGTTTATTGTACATCAACTTGACTACATCGCACCGATGTATTTTGTCGAAGCAGCAGAATAAAACACAAATACGCATAAACGCCAATATGGACAATTTGTTGTACAGCGTACACGCATCCATAGACTGCATAGTGTGGATTTTCGACTCCGCACTCGCATCTCATGGCGACAACACACTACACAGCAGCAACGATTTTTTGATTAGATTTTGAAGTACTTTTTCACGTTATTATGTTGTCACTCACACATCCAAATTGTTGGGAAATAGCGGAGACAAATTCTTCGTAATACATCATTCTATTTAGCAGGCATTTCATAGGGGATCTTTGACGAGCGGATGAATGAGTGGAAGGAATGGCATGTATTTTCCTCTCTCACTCTCACATACACAAACACACACACACACACAACATATGAAAAGAAAATAAAGGGAAAATGCACGATTCCAAATGGTATGGAACTGGTGACTGCCGCTTCTGAAAAATTACAAAGTTTCCATTCTGATTCCCCGATATCTTCAGTACTGTTGCTGCTTTTTCACTATAGTTTGTGTGCTGTTTTTTTGTTCAAATATCTGAGCTGCAGCAGTACTGCAAGCGTTTCAACGTATTGGCCTGTGCATGTATTGATTCAAGTGATTGTTTTCATCAGTCAACTGAATAAACGACATCGTGAATACTATACACTGCTACAAACACACGCATACAGTCACACATAATCTTTGTAAGAGAATGTGTTATTTTTTTCTGTTATTTCTTTATTATACCTTCTCTTAGTTCTTTTCTTCATCTTAATGTTGAGCTTGTGTGCGTGATGTGTGTGTGTGCTTCCTCCGCACAACAACCATTTATATACCATTTTCTCTTCTGCCATGAAACTACCAAACTCGCTGGTTTGAAACCCGAAAATGTATTGCATACTTTTCTCTGTTATTCATTCTTGTTTGGCTGCGTCTCTACAGTCAAATGTACATGTGTGTGTGTTTATGATATAGATAAAAAGAAAAACAAAATCAAGTAATATTTTCACCTTTGTATTGTTTTTATTATTGTATTCCATAGTTGTTTTCAATCGTCGGTATGAATCTATCCCTAACATGAACAAACCAGCACTTGACTGAGACAGAAAGTTCTCTGTATTTCAGTGTTACTTGCGTCGACAAAGGCAACAAATGGAATATTTGAATCAAAAATTATGCCACTCAAAATTTTAGTCTGAATAATGTGGTTTATTTGTATTTCATTGTAAATTATGATTTACAACAGGATTGTTGGCCATAGTCTGACACCATTTGGAAAAAGTATCATAAATTGGTCGGCAACTGAACGCCGATATATAATCGCTCTCAATTCGAAAAAATGCAGGACTAAACTTAAATCTAAACAGTCTAGCGACCTAATAAAATTTGTATACGTACATGAAGCAGCATATAAACCATTAATAATTTTGATACAACGTTAGCTTGATCGAACACTTTACTATTTGGCTCAGTGGAAACACAATAACATGAAATCGTTGCACTGTTTTTTCTTCTCCTTTGAAATCACGATCAATGAATGAGTTTTATGAGTATCCTGTGAGAGTGTTTGTCGCCAAATTGTCCAGATTTCAAATCAGTTTAAAATCAGGTAGATGGTAAATGGGTTGGACAGGTCAGCGGCAAAAATGAATGTGCTGATAGATTGAAATCACACACGTCGAAGATGACTGCTTCAGAAATAGCAATATTCTGTAGCTAATTGTGGGCCACAATCTCAACACGTTCCTTATTCACCGTTTGGCCATTGGTTGAAATTTTTCATTTGGTACACTGCACTACGTACAATTCGTTGCATAACTAAAATGCTGGAATCGTTGTACTCAATTTTGTTTTGCACAAATTAAACTTCTTGAAAGTTATTGGTAGATTATAGATGGTGCGATTTGGTCAAAGAATGTCGATACAAAAAAATCCAATGCAGACGAAAATTACCAGATGAAAAATATACACTTGCACATAAAGTAAAACGAAATAGAATTGAATCGTAATTTATAGGTAAATTAGTTCACACACAGAGAGAGAGATAGATGATGGGTGAATATAGCGATGTACGGAGAATTTCATTGATTTATTCCTTAGCCATTTATCAAGAGTTTTCTTATTAAATCCATAGAGCAATCACTGTACATCGCAAATGCCCATTGTCGATCGGTATTTATTAAAACTTCTCTCGCTTTCTCTTACGTGAGAATAAAAACAACACCAATAATGGAATTGCAATCCCAGGTCGGATTCTCACTGTAGCGAATTTTGGTTGATTTGTTTGCGTTTCGTATATTTATTTTGCGTCGACAAAACTGAAATATGTTCTATTTGTGTCTCACTTAAAAAGTGTTCGCTCCTCTTTTTTTTCACTATTTCTATTGCTACCACTACTGCTATCACATCACAAACTCAGAACAGTTCTCACTCAATGTAACGCCAAATTCAGTGTTGACTCCGATTTTCTTCTTCTTTATTCGCGTTGTATTTTTTTCTTCTTACTTTAGCCTTTCGTTTGATTTGTTTATTTTATTTTCGCTTGTTTCGATATATCGTTTGTCGGGAATTGTTAGCACATAAATAGGAAAGGTATCATCATAAATTGATTTCAAATATCTCGTTAAATTGTCTGAACGAAAAATAACAACGAAAAAATAATAATGGAAGGAAAAGAATTTTTTCTGTGGCTGATGGCTGTTCTTATATTATTATTGTATTAGAAAAAAGCAACGCGCGATACGATCGATACAATGGATATCTCGCAACTAACTCAATTTAAGGCGAAAGTATGCGAGTGAACTAAAAAGAACATGAAAATGTAAAGAAAAAATCTTTAGCACGACGAAACGTCCATGTATGATGAATACACTTTTCAGAGTATTTTTTTTTTCTTTTAATTTTCATCGAACAGATACTGTCATTTTGCAGAGATGATGAAATTTAGCACAAATAAAAAACAAAACATTGGAAAAAGTTAACATGATCTGGTTTAAAATTGGAAATAACTCTGGAGTAAACCTTTAAAGATTTCGTCCATTTTGATGTAGCTACAAAAGCCAGCACCACATACAAATGCGTCCAATAAACGTAGACAGGCGCAGTTTCAACGAAAGCAATGGCCAACATACCGTATGAATGTTTTATGTATTGCTTGTGTATGTGTAAATGAAAGCAACCGCCACCGCTGTCTTCCATATTGAATTGTGACCATTTATGACTGTAAAATACATACATATATACATGCATACTATTGCATGCGCTGCAAACATTGGGAGCTTGTTATTGAATACCTAAATTCTACTTAAATCCACGAGCTAAAGTAATTGTAGTCTTCAGATTTATAGCTGAACATGATTAAAAGTTGGTGAATAAAAATACGAATATCTTATTCAAAAATGCTAACAGTTGTATAGCACAATGAATACTAAATGGAAACAAAACCGATTTGAAAATTACGAGCTATGGGCAATAATACTTGAAAACCAATCTGACATATTAACGCCATCTGTACGTAAAACCTAGCTATAAACTATTTCTTCTTTTTCTCTGCAATGGAATTCATCATTTATGGATGAATATACACTATTTATTTTATTTATAGATACATTTTAAGTTTCGCAATAGCAAAAATCAAATACGTTAATAAACACTTTCTTCAATCATTTGTTTAACCAATTTACAGTTGTTCGTCGATTGATAGTTTTTTTTTCTGTTTTGAAGAATAATTAGTGTGGTCGTATCGAAATGTTTGAGTTGAACGTTATGCGAACGCTGTGTATCAAACAAATCTGACAGATTCCAAGAAAAATTTCGTTGACGTTTCAGCAACACACACTCACATGACAGATTACGATAGCTCGTGTGAAGAAAGATGTACAAACAACAAAGAGCGTATAGTGAATTGTTTCGGGTGACAGAAGTGGATTTTTCATCGCATTTCAAAGAAATCGTCCGTTCGGGTATTGATATACATATCAGTTTTGTCGTCACATTTTCCATGTCCCAGTCACTATCCAATGAATTTAGTAATCACGAAAACCAGAATACAACTAAAACCCATACAATTTCACACAAAATTGAATTAAATCCATAGAAATTTGAACTTGTTACAAAATCATCAGAAAATTGTATACTTGGTTGAATGCAAATAAATCTATTCTTCCAATTTGTTTTTTACCAAAGCAAAACAAGATAAAAATTAAATGTGATCGGTAAAAGTCGATTCGAGTTGTGTATACAATTGATTGTAAACGATATAATTGACCGAATAAAATATAATTGTTATCTTTAATTTAGAAAAAAAGTTTTGTCGTGTAATATTTACGAGATTTGGCTGTTTTTCCTGATGATTGTACAATTTTATCATAACTGTCACCGATTTTAATAATTTTGATTAATCACATTTCAACAAATAAAATGCAAGATTAAGGTAAATATATTCGAACACCTGTATGGAAAAGAAAAAATAATAGGTAGTATCGATCAACGTTCAGACTTCCCAAAATAGAAAACCACTGCTAAAAATTACAAATTTCGTACAAAGTTCTACTTCCATTGTGCACCACACTGTGAGAGGGAAGGAATTTTATGTCAATTTTTTGGTTTTGTTCAGCGAAAATTCCTGAAGGATTACATTGCAATCACACAATTATTCACTGGTACAAATCAAATTCACACTTGTTCAATACTGCCAAACATTGCCGTTAAAATGTGTGGTGCTATGTTGTTTGGCATCGTTTTGGATTACGTCAGCTGCAAAAACGCCTCTGACCCGCGATAGTTTAGATAGTTTGGAACCTTCGCTTGATCTCACTGTGTTTTTTGTATTGTTTTTTATTGAAGAAAATGAAAAAATGTCTGTGTAATGAATGTGCCGACCAACGATAACGTTATGGTTTCATTCACTAGTTAATATCGATTTTGCATGCCGGGACGTAATCGATTCTCCCGTTGATTTGTTATCTATCAATTTGTTCTACGCCAATCACACACATCCACGGCACAAATAGTAACGATACTTTTTCTTCACTCGGCCACCTTTTTTCTAGTCAGCTAATTTTTTTTCTTCGCAGTGTGGGACTAAGTGCCAATATTTTTCTTTTTTTCCTCCCATTTTGTTCAACTGAAGAATTAGAAGTGGTACGCCTAAACTACTTACTCGCAGAAAAAGCAGTGAAACCGAATGACAACAGTTGCATTTAAACTTTTGTTTAATAAAACTATTTTGTATCAAATAGTGCTGTGCAACACCTTCTCCACCAATTTCTATTTCAAAAATGTAAATAGCTTTTTTGGAGTTTCAATAATTCTGTATGCAAACAATAAACTCTACAATACGGGACAATGTTTTTAATATTTATCATAGTCAGAGTGGTTGATATTTCATGCCAAGTGAAACGGAAATTATCCGTTCGTATTGTATCTAACTGTGAGAATCAATTTGGAATAATGGACTGATCGATTTGTTTATATATTTGTTTGTATAGGGTTATACTGTACTACGCTTAAATATGAATTTTGATAATCTAATTCCAACGGAGAACTTAGTATTGAACATTGTCAAAGACAAACTTCGACACGATGAGAGTGTCCTATCGGTAAGTGGACATATGATTTTATTTATGATGGCTCAAATTTCAATCATTTGTACACAAACCATAGATATGTGAGACTTATCAAATAATTGGCGGCGAGTATAAAGATCGTTTGCTAGCACTCGTTGCTCATGGAGATACAGCGGCAATCTTTGCATTTGCATCATCGAAATGGCCCCCAGAACTATTTTCCGATCTAACAATTGAAAGTGTTTATCCGCTGAACGAAGATTTTACGCTGGATACGAGTTCATCGAGTAACTTCACTGAGAATCAATTTAAGATACATTCGTCACAGGGTCAATCAGTCTACTATTACTATCCATTAAAGTCAGCTCATGCTAAAAGTTTTGGTAGTTTCCATGAGGATTGCAAGCAAATTATTGGTGCGCCAAAGATGGATGATCCTGAAAAATTCAAGTGGCTGCAAAAGTATCGACGTGAAGATCAGTCAGCCATAGATAGAAATATAGCCGATGGAACAATCACATTGCAAAGGCGTGAGTCGAAATTTCGTGAGGAGCTTGAGAAACGAGAATTTGAATACATCATCCATAAGGATTTCACGTAAGATTTTTTTTTGTACAATAGACGAACATTTTCGCTTGATTTTATCGTACTTTTGTTTGTAATGTCACGTTTTAGTATTTACACGGCAACATGGAATGTGAATGGACGACCATGTGATGACGTTGAACTAACGCCCTGGCTGTGTGCAACTGAAAGTCCACCAGACATTTATGCGGTTGCCTTTCAAGAACTAGATTTATCTCCCAAAGCAATAACATTCAGTGAAAATCGACCAGATCCTATTTGGATGTAAGTGATCCGTATGAAATATTGTTTGATTTTTTGTGTTGATTTATTTAAATTAATGTTCAATTCTTTTAGCCGAAAAATTATGTCGAGTTTGAATCCAAATGCAAACTATGAAGAATTGGTGTCGGTACGTTTAGTTGGTATGATGTTAACTGTTATCGTTCGACAGGAGCTACGTAAAAATGTTCTGAGGTATTCAACTCAAGCGGTCGGAACGGGTGCACTTAGTTTTATGGTAACGTTTTTTTTAAAAATGGAATCGATCTAACAAAATTAGCTTAATACAATTAAATATTAACCAAAAACCAAAATGTAGGGCAACAAAGGCGGTGTCGGTGTGAGCATGCAAATAAATGAAGCGTTTATTTGTTTTGTGAATTCTCATTTGGCAGCTCACTCAAGTGAGATTGAACGGCGAAAGGAGGATCATGACGACATTATTCGTCGCATGCATTTCGAATTCGGTATATCGCGTCGATCGATCGATGAACACAAGTAAATTTTATCCGTTTTGTTGCAATTGCAAAATTCCTTGCATTTTTTATTTGACAATTTGATCATTTACAGCCACATATTCTGGATTGGAGATTTAAACTATCGCCTTGTTGACAATCCACCGCGTCAACTGTTTGACGTTACCAACTTCTCGGAAATAGTAAAGCATGACCAATTGTATCAGGAAATGCAACGTCAGCGTGTGTTCCTGAATTACACGGAAGGTGCCATAAATTTTCGGCCCACTTATAAATATGATCCTGGAACAGATGATTGGGACAGCAGGTGACTGTTTTGTATACCAATTGAAGTTTTACTACTATTTACTGTAACACATTGTAATGCTAGTTATTTTTGTGTGTAACAGTGAAAAATATCGAGCACCAGCCTGGTGTGATCGCATCTTATGGAAAGGTGAACGCATCAGTCAACTAGCGTACAACAGCGTGATGTGTTTGCGTTTGAGCGATCACAAGCCCGTTTACGCTGTCTTTTCAACGGGGGTAATTCAAAATTCATTGGTAAAATTCACATACATACATATTAAAACATCTACTTTTAATATCAGATAAAAACGAAAGATGAACAAAAGTACAAGTGTGTCCACGAAGAGGTCCTGAAGAGAGTAGATAAATATGAAAATGATAATCAGCCACAAGTGAGTAAAATACCAACTACAACTGAATTCGCTAGAATGAAAACCACTTTTTACGTGCACGGAAAATACGCAAAACTTTGTTTTTTCTGAATTTTCATACAAACCATTCATATGTCTCTCTGTTGTTTGTTCCGCAAGCACGATCCGAGCGGAATTCGCCAAGAATAAATCGATTCACCGTTCCGAAGGGACGATTGCTAAAAGTGATTTTACTTCCAGAACATATAAGAACAGGCCAGATCCACCTGCTCCACAAGAATAACTTCCAGCTCATTTTTTACTAGTTTTGTTTTCGGCTTATATTTAAAAATAATGTTTATAAAATTCTTGTGGAGCAGGTGGATCTGACCTGGTCCAATTTGTTCTGGAAGTAAAGTCCTCCAGTACTCATTCCCTACGAGAATATTAAATTGCATTATTTTTTTGAATTCCACTCGGATCAGCCTCAAATTTGAATTGGTAAAACCGGAAGGGAATATGAACTTTGTACTGCAGATGCGTTACAACAACGCAACGCATGAAAAATATCGGATAAATTTATTTGAATAAATCTATGTGGAGACGTTGTTTTTATTCTATTGCATTCAATTGTAAATAAATGTAAAATCTTGAAACTAGCTATTTAATGTGTGTAAATAGTAACCTGCGATTTGAAAACAGAAACCCAGCATATTCTGCAATAGAAAGGCAAAAAATAAATGAAATAAAATTTAGCAAAAAAAAATAAACAGTTTGATCCATTCACCAAATCGATATTGGTGCTACACTTCATTCACTGACACAATATTTCTTCAATTTTTTTTATTTTATGTTCTTATTATAAACTGCACTACTTTGTAGTTGGATTGTGGTATTGGGCAAATGCATTCGCATAATCTAGAATTTGGAATGGATGCTGCTGCGGTACTTTGAACATACGTACAATTTGTACGGTACAAAATCATCAAATTTAATAACTAGTCTTAAGACATTTGTCATTTCATTTATTTGTTTTTGCTAAAGACTGCCACTAACTGTTGAGATGCTAAAACTGATTTTCTATCATAAGTCCATCTGCTACTTGCTAAACAAACATCAAAATCATTAGAAGAAACCATTTTTGTGTTCAAAATTAATTGTAAAGAAAATAAGTTTGTAATAATAATAAAACTGCTATCGTGCAACTTGTAAAAAAAAACTCTAATAATATTCCCCGGAAATACGCCAGGCTTCCAATAACAAAAATTATCTTAACCGTTCCAATAAAGAATAGAATACAATTTGGTAAGCGTTTTCGGTTTCACGAGTCTGTACTGTATTACCGACTTCACCATATTAATGCATATGTCTAAAAACTTTTTTATCGGTATAATGTCAATTTATTTATTATTAAAAATGGATTTTTCTTTTTTCTTCTGGCATAGATTACCGTGGAAAAGACGGATATTGATTTTGACATTATACAATTTAATGAATCGTACACGCGTGATATCACCGTTGCCAATAACTGTCATTTGCCCGTTCGATTTGAATTTTGCGGTAAGGAGGAAAATGGGAAAAAAATTTGTGAGCCATGGTTGCACGTGGAACCAACTAATGGTGAACTGATAACGGGCGATAGTTTGAGCATTCGTTTCAAAATATTCATTGATGTTCACCATGCTTGGCGGATGCATCGCAAACAAAAAGCGAGCAATATAAAAGTTCCATTGGATATTCTAGTATTGCATGTGGAAAATGGACGTGATATATTCATAACAGTGTTGGGGGAATACCGACCAAGTTGTTTTGGATTTTCAGTTGAGACATTAGCACGACTGCCGCAACCAGTGTATGAGCTAAACCTTAAGGATTTACTAAAAATTGTAATACAAATGCCGAAAATCAAAATTCTAGACATGGCCATAAATTCCTTTTCTTTCGTATTCATCCGATAGGAATGTGACCTTAACAGTAGCTATACATCTTCTGTGTACAAAGTATTGAATATTCCGCGTGAGATTTATCAGCTGGTCGATTACTTGAATCGAAATGGACTTAAAACGCCGAATCTGTTCACATTGGAGCGAAAATATGTGTCCAATCCACTTATAAATGATATTCGAGATTGGTTAAATTTGTGGTCGCCGGCCGATTTTCGTAAGTGTTACCAAATAGAAATATCATTCATATGCTTGGAATGTGTGGAGAAGAAAATTTGTACCGATCATTTTTTTTTTGACTACATCCCAAGTAACATTTATGTAATGCTTTCTACCGTTAAATAAAGTAATGCTTTTGCCCACTTCAGTGGTGCATTTGACCATTAATTCACATACAATCCCGTCCGAATCGGATGAAATTCGGGTATCATCCAACTGTACGCTACACTCGAATCACATCCATTCGTGACGGTAATAATGGGTGTGAAAACTGACTGACTGAGAATTATATATGTACAACAGATTTGATCGTTTTCATCTTTGAATCAATTGAGAAATCAGAACCGTTGTGCAACATTTTCAATTGTAAATGTCACTTGAAATCTTCATTCATTAGCTCTAGAAATATGCACGATATAATAATCATTTTGTTTATAATGTCATTGGAACTTCTTCTCATTTTGTCCAAGAAAAATGCATTGAAAATGGTCCGTTCCATTTTTTGTTTGTTTATATATTCGTATAAAAAACTGTCGAAGCAAAAATATTTTGCTTCGCTTTGGAGATTTCCTTTTCTGTCTCCGATTCGTAAAACAGCAGTTTTGACGCAGCAACCGTCACGCCATGCCAATGTGGTGTTCAAAGGATGAAACATTGACGGCGAACGATTCGTTTTGCAAATTCCACTCAGCACAGCGGCTCATTGGTGTAGGACATTGACAAGAAATTGGCGCACATTTTTTTGAGTGAACATTCAACGAAAAAATGCAATTTTTTTTGCGAAATAGTTGCTTTAATTGCGAGACCAAAACCCTTTTACAGGTATGTACGGCTAAGAATAGAGTTTTTGCACAAATTAAATTGTGGATTATTTTGGAAATTGTTGTTTTGTCATACCGGTTCACATTTCCATGTAATGACATGTTCAAAGCGGGAAAAATCGCAATATTCTAGACCGATTGCATTGATTGACGCGAATAAATCAATATAAATTAATTCGATCACAACAAGTTTTCCCATTTTTTTTTTGCCAATTACAATTAATGGATTGTGGTTTTTTTTCCAAAGATTATTTCGCAATTTTGAGGCGAGATCCGCATTGAGACAGGGAGACAGAGAGCAAACGAAGCCTGATCTATTCAAATCGTTTGGATTCATACGAAGTGGACTTTTTGTGACCGAGGTGAGTTTAGTGAACGTAGAAAATTGCAACAAATTAGCGTAAAATCATGTTTTTGCGTGTGGTGTACATGTTTTGACATGATTTATGGCGACGGACTGATGAATATCATCACATTGTTATCGTATTCGTTTAAAGCGATCAATCAGTTAGCCAATTTCACAATCGCTTGCAACAAACATTTCATTCGTTCTACAATTTATTTTCTCTCGTTTAGATCCATCGCGATGGCGAGGCGTAAGCGGCACAATAAGACGTTTGGTAGGCCAAGGAAGAACAAAGTGCAGATGAAAAAGCACTCCATTGTGAAGAAAAAACCTGTCAATCGGAAAGAAGATTCAACAAAACAGTCGACAGAAAATGGCACAATCGAAATCAGCGCGATCAAATTGGCATTTAATTCGATAATTAATACGAACTTAACAGAAACAGAAAGAGGATTTCTGATCCATAAGTTCTTCGAAAAATGTTTGAATGCTACGAAAGTCATGCATCTTGCATCGATGTTAATGCTCTACAGAGTCAACGAAGCATTTGATGATGACAATTTGAACTTCTTCGTGAATCAAAATGGAGCAAATGTGATAACAGACTGTTTCAACTGTGTCACATCGGACAACATCAAAGATCCACTCACAGCCCAAATGCCAGACGCATTTCTCGCGATGGTGACACAAGGTAGCCCCAACTTTGAATGGCCACGCCGCCATCAAATGACTCGCCAAGTTTATGCTCTCAAGGACCAGTATGTGG
Organism: Sitodiplosis mosellana; assembly: GCF_009176505.1. Classification (NCBI taxonomy): domain Eukaryota; kingdom Metazoa; phylum Arthropoda; class Insecta; order Diptera; family Cecidomyiidae; genus Sitodiplosis; species Sitodiplosis mosellana. The sequence continues at coordinate 4,507,564 of NW_022601391.1, read as the reverse complement.
CCAATGTGAAGACAAATTTGGAGACGCACTGTTGGGTGAGATTGACCCACTTTCTACGTGTAAAGTGCCATGAATTCAATCACAAAGGAAGCCCACTTGAGGTTATTTATAATGCATCATACTTGCCTTTCGATGACATTGACATTCGAAATACGATGAAAAATTTGATGTACAATGAAGATTGGACATATGATGATGATGAAAGTCGAAAGGGGAAGATGGACATACTGTTTAAGGAAGTGTCTGAGCTTTGTGGCCCATCATTCGTAAAATGCTTCACAATGTACGAATACATTCAAAAGGACTGGTTCGAGTCTTTGTGGATGTGGATAGGCATTCAACGCATTATGGACAAATTTTTGATCGATACGGCTCACCTTCGTCAACAGTGGAAAGCATACGATCGTGATCCAGTGAACAATCGAGAGCCGTCGGTACCGAAGATACCAAAAGTGAAGAATTTCGCCGCTATTCCACTCTGTGATACAAAACTGAAGCACATACCATTCGACCATAATGACTTGATTGATATCATTGGCCAGTTGAGAAATGAACGGGGATGGGATATCCGTGCTGATTATCGTACATACTACAAGCAAGGCGAGAACAAAGACGAGGCATGGGGAATTGTGTTCGATATGGACAAAATCAGACAGCTCAGAACCGGTTCGAAAGAGTTTTACCACAAAATTCAAACCAACAGTAGTGCCGTGTCGGTGTTGTTTAGCAGACCCAAACGCAAAGGAGCCGGCGTGACTCTGTCTGAAATCAAAGCAAAGTACGAAAAGCCAGTCAGCAAAGGCGGTTACAAGTATGAGTCAGGAATTGATCCCGGCCAGAAAACAAAAATGGCCTGCGTGCGTCGGACTCTCGCTACTGGAATTGAAGTAAGTTGAAATATCATATGAAAATTAACATAGATTTGCATTGTTGTTGTTCATTTCACAGACCAACATCAAATTATCGAGTATTCAATATCACTGGGGTGCGCGACAAGGAATGCGCGACAAACAGGCCACGAAAATGACCAGAAAGTACGTGCACAAAGAACAGCGCGACTTGAAAAGCTATCCGATCACATCCGTATCGCCGCGAGGATCACAATGGAAATCATTCATTAAGCACAAAATCAAAATGCTGACAGATTCATTGGCTACATACGCCAGAAGAAAATACGCACAGCTATCGTTGCACAAGTACATCGAGTCTAATCGCGAAATGGATTTGATGGCTAAACACATAACAAAGAATGAGACAGGAGTTGTGTTCCTTGGTGATGCGGCGTTCCCATCAAATTCGAAAATCGGTGTGAAAAGAACAAAACGAACACCGGATCAGCGAAAGTTCATAGTTAGCCTAAAAAAGGACGGCAAAACGGATGTTGTGCCTACACCAGAGCCGTATACATCACAAACCTGTGCCAATTGCTTGCGGCGATTTCCAAGAAGCACAAAAAGTGACCGATTCAAAGTATGCAAAGATTGTCGCCCACACAAGGATGTGAGACTCCCACCGGTTATCGTGACTGATCGAAGCAGACGGCGCAAGCAACGTGATCGAAAACAAAATGCCAGCCAAAAGCCAACAGCAAATGTAACTAGAGCCGAAAGAGCTGAGAAGCACCGGGAAAACCGCCGAAGTGAGCGTGAAAGCCACAATCCAGAGCAATTGGATACCGAACAGGCAGTGAGACGGTACAATCGACGCATACGACGGCGTGAACTACGTCAACGACGTCGAGTTGCAGGCCATCGCAGCCGTAAAGTAACCAAACAACCGGAAGCGGAATCCGATTTGCCAGGTTTTGATAAAATTGGTGACACAAGTATTTGCAAGATTCGTGCCAAAAATCGTAAGGCCAAACCACAATTATGGCAGCGAATACATTACGATGCAACTGATAAAGGAATTGGGTTATTGGGGTCAAAGAAAATAGCCTTCCAGAAAAACTGGCACTCAAGCCCAATGAATGATCGGAACGCTTTTACTGTTACTTGGCATCGTGACATCTGTGCGAAGTGCATCTTGTACAGAGGTATGTGATCTACACAATACAATCACATTCATGTTTTATTGTATTTCAATTTCGAGTTCAATTCGTTCATTCTAGGCCGTTGTATGGTTTTCGACTTGAATGTGCACGAATCATTTGTGTTACCACCAGAAAGGATATGGCCAAAATGTCGAGATGACCAATCGAGATGGCCAATCAAATGCTGTCGATGAAAAGTAGAGCGTAGATTAAGAGAATAAAATAAAACATTAACGATTAGTTATTATCAAAGGTTGATTTTTGTGGCTTTGTACATATTAAAACGTGTGTGCAAATACACGATGTAATACGGGTTAAACCCGTAGGTAAGTTGTTGTATGTAAGATTTTCTCAGTCAGTTGGTCAATTTCAATATCCACACCAATATTTACCAAAGTCATAAATGGACCTAGTTCAAGTGAAGCGTACAGTTGGATGATACTCGAGGTGGGTCCATTTATGACCTTGTTTCTCACGTGATTTGTTATTTTGTTATCAATTGATTCATAATCGTTTTTATTTCCTTCTAATTGATTTGTTTTTACCGTTTTTTTCTACTTCCATTGTGACGTTAAAAATGACTGAAACTACACACAAATGCGGGCCTTAATTCGACCGTTTACATACGCTTGGTAATGGATGTATTTGCGTCAACAATTGTTTCTTGGGATTTTAAAGCCGGAAATCCATATACTGCCGCCGAAGCCTTATTAATGTTGCTCGAATCCTCCCCTGAACCGACAACTAGCCCTATGGAGGAGGAATGTCTCTATGCGGAATCATTTGACAAATGCTGTGAAGTAATCAAAGTATTATCCGGACCCAAAAAGAATACGTTCCTATACATTTGCATGTTTTTAAACGAATTGCTGAAATTCAACCAGCAGAATCGGCTCGAATCGATTAAACTTGGTACATATTTATTTGAATCCATTACTTGACCGTTTATTAATTTAATGCCGTTCTTAATTTCAAACTTATGCAAATGGTGTTTTTCTTCTTTTTTTTCATCAATTTCAGCCACAATATTTGGGCGCGTTATGTTGGATCGCAATGGAAATTCGTCAAAATCCATATTTCGATCACTAACGGAAAAAGATCGCGATGAACGACGAACAGCATTCATGCACAAATTTTTGTGCAATGACATCAAAGATTTTGCACGCGATGTATTGACAGCACCCATGTAACCATACAAATTTGTTGATCTGCCATAGCCATTGTTGTCTACATCAACCCTAAATAATAAAAAACAAATCGACAGTATTGACTCAATTCCATTTGTTGGGAGGAAATACCTTCTTCCTTTCCAATTGGCAGTATTTAGAATGGCTCTAAAATCATATGATGTTTTCCATGTATATGTACATAGACAGTTTCCCTGAAATTGAAAAGAAAAAAATGGTAGTTTTCAATTTAAAGAACATAAAATTCTGTTTCAAATTATGGCATTAATGTAAAGAATCGATTGATATTGGCACGTCCCGAAGCAAAAAACACTTTGAAGCAAAAATTGTCTAATGTCTAAATATTGAATTAGTTTTATTGATGTGAACCGAGCCTTATGACATTTGACGTTCATTTCATTGGTTTTCGAAATGTCATAATGTCATAATCGCCGGTTTGCTCATATCGAGAACACATTTGGCGTTGTAAACACCAAGTCAATAAATCAATCGTACATTTCATTACAATAAAAACTACAGCAGTGTGAATTCCAATTCAATGTTTTAATTTTCCTACGGTTTCGCTTATAATTCATATTATTTTCGATACACGTGCGTTTTGTATCAATTTGATCCGGCACATTGTTGAATTCAAGTGACTTGAGTGTGCGTATACTTAATCATTTTAATGTCTTCTTATTTTGAAATTCATTTTTGTTTCATAGCACGTAATATAAGCCATTTATAACGTGAAATATATTTAAACGAGTCTAATAAATATTTAACGTTTAACATTTGAACAGTAATATTACATTTTATGGAAAAAATAATGAATTTCACAATAATTTTGCAGTACATAATTCTGTTGCGTGACGTGGTAAAATTCATTTCAAGCGGTGATACCCAATATGAATTGGTTCCATTGTTCAGAGATGAAGAGAAACAGTTAATCACTTCTCTAAATCACTGCCATTGTTATCAATTCGAAGATTTTTGTCACTTTTGTGTGTTGCATCAGTGTGTATACCAAAAAAGGCGATAAATTCTCGTTCTGTTTTCGTTGGAACAGATTAAATTTAAGTTTCAATATTATTCGTTTTCAAACTAAATCGAATGTGTGTTTTTTTTTCCTTTCAGTAGGAAAATGGCGAATCGTTTCAAGGCATCCATTCCAGCGAAGGGAGAAACGAAGGACGAAGAAATTACGACGATCAAATGCGCGCTAAAGACAATCATTCGCCCACAATACCAGCAAGCATTGATGAGCAAAAAAACGGATCTGAGTTTGCAAGCCACTTCAATGTGCGTCTTGGGCTCATTGCTATTCTTGTTTGAGGTGCAAAAGGCGTTCGAATATAGGCGTCGAGAACAATAATTTCGCATTGTTTGGTGGAAGTGGAGAAGATAAGATCAAACTCTGCTTTGAACAAGTGCTATGGCACAACAATCAGCCACCGAAACCGAAGTCAAAGTATAAACCAAGAGGAGAAAAGCCACGAGGACCACGGGCAGAGCTGCCACGTATCGATCCTGAATTCAAAGCAATCGTCGAAGGTCTTGACGACTACCATCGTATCGATTGGCCCAACAACAAAGATTTCTGCAATGGCCTTAAGCATTTGACCAATCAGTACACAGATAACGTCGTCACCAATTTAAAAACTCACGCCAACAAACACATCACCCAGTACTTGGTACTAAAAGTGTTCGAATTGAACTCAAACTTGGAAGAGGATGGAGAGAAATTTTTGCCAAGTGACATCGAAAATGTTGTCAAGTTGATCATCAAGCAAAAAGATATCAAAGTGCCACGTCGCGATCCAAACAAACTCGTACGGTGTGAGATGTTGTATGACATGGTGAAGGACCTGAATCCGTTTCCAGAAATCGATTTGCATGACCTTACAACTGACCCAAAACATTGGTATAAGGCCATGCCAATGTACCTATCCATGCAACGTGAGATAGAAGAATACCATGCGATGTGGCCGCATCAATACCGATCGAAACGGAAGAAACGAAAGCGCAAAAAGTCAAGAAGAAAGGGGAAGCGCAAACAGATGCTCGACAACCCAGATTTTCGGCCATTGATTCGGAATTTAGTAGTGGTCTCGATGTGTGATTTCCGGCGTACACACTTCAAAATCGATTGTTCATCCATGCGACAGGTGTTGTCTTCGCAAAAATTGTTGCCGAAAGTGGAAATTGAGAATAAAAAATTAAGAACAAGCACAACAATTATTCCAGAAAAGGATTTCAACCGGGACAGAGATTATTGGTGGAATCAGTATTTTTACATGCGAAAAATTCGACGATTCTTACGTGGCAAAAAGCAGTTTGACTTTTCCATAAACACCGATGGAATCTCTGTGTCTCTCCAGTACTCGGCCAAAAAGAAGACAGATAACAAAGAAATCGACCAAAAATCTCGCATCATTCAGAAGATTGAGGATGGCACAATCAAAAATTTTTCGGACGTTGATTCAGGTGTGCGAAGTTGGAATACCACAACAACACACGACATTGAAACTGGCAAAGAAGTAAGTTTTGTATACATTCGAATAAGTTGTGTGTATTTTAATAGAAAATGCTTAAGTGCCAAAACTCAATAACTATACCTTTTTTTCTATTTATTTTTTCAGACCAACTTTGTAATGTCGAGCAAGCAATTCCACTGGCAAACAGGTCAAAAGGTGCGAAATGCCAAAGCAAAGCGATGGACCAAAAATTTCGTCGAAATGGAGCGCGCAGATAGAGAAAACCGTGATCTGTATCCAGTGATGCCGTCGCCAAAAAAGCAGGGAGTGTAACTCTGAGGAGGAGGAATGGTGAGGAGGTGAATGAGGAGGAGGAGAGCGCTGAGGAGGTTCCTCCTCCTTACATGAGGAGGATATGAAAATTACCAAAATTTAGGCATATAAATTTATTTTAAACACTTCTATTGATTTTGATCGTAGCTTTTCATCGTTGGCATTCGTTCCAAATCAATAAAAGTGTTTAAAATAAATTTATATGCCTCAATTTTGGTAATTTTTATTTCCTCCTCATGTGAGGAGGAGGAACCTCCTCAGCGCACTCCTCCTCCTCATTCACCTCCTCACCATTCCTCCTCCTCGGAGTTACACTCCCTGCAAAAAAGTCAATGTGGCTGAACTACATCAAACACCGAGTCAAGATGATGAAGCATGGAATCTGCGCTTACTCAACTGCCAAGTACACTCGACTCGCCTTGGACAAACACATCAAGAGCAGTAGTGTTGTCGACGAATGGGTGAATAAGGTGACCGATAAAAAACCGACTCTGGTTTTTTTTTTTGCTGATGGCGAAGTACCACCTGACGGCAGAATAAGTATAAAGAAACATTTGCGGTGCCCAGGGGTGCGTAAGACTTTGAGGTTAATAAAGAAGCGCCGAGATTGTTTCATACAATTGGTGGACGAATGGGGAACATCTCAAACAGACGCAAGATGTATGAATCGATTCGAAAACCAGAGAAAAGACGCCAGATTCAAGAGATGCCGATGCGTACCCGACGCCAGAACATTGCTGCCAACGAAAATTGTGTCAAAGTTGGGCAAAACGGATCTATCGATTTACCGACAGTTACAACGCGCCATTAACGAAGAAGCATCGGAAGAAGACGAGTGTTTATTCCCAAAAGTAAAATGTTACTACAAAAACTGGCGATTAAACCTCGAATGCTCTGTGATTTGGCATCGTGACGTCGTGGCTGCTAAGAACATTCTACTGAAAGGTAAGGCTAATTGACGCACAATTTCGATTGAATGATTTTTTAAGAAGGTTCATTTGTTTAATTGTTCAGGACTATGGACATTACTGGGACTTCCGATACCGGAGGCGATCAATAGGTATTGGCGCGAAGCTGTTGAAGCAGCCGCTGCTGCTGTCGCCATCGTGGATAATGATGTAGAAATGTTCGAGTACGACCAGCATCCAGCTGATCATGCTGTCTAATCAGCACATTGCAAACAAAAAAAAAACAAATGTAACATTAGTTATTAAAGGCTATCCCGATCATGTGGGATAGTTGCGTTGCAGCAAGTTGACTCCCCATCTGGTTGATGTTAACTGCGCAGGAGTACTTTAGTGGGTGTTTTTAGGTAAGCATTATTCGATTTTGCAAAGAGTTTTTTGCTTCGGGACGTGCCAATATCAATCGATTCTTTACATTAATGCCATTATTTGAAACAGAATTTTATGCTCTTTAAATTGAAAACTACCAATTTTCTCTTTTCAATTTCAGGAAAACACCCTAATTGTACATAGACAGTTTGTTGCTCGGATTTCATGAATGTTCATCGAATAATAATAAATGTAACCGAATGATATGATTATTGTTTGAAATTTCCGCACTTTCAGTCGTGTTTGGTATATGTCTCTTTTATGGAAGTTATCTGAAATAGGACGTTGTCGGGGATTTCGTCACTCAAAACTGCTATTATTTCATCACAATAATAGAGTGCCGGTTAAAGAAAGTTGTGGTTGTTGATCCAGGAATAACCAAATATTTTCATTCCGACACTTTGGTGATCACTTACGCTTTATTTTTCAATGTATATGATCTTCAGCAATAATTGAAAAGCAAAGCACCAGAGAGCAGCGCTTATACATCATTTGTTGAGGTAAGGCCCATCATTGACGTCAAAGTATGCTTTGCTGTTCTCCGTTGCCCGTTCAGATCATGCGAATTTATTCTCCATTGACACAGATTTTATGTCATCGTGTAGTTTTGGTTAAATGGTACGTATTTTATTCTCTATCTGCCTCTCTTCTCTTCTCTTGCATATTCTCTTCGCCTTTTGTTCGTTCAAATCTTTCGAGAAATTTCTCCGTTTTACATAAACAAAGAAAGAGAGAGGGAAAGAAACACAGAGAGAATGTAAGATGCAGAAGAAATCCACAGATTATTGCATCATTTAATTGGATGCGCTACTTGTGCCGTAAACACGTTCAAAGTAGGTTATCTCGACCAGTTTAACATTACGGTATTATTTGTAGTACAATACGAATCAGAGGTAAAGCGAGAAGCAAGTAGAAAAAAAGAAATGAAGTAAAATGGAAAGAAGTTACAAAATGAGAAAATCGAGCGAAAGCTGGCGATGATTATTTAAGAAATTATGTGCCCTTTTCGATTTTCGACAAGGAAATTCAATCAAATCATTGCAGTACATTGCATTAAGATCAATATGTAACAACTTATCTTTTTATGGATTTTCTATGAAGAGTTCTATCAATCTGCACTATTTTTCTATCATGTTCAGCGTTTGATGTTTGCTATGATGCTATTGAAGCAAATGATGTAATTACGAAGAAGATCCACTTGCAGGCCGGTTGATGTGTCATAAAAGTCAGCTGATTTAAATATTCTTTCTAGCGGGAATGCACCAAAAAGAGCGCTCAACTTAACGGATTAACGGCATTTTTGACGATTGGTCCGTCGATTTTTCCCTATGAGTATATATATATATATATATATAAATGTGTGTGTGTGTGTGTTCAACTGCCTTTATCTCAGACGAAACCGACATAACATTAGCATGACCTGGTTATGTGATCCAATGAGCAAACACATACAAATACATATTATGTCTGCCATTAGATGTCATATTTTGTCCAAATCGATTGAAATAAACACTAAAATTACGTATATTCGTTAGCAGATAATGTTGACGATGAACAGCGAAGAATGTTGAAGAAAATAAACAATAGGAGACGAATCTCAGAAATATGTAGATAAATCGAATATAGTGAACTTCACATCGTATTGGTGACGTGACTAGTTGGCGCTCTAGAGGAACCAAGTCTACGGCGAATAACATCTAGCAACATGCTACGGTGCGGCCCACATTTGTAGTAAGTATAAATAATTTAACACACAAATAAAACAGTTGGCAGCGTCGAAGAGGATGGAAGAAATTCTGCTGAAAAATCAATTAAATCCAAAGCTGACATTCAATTGACGCATCGGTTTGCCCATTGAAATTCGGTGAAATCCGTTCTGATTTATGTACCAACATCATCCGTAACATTCAATCGTTTCAACCAAAATTTGTTTTAATACTTATTATATTATATTTGAATAGAAGAGATTATAGTCTAAAAGTTCATAGGTTATGCTGGAGTACTTTGATTCAAATAATAATTTTCCGGCTAAATATCGGTGTCTTGGGTTCACCATTGTCCATAACAGTGCGTCCAACATGATTTGGCACAGTCTCATATCATTCAGAGTTGTCGATGGCCATCAAAATGGTTTTAACCAATTTAGTACATTTTTAGTACTATTTTAGTACTTTTAGTAAGTAACATGCAAAGATCTTAAGCAGTACTAAAAAGTTGCTTCAGACACCATTGCTCTATTTCGATCAGTTGAGGAGTTATAGGACTTCAAAAAATGCTCAAAAGTGTTGTTCGGTAGCTAAAATTGATTTTTAGCCAGTAAAGTGGACTGGATGTATTTTTTTCGAGTTAATATGTTCTAGAGAGTTGTTTGTTTTTCCTTTGGCTATATTTTTGTCAAAGAAAATAAGTAAAAAGAATGTATACTGCGTGGGGTATGGTCGAAAAACTGAAAAAATCTACCTTTTTCGGACATTTGTTCCCCTAGCACCCACCAAATGTTATTCTTTTGGTCATCTTGTTCACAAAACTTGTTCATTGGACCTTTAACTACAACTTTGCTTCAGACAGTAAGATGTTGTCACCAATACTAGATGAGTTATTGATCAAAAACTGAAGAAGTCAACTCTGGAAAATCCTCTGAATCCCAAAAACTGCCTTGGTCGATAAAATAAAAACCGCTACTAAACTTTCAAAACCCAGCTAGGGTTTTGCTCACCTATGGTAGAACTAACACCTCTGATATGCCAAGTCCCGGTTGTCTGACATGTGTTGCACTGTGTAATGAAAGCACAATTTAATTAGCACAACTAAAATATATTAATGTGAGTGGAAATTCAACAATCACAATCGAATGAAGAAAAAATACATATATCTTTTTTGCTTTATACCATACAAAAGATAATGATCGTTTCGATCGCGTAATGGTAATCCCACCTTTTACGGTACTTTTTCGTTTCTTCTGCCATCTCCATAAGAGATCATTGCAATTTTGAGGCAATTATCAACATGAATTTCGGCTAGAAATGAAGTTGCGTTTGTATTTAATGGTATCCAAAAAATCGAAATAAAAATGTTTTTAGAACAATACTTTTAACCATTCTTTTGATCATAAAAATCATGGAACCGGTAATCGAGCTGGCCATCTGTATGTGAAAATGAAAATGGGTCAGATTAGAAGAGTTGGTGGTTTTTTGTTTTGTTCTGTTTTTGGAAAGTGTTACAAACGCTTTCCAGTTATGTTTAGCACCACATTGTTTTCGCTTCTGTGTTTTCTTTTTCAACGCGAAAGAAAGAAAAAATCGGAGGAGATTTTTTCCCTTCATACAATTCTTTTGCGATAAGAAGCACTGAACGATGGAGATGTCAAATGAAAACGTTGTTTTTTAAAGAAAAACACCGTGGTGACATGTTCAAATGTATGACTTTTTATTAAAATCAAATAAAAAGAAAGAATGAGTTCATGAATTACTATATCGTGCGGCTCATAACCCAGATTCTGTTCTTGTATATGCTTTCTTTTCTTTTCTTCTCTTTTCTTTTCGTTTCTCCAGTAAGCATGCTTATATATACTTTTTTTATTATTATTGTTCATTATATGGGCTAAATTTGCACTGGCAAATTATGTATACACGTTCGTGGCCTTTCTCTTTGCCACAATTGTTTTGTTTCCTTTCTTTTGCAGCGTAGCTACTTCGTTCTTTCTTTTATTTTTCTTCTCTTTTTCGCTCATTTTCATGTTGAAATGTTATTTTGGACCATAGCGAGATGCTGACACATTTGTTTAGCATTCGTTTCGCCAACATTCATGAGGTATTTTTTGTTTCTTCTACAATATTATGAATTTTTTTTAGATTATTTCACTGATTCTATCATAAACATTTGAATTTGATTATCATTGTTATGTTGGTCATTCTTTATCTTCCAAACCATTGTGCAATTTTGACATATGTTTGAAGAATTCGCCCAAAAGTCTCTTTTCCTCTCTCTCTCAATTTTGGACAGATACTGCTGTGTTAAATTGTACAATTTCTAATGGCATGTGGCGTGCAGTGGATGAAAGTTTTCTGGATTTTAATGCATCACATGTGCAGCACTTATTCAGCACCGATGCCATTCTGTATGCTTTACGCCCATAATTTACTGTTATCTAAATTTAACGTTTCATATGTTATTTCGGTGCAGTACAGTGCATAGTGCCATTGGAAAAAAAGAAATACGTGAAAGGAAACAAAAATAAAAATCAACATCAAAGAAGAAGAAAAAAAGAAAAGAAACGAAGCAACAAAACACCACCAAATGGAGGAAAAGCATTGAAAAAGAGGCGACGAGCAAAAAAGCGCAAGCACATCCATCGCTTGCATATATAAATAGCATTCAACTTGGAACATCAAGTACAATGTCAATGTTATGGAGCATTTATTGTTTAGTTTATAGCGCAGAGTGTTATATGCATGTCTATAAATAAATAAATATCCACGCGATTCGTTCACTCGCATTGCTAACGATACACATAGCTGTAACAGTCAATATACAATAAAAACAACAACAACAACAACAACAGCCAAATCCCACCGCACATGTCTGCCAACAACATTTTCATTTCAAAGCTTTGCGTCGATTATGCACGCTCGCGCGAATGAGATGCACGACATCGAGAGCCGTATGCTACTGCAATGTACTGGCGAATGCGACTTTATGGCTTGGTTGTTATTTTCACTGCTCTTTATGAAAAGTAGTTCATCAGCAAAAAGTGTACCAAATTGAATAATGAATACACAAACACACACACAAACACACAGAGAGAGAGAGACAGACACTCACACACAAACACACTCATACGGCTTTATGTGACCGATACTGAGAAAAATGTGTGGCTGTTTTCTATCTTCGTATTCACCTTTGAATCGGCATAACCACGATATGATAGCATGATTATATGTTTTTGGAACGATCAAGAGAAATGTTAATGTCCAAACGAATGCTAAATAAAAAAATAATCAGAAATTACGGCAGTGCTAGCACCAAACCCACGAAGTGAATGAAACAGAGAAGAGAAAAAAACAAAAGTAGCGCAAGACAAGCATGCAGAACATAAAAACGTTGAAAATAACATTTTACTGTGCTGTAAGATTCAACACAATCGTAAGCTGTCATGTGTCTGCTATTACCTCGAATGGCGTATTATAAACACTAGTTCAGCTCAACTAAATACGAACATAGAAATGAAATTGTTTTTTGTGTTTCTTTTTCGTTTTGTTTCATTCTTCTTTCTAATCGCGATCTTTTCACAAAGAAAAACTTTCTAAAATGATGTTTCTCTCAACATAAAATAGCTTTTGCCTTTCATTTCAGCTGAGTCTTTGCTCACTGATCATTACTGCTTGATCTCATCATGATGAAAAAACCTATTGGTTTTTTTAAATTAAATAATTTTTCTACAATATAACATTATTTGTTAATCGGAACTGCAATAATGTTGATGCACCAATACGTATTTGCCCAAACTTGCATTTCTCCCAAGGCTGAGCATTTTTTTCCTAGCCAATTTTGGGGCATAGACAACAACAAAAATATCGCGTCAATTCATTTCGTCCACTTTGATTTTTCTTGTACCGTGAAGTTGAGGGTCAAATGCTCGAATGCATTAGGTGTTACATATAGAACGTAAACTTGCATTTTGGGTTGCCATTCTTCACTTTTGTCATTATTTTATGTGTTCAAAAAAAAATATTTTACGCCGATTGGTAATCAAATTATGGTCCAATTTTATTTAATTACAAAATGATGATATTAGATTGAAGCATTTTTCACCCCAGCATGAATTGATTAAATATGAGGGATTAGTTATGATTTTTGAATTCAACCTGCTCCCTTACTGTTTTTAATTTCCAAAATGACAAGCAAGTTTTCCTTTTCAAGTTTTGGACCTGAATGGTCAAACTACAAATTTTTCATGCAATAAATTAGCATTGAATTTGGTTTTTGCGATAAAATATGACAAGAAAAAGAGAAGAATAAAACCAGTAAAAGTGGTACAGTGAAAAAGATCTGAGAGCGAAAATCAACCGAGACAAAAAAGCACCGATTTCCTACCGAAATACAAATTGAATAAAATAAAGTATGATGGGTTGGAAAGCTGGTAAATGTATTCATTTCTAGATCGTTTTAATAACAGTCAAAATAAGAGCCGTTTCATTCTATCTATTTGAATTAGAAAGCGATTGTGTATTGTTCACGTTTTTTTACGGATGGACATATTTCTTGTGTGCCAACTATAAAATACACAGTGTGTGTGTGTGTGTGTGTGTGTGTGTAAACTAGTGCGGGCAAACTGTTTGTGATCAACTGTATCTACTGTGTTCGCGCGGCGCTAAAAGAAGGAGAAAGCAACAGCGAAAGCGGGGGATAGATACGAGTGAAAGAAAACGGTAAACGAAGTATACGTCCGAAAATTGCGGTAACCCATATAAATGATAAGCTTACACGTAATTTAAGTAACACTTGAAAAGATTCTTTCTCTCTTTCTCTCTCTCTTTTAGTTTACAAAATTTCTCAATGCAGTATACGATGAATTAAATGTTCGATAAATACTGAATATATTTGCTTCAAATTTGAAGAGTTAAAAACTTGCGATCAGTGCATATAATATAGAATGTAACATGAGGTTTAGCATAGAGCATAGATATGATAGATCAATATAAAAAAAACTCCTATACTAGGTCATAAATTGAATGGAAATGTCGCACATTGAACAAAAACATGTTGATTGGCTGCGACTGTCAATAAAATAGCCCAAGCAACATTAACAATAGACCAACGAAATGACATACCACTTATGCACACTTATTCAGCGCTCAAGTTGAAATTGTGTTCTTTAGAAAGTTTCTTCGTTGGTCTCAAGATTATACAATGTGGTTGCCTCATTGAACAATGGTATTAGTGTTCGTGGCCATGGGTAAACAATAACTGTGGTAAGCCGTTGCTGCTGATGCGGCGGCATCGGTAACAGCCCAGCGAACAGTAGCACAAGAGAAAGAAATGCACGATCATGAGGTAACTGTGTGTGTTGGTTGCTCTCTTTTCATTTGTATATGTATACATCTCTCTATCCATTGGAATTTAAACAATGAAATAAATCGCAGTCAAGCAGAAGATCATAAATGCGCATGGTAAAGGTAGCACAAGACAAGGTAAAAAAGAAATGCGAATTATTTTTCATTTCGTGTTACTTTTCAATTTAACTCTATAACAATATAATTTAATTCGCCAAGTAACCCACTTTTTATTACTATAAACTTCGGCATATCCACCAATGTGATCTGAAATTAAATGGAACAAGAGCTTACATGCATTGACGTTTTTTGGGCAATGAAAATTTAGATTTTCCTACCAAAAACATAGATTTTCTTTAAAATTTCTTCGAATTATTCTTTTTTCCATCGAAATTCTTCCAAACGATTGGAGCGCCTTTCGTATAATTACATAGCTTTCATATGAACTACCAACGGGCAAGACGCAAGAGTAACAGTTATAATAATAAGTATGAACTCTCTGGTTTGTACGAAGTTGTGTCGAACAGTTTAAATATTATCATTTAGTTGCACTTTATGAATGACCTTTTCAAAACGTTTGAAATTTTTTGAAGGATGTTTCTTCTGAAATTCCCAATATTTTCAAGGGATAGGAAATCCAAAAAATGTTTATTATTTGCAAGAAGGCAAAGGAGCAATTTGTGAGTGTTGGTAATGGCCAAGTTTTAGAATTAAACGGTGAAAAATTGACATTCGGTCAGATGCTGTCATGTTGTAGGGGGATAGATTCGGTGCGATCGCAATCAGCCAAAAAAAAATTGGTCCGAAAGCAAAATTTCGAAATCAGCAGCTTAAAGGTAAACAATACCCCTACAATAGACCGTTGTGTCCCCATCTATGCATATGGTCCCTATAAGGATGAAATAATAAACGTTCTCAGTGCGAAACACGAAATCGGAAATGTGTTAACCAATGGATTCAGACAAACCTATCCTCTAATAGCTTTAAAGTGTATCAATTACGTTGCAAAACGGCGTGGCCTACCACAAGTAAAAAAGAGTTTCTGGTTTGTCTCAGCCAGTATTTCAAGCTATATCTTCTTTTCATGGTATTTTCTTTTCAACATTTCACAGAATATCCGGTTGGCTGTGGTGCATTGGAATGGAGAAAAAGCGTTCAGCTTAGATGTACGCCGTGAATCGCGAGAGAATACGCGGGGAAGAGAGACGGCGGCAGCAACGTAAAAGCAATTTCTAGTTTGTGTTATTGGGTCAAAATCACTCAAAGCAGCGTGTATTACGAATGCAGTATGCAATGAACGTATTACGAAGTGAAATAGCTTTGCCATTCTAATTGTTCTCAATTGCTTTCCTCGTCTTTCACTTATGTATTCTTCTTTTTTCATATGGTATGTTTTTCTCTTCGCTACACACCACGTTTTCTTTGCTTTATTGTTGCGTCTTTTTTTATATTTTCAACACAATCAGTGCCTCTTTAAGTAAACCGCTTTCTCCGCAACTGATTCATTTGAATGTGTCTATTTTAGAAAATAAATTGTACGATCTGCGCCGTGTGCTTCGTATAACCATTCACCGTGGTCTTCTTGTGCATGATAGGAACACTAAATGTTATATTGTGTGTTATTTCTAGGTATCGTTAGCGTCACACAAACCGACTCCGCCGTCTTCTTTTTCCTCCATTTCCATAACACAATTTTCTCGTCTTTCTTTCTCTTCATTCGGTTGCATTGTTGTTGGCCAATCTGTTCTCTCTCTCTCTCTCTCTCTCTCTCTCTCTCTCTCTCTCTCTCTCTCTGTGTGTGTGTGTGTGTTCGTGTGTGTCTTTAGCAAAAAATGAAGCACACAAATTACTCAATATTAAAACAGACACGCTCACAAAATGTATGATCGGTGCGACCTAGATCGCAAGATCCGATTTCAATCTATGTGTATTTGGTATTTGCCATTCTACACATTTTCCTTTTACCAATCACTTCTTTCTTTCTTTCTTTCTTTCTTTCTTTCTTTCTATGCCTCTTTCTATGCCTCTTTCTTCGTGTTATTTTTCTTATTTCTCCGTGGGGCTTTCTTCTAATCGGTACATACTGTTTGTGCTGTTGCTCACAACGAGATTATATCGTATAAATTGTTTGTCAAAGCCAAAGCCAAAGCCAAAGTCAAAGTCAAAGTCAAAGCCATAGCAATATATAATATGAAACCGCCAAAAATGGTACAAATTTCCATTCATAATATATTGTAATACTTCATATCAAAATTTATTTAAGTTTTTTTTATAGTCCCATCGAATTTTTGAAGAGAAACAAACATCGCTCACTAGGGTGCATGGAATTCTGAATATCAAACGTCTTCAAAGTCCCTAGTGTGGCTTTGGTAGAGCTCATCGCTTATCCCACATTCAAAAGACATTTTTCATCCATGAATGACTTGGAAAATGCTCGAAATTGGCCTCTTACGACATTTTTGTCTGGGTAAACTACTATTTTTTCGTCAGAATACATGAAAATATGAACATTTGAACATCGGTTTACCTAAAAATTTGATCTGAAATCGACATTTCTTCATAGAACAAGCGAATGGTCGCAAGCTGCATACAAAATATCACAATTATCCATAGAAAACTTACCTATAATAGCCTGTTATTAGTCTAATTCCACGTAATTTTGGACGACGAATCGATTTAGAGTTATCTCAATCCTGTCTGATTGGTCTAACAGCCCGAAAAATGGCCCTGTTCCAGCCTATGATTACAACTCGCAGTGTTTTTTGCAGAAAATCACATTTTTGTTCTCAAATATGCTTTTTTTGTATTTGATTCATAAGAGGCTCCCATTTTTCAACGAAACCATTTTTTGTCCAAAGACCCCCATTATTTTCGAAAAAATAGAGTTTTCTAACGTGAAAGTATCGCATATTTAATGTCACTCCCCTACAAAATGACCATTTTTCAGGTCAATTTTTGCACAAAACGCTCATTTTAGGTTAAAATAGTAGAAAAATGGTTGTTTTCGTTGAAAAATGGGAGCCTCCATGAATCAAAAATAGCAATTTACCCAGTCGGTAACATGGTAATAGGCCGTTTTGGACCATTTTTACCTAAAATATTCCAAATCGATCTCTTTTTTCATGAAGAAATGTCGATTTCCAGCCAAATTTATGGTTAAATCGGCGTTGAAATGTTCATAGGCTCATGTTTTTTTGCCAAAAAAATAGTAGTTTACCCAGACGAAAATGTCGTAAGAAGTCATTTTCGAGCATTTTCCAAGTCATTCATGGATGAAAAATGTCTTTTGAGTGTGGGATAAGGGATGTGGAGGTACAACCAATGCGCCAGAGCCAATGCCTGCTAACAATTGACTTTTATACCTGTCAAAACGTTCGCAGCGCCGCAGTAGTCGTTTTTGTAATGTAAAATACATTCAAAAAAATCCAATAGAAAAAAATCATAACGAAAATTTTTCATTCCCTTTTGTGTGGATCTTCTTCGAATACAGTAACATACTTGAGCATAGCAGCGCCACTATAATCGCAAAAATAACTATGTTGGATGCAGACAAATTGTTGTCGTATTTCCGTACGATTGACAGAATGCTGTTACCCATTGGCCAGAGCGAAATTTATTTGTCTCTATGCGTTCTACCAATTCGCAATAGAGACTTTGAAAACGTTTGATATTCAGAATTCGATGCACCCTAGCTATATACTATCTGCTTCGATATTTTGAATTCCTATTCGGTGTTCGAAATTCGTTCGATTGATGACAATTAATTTGTGCATAATTTAACGGCACAAATTACAAAATAAAAAATAAAGAATTGTTCGTCACAAGTGGCAAAATTATGGCAGTTTTGCTAATGATGCTAGATCTATTTATCATTTTCTTGGCATTCTTCGTTTGGAAGTATTAGTGGAAATTCAAGAAGTAGATGTTTTTTGGCCAGTCTACAGTGAAGTCTATGAATAATCATCATGATAATTGAAAATTGCATAAGAAATTTTTATAGAAAATATAACAGCAGAATATTTTGGAAGTATTCGAAACATATGAGCAAACAGCCATAATATTACCGCTATACCTTCACTATGTACACCTTCACTATCCATAGGCCCAAAACAAATAACCCCAATGCAACACTCTAAAGAAAAGCAAAAGCGACAGCAAGAAAAAGAGCATCAAAATCATCGAAAATAACAATAATGAAAAAAAGTATACGACAAACAAAAATGAATAGCAACGACCAAAGGCAAACATATAGCGAACAGAAAAAAGCAGCAGAAACAAATTTAACCAGTGCAGGAAAAAAACGCTTACAAAAAATATCAACAACCCGAAAGTACATCATTCGCGTTCAAGGACACATATTATATTTTACTATGTGTCGTAATACCGCTCACGGTAGACATATAATACTGATATGTATATATGTGGTGTGTATGTGTGCGTTTTTTCGTATTTCTGTCTTATTTACGGGAATTCGTATAAAACATTTCATTGTTCATTCGTTCATTTGTTCGTCGACACGTTCATTCGCCGTCTGTTATATCGCATATGCATTGGCGTTCAAATTCAGTTTTTATCACAAAATTGGGAGCGCCCGCGTACGTCGCAATTTGCGTTACGCTATGTGTCGCTGTATCTCTTTGTTCGAACGCATGCATAATTCGACTTCTGTGCTGGGTTGCTATCAAAAAGTGTTTGCATGCATTTAAACTCATATTTAACTTGTACCAATTTTGTCCTTGAACATGAGATGTAATTGAAGTGCTAATAAATGAATCCCATCGATAAGTACACATCAATGAGGAAACTATGCTCGCTTCTGTTTCTTTATCTCATTCTCTATGTTTCTTGGCATGGCAGGATTTTCCCGTCACTCCCATGGTTGGTCAGATGGAACAAAAATTAAACGAAGGAAAAGATCCATGAAATTTGTACGACGCTTCTCTGATTTGTTTTTTTTATTTCCTGTCTTCCAAAAAATCCCCATCGATATTGCATCTCAATCTAATGTTCAGATTGTAGTTTATATTTGTATTGATCGTGTTATTTTGTGGATTTTTTCGCTTTGAATTTGTCGCAGCGCATCGAAGAGCATTCTTTTATTCATACCAGGAATGGTTTTATTTTTGTATATAAACTGCATGCGTGCACGAAGTGAAATTTTTCGAAATTAAAAGAAGAAAGAGATGGGGCAAGAGAGTGCCTGAAAAAAAACAGCGATTACAATAAAAAAAAAGTATATTATGTATTTGACCGCTTTCATGGCCATACTTTACAAATTAACACACAGCGTTTTCACACATGCATACATACCGCACTGTGTGAAGCCATGTCCGCAGCCATAAGCGCGTCTTTTCCTCATTTTATATGTGCATTGTGTTCATTGTTCATAATGAACATTGAAACGAGCTACGAATATTGGCAGATTAATATACATACATATACAACATATTGTATAGATCTAAGTTTGTTCGAATACAAGGAGATGCGTCACTAGAATTCCTTTCTTGTGTGCTCAAATGTTATGCCGTTCTGCATGCCATGTTCACAATATACAGTTGTGATTCAATTGCAAATATACATAGATGAATAAAACGAAGATGAAAATGAAAAAAAGAAATGGGGAGTAACGACGAAGTATTTTCATTTGATGCACACGCCAACACACAGACATTACGAGGCGTCGATAAATGTGTACGGTTGTTGTTGTTGTTGTTGTTGGAAAATGTGTTGTTTTAGCGAAAAAGAAAGTTTTGCAATAGCAGCTAGCTCACTGAAACACAACGAACAGATTAATATCTATATTACATTATCAAAATGTATTAAGTATGACCTGAAGTGATCAAGTGAAGTTGCACTTGATTTGATGATACGCAAACGAATAATTGAATGAACATGTTTAGGGGGGGGTGCATGCACATTGCACATTTATAACATTGTATTTGGTGACATCTCACATGCATATTGACATAAAGCAGCGCATACGGTAATTAGTTCATGTCATTTGCGTGATTCAAGCGTTATTATTGCTTTTTCAATTGCTGATTGAATTTTTATTGCGTAAATGGTGGTAGTATGAGTACTATTTTGTAATTGATTTTATTTTCGTTTCGCTTTGTTTACAAGTAAGAACAATCAACAATGACATGGAATGATCCGCACACATTCACGTCCAAACGCTATCAGTAAAATGGAACCTATATCCTAATGGTCACAAAAGGGGGGAAAAGTACTTATTATATCATTTCATTGACGTCATTTACTGATTAAATTGTGTGCACTTCAACACGATTGCAGTTTAACTCTTTAGCAATTAGTGAGATGCATGGGATCCATTTACGTTGAGTCCGAAGCATCCAACATTTTTTTGACGGGAAAATTTCGAAAAAGACTAGGTTCGAACATGTACTCATATGCAATTTACTCTACGACACTAATGATGTCCATCTTCACAAAAACTTTTGATCATTTTTCATCAATTTTTGAACGCCTGAATACAATAACAATCAGAATTATGAAATTCACAGCATTTCAGGAGCGGTTATCAAGGTTTAGTCACTGTATACTTTTATAATGTGTTCAGTGTTTTTTTTTGCGCAGAAATTTCGTAATAATTTATATTGTCTGTTTTATAATGTGCACAAAATTTCTTTATTTTTTTTTCATCTTTGTAAAATGTTCTCACACAGTCCATGATATGATAGGCTATAAATACAATTTAAAGAAAAAAGACACAGCGTTCAAACTCGTAAATTGGACTATATCTACAACGAATCAATAATATTATTCGGCGCGCGTGCAACGTCAATGCACTTTGAATTACAGGTGGGCAAATTGAAATTCAACGATCACACAGTTCGTCGATTTTAAAATGATTAGCAATTAAGTTACTCTCTAAATAGCTGATCAATCAATGATCGAGCGTTTGCCATTGTAATCATTTTGATGAAATAAAAATTTCAGTCATTAATTGATGTTCCCGTTTGCATGCGAACATTGTTCAACATATTACTGAGATTATACTAAAAAAAATCTCATCCAGTTGAAAGTGCAATATTTAAATTTTTCGACATATACATCTCAAATAAATTTGGTGCAGTAGTCAATAATTTACTTATACGGGTTGGTTCCTGCAATCCCGTCTATTTTCCAACCAAGAGAGCATTGATTAAGATGGAAAACTATATCATTTATTTAAACCTATCAATTACTATATTTGATTTAATACTGCCAAGTTCTGGCTAAATAAAGTAGAGTATCGCTGTAGAGGTTTTCTGGAAAAGAGTGCAACAACTATTTCAATCATTTTCGATAAATGTTTGAAAGTTAAAGTTAAACTAGCGTATAAATGTTCATTGTTGATCATCAAAAAAAGATTAAAAGTAATTAATGACGCCTTCTAGGTTAACGGAGAAGGAAAATATTAAATATTTACACATTTCATCATCTATGAATCAAATGAACTGTATGAGTCAAAAGCTCTCCTATAAAATTGTTTAATTTTGTACTGGAAACGGATTTGTAATTTGGTCAAGTGCTTTGCATTACATCGTACATTTTAAATATTAACGATTATGAAATCTTGTCTTATGTCCACAATGAATGGAATCGTATGGCTAAAATGGATATCATACTATTTCATAATAATTTAATTGTGCTAGTATATAATGGTTTCATTTTACCCTCACAGCTCACACCAATGTCGCTTAAGAAGACGTCGCGTAACGTTGCAATACTTACTTAACATCTTGTGTGACTTCAAGTCTTTTAAACATACTGTAAACATCTTTCATTTTGCTGCATTGATGCTATTCTATTCAAATCATGGATTTCATTTTTTTCGTTGATGTTGCGATTGTTGTTGCTTTTGGCATTTTTTCTGCGTCTGCGTCGTCAATAGACCATTGGACTGGTGGCCGGTAAATTGAAAGAGAATTGTTGGAGATACACGTTTTTCGCGAGTTCATTCCCTGCTGTTTCCGAATTATAAACATTGTTGTAACAAACACACCACACGCTCGATGTTGACAATGTATATTCTGTTTTTCGGTTCATGGTCGATTCGCCACCCAGCGCACTACACACTGAACCACTACTGCAGCACATTTTGTGTTCGATCGACAGCGAGTTTTTCTGTGTGCTCTGCGCCAAAGTACACATCAAGCATATACTGAAAATTAAAACATAGAGCTTGCAGTTGTGTTGTATTGTATAGACAAAGTGTCAGCAGCACATTACGGCTACATGCGTGTCTGGTTCATGCACTTATTGTATATGTTGTTTTCTGTTTTGTTCTGGCTACATTTTGCAGAGCATAGTGAGCATTAAACGGCGTGCATTATAGATATATATATATATACATGGCTGGCAAACTGTGAGTTCTGGATGCGATTACATAGACGTTTAGTATACTATACGCGCGTGTCAACATTCTATGCTGTCTTCATTTTGTGTTATCGCCTTCTGCACTGTCTCGTATCCCTCCTGTGAAAACATTTGTACGAATTATTTCGGTTTACATTTCTTCGGAAACTATCATTCATATTGTTCAGTTGTAGAAATCGAGAGCTGAATGATATCAATCATTCAGTGGTTTTATATCGCAAAAAATTGTGTTAGACAAAGTTAGACGTATTATTAATAAACTTTACTTTAGTTTTCTATTCGTTATATTTCTTTTGATTACTCATATACTTGAGTTGAGTTGAAGATGGATACAATTTTCTTGAAAAATATTTGTAAGTAGGGATGAAAGGGATTCTACTAATTCGAATTGGCCGCAGCTGAACAACATACAGACAGATCGTTCATCATTACTCTTTTTTGCGTTCTCTCCGCGCCGCCTGATGCATGGAAAAGTGCAAGTTAGGCCAACAGCTCGTATAGCTGCGATGCGTGCGTATGTATTCCTGTATCCTCCACCCGAAAAAGCAACAAACTCTTCAAGGTGACCGTCTCTATTAGGCGCATCGCACTCATTGCTTACGACTCACAGACATGCTAATGAATCATCACTATACCAAAAAAAGAAACATAGTATATATGGAC